>NC_051851.1:41510906-41819598 GCF_905115235.1 Hermetia illucens
AATAAGCGCGCAGCGAGTCGACTTGGCGATGATGTTGTGCTACCACGTCAGCCACGCCCCCACCTCCGATGTCATGAGGCAGGTTCATTCGCATTCGCTTATTATTATTATTCTATTAAGGGAAAGTCGCACCAGGTCCTTAAAGATAGAATCATAGTATCTCAAGCAAGCCTATAACCAAGAACTTTAGTATACACCCTTCTTCTAGATCTTTCCACTGTGCATCTGGTATTAAGTGTTCTCCCGGATGCCTCGACCTACTTTGCATAAGTGTCAGACACTGACCCAGAACATGTACAGGAGATTTCATCACAGTCCCCACAGAAGCCGCAGGCAGTGTCCGTAGATTCCCTAGCTTCCCTATCTGATAGTTTAACCGACAGTGACCAGTGAGAATTCCCACTATGATTCAGAGGTTCTTTTTGGTGAGGTTGAAGCAATCCTTTCTGTGCATGGGTTCGTATCCCCCAATAAGCACCCTGGACTGCTTCATTCCTGGTAAGCCCGCCCAGTATATTTCCCTCAACCGTTTCTCGTCATTTTTTTAATATCATAGCCATGAACCCCTTTTCACTAGAAGGGTTTTGGCCCGTGTAAAAGTTCCCTTCTTGGTTATTTCGTCCGCTGCCTCATTGCCTTCCAACCCAACATGGCCTGGAACCCAGGGTATCCAGACCTTGTTGGACGAGCACAGCGTATTTAGTCTCTCAAGGCATTCCCATACTAGTTTAGAGTTTACCTGGTTGGACCAGAGTGCCTTGATAGCTGCTTGGCTTTCGGTGAGAGTAGCAATGTTCTGTCCCCTGTAGGTTCTTTGGAGATTAAAGGAGGCACATCTGTCTATTTGAAATATGCTAGTGTACCTACCCATTGGCTCTTAGTACATTTTCCTTGGACCAATAACACCGGCACCCGCTCCCTCTGCTCTGAGGGATTCGTCAGTGTACCAAGTAATCAGTTGCTGTATGTCCCAACCATGCTCTCCTAGTTTGCCTTGTTGCTCCAACGTTTGAAACTTCTTTTTGAAGTGAATTTTCGTTGACATTTTATCCCTTGGTATCAGTAATTCGGGATACCGCCTAGAAAGAAGATCAATCTTCCTTCGGTTTAGGCAGCTCCTCGCATCACGGCCATTCTGAATATTGTCCTCCTTGCCGGTATCTGTATGTGGAGATGGAGAAGGGTTAATCCTAGAAGAACCTCCAGGGATACCGTTGGACATGTCCTCATTGCCTCACTGATACACACACAAGCCAGTCTTTGGAGTTTGTGTAACTCCCTGGCTAGTGTGCTGAGTTCAGTTCTTTCGCCCAGATTACCGCCTCATAGGTAATCATTGGCCTTAATGTTGCAGTGTATATCCAAAGTAGTATCTTCGGGCTGCAATTCCGTTTTTTCCTGCAATGGACTTGAAAGTCATTAGAACCCTTTTTGCTTTCCAACAAGTGTTTCCGACATGTGTCTTCCAGAGTAATTTTTGGTCTAGTGTAATTCTCAAATATTTGACCTCTGTTTCTAGTTTCACCTCCTTTTCATATAACCTTATTGCTCTTAAGTGATCAAGTCTTCTAGTGAATGGTACTATGGTGGTTTTGGCCGGATTAATCCGCGGTCTCTCGTTCCTACAAAAAGAACTAATAACCCTTCAGTCCAGTTTGGATTCTATGAGATAGGGTATTCTCATATTTACCCCTGCAGATTAAAACAATGTCGTCCGCGTAATCTTGGACCTGTATTCCAGCATGTGTTAGCACGTCCAGGAGTTTGTCCTCTACTATACTCCACATAAGCGGCGATAGTACTCCGCCCTGTGGACAGCCTTGAGTTGTGTTCATGACAATAGAATTTGTACCTATCGGTACTTCTACTCTCTAGCATTCTGCCCATCCAGAAAGCCAGGGTGTTTCTCACTCCCTGCCCTTCAGGGCATGTTTTATCTCTATGTGCAATATGTTGTCGAATGCTCCTTCGATATCCAAAAACGCGCACAGTGCTATTTCGTTTGTTTCTATGGCATCCCGTAGTACATCCGTCAGCTGATACAGAGCAGTTTCAGTTGACCGTCCTGCCCGGTAAGCGTGTTGACGCTGATGTAGGAGGTTACATTTTAGAATGTTAGTTCTAGCATAGTTATAGTTATAGTCTATGCTTTTCTCCACCGTTTTGAGTACGAACGATGTTAGGCAAATTGGTCTGAAAGATTTAGGGTGAAAAGGATCCTTTTTACCCGCTTTCGGAATAAGGACCACTTTTAGTAGAGAAGTTAGTAACTATGGCATCTAATAAAGATAATAGTGGATTAGCAATGAGATCCACAGCGAATCTTTTCTGAAAGAATTTGAAACTTGCCAGCTTACCACAAAAACACGACGCTGGACTCGTAGAAATATACGGATTGTCCCCGAATCGACACGAATACTTTTAGCTGAAAGTGCAAAAGTAGAGTGTAGCAAACCGGAGCAGTGTTTTTCTTTCTTCTACGTCTCGCGGAGATGTGCTTCAACTCTCTCCAGGTAATTTCTGGAAAGGCTATACTCTTTTACTCCTCACCATAGTCGAGGTGCTTGAAGAAAGATGCCATGGTCCATGGTCTATTGGACGAGGCAGCATGGAGCACGCCATTAACAGTAATAAATAGTATCGGCGACAAATAATATCGGCGAACTCCTTTCCGTACTTCCAATTCAGAAGAAACGGTGCGAAACGAAATATATGGCGCCTCTATCTTTGTTCACGTTTTCGAAAACTTCCTCCTCGATCTAAGAGGAGGTGAAGCGGAGGTCTGAATGCTGAGCAATCTTCTAAACCGATCGGCAGGGTGTTGATATGGGCAATATGGGATATGGGTTCTTTGACCATCAAATTTTGAAATTTTCTTTAATGCATTCCAGGATAATTTCAGCTATAATATTTACGACGGTAGAGAGGACGCAAATAGCTCTTTAACTATCGCATCAAGGGGGTGCCCTTGCTATACCTTAGCGACAATTTCCTTCTTCTACTCACTGGGAAAGGAGACGCCGGACGCTACAAAATGCCGCAGTACAAATCTCTCACCATTGTCATTTCGATCCTCAAGATCGCGTTTTTCCATCACATGTCGGAACAAGGTGTTATCAGAGCTCATCTTGATATTCAAATCTCCGATTACAATTGGAATTTCACCTTTGGGAGGTTCCTGCTGGATAGAAAGTCTCCTTCTCCTCTGTATCGTTTCCGTTTTGGGCAGGCCGGCTAGAATACAACAACAGTGTCTGGCAAGGGAGAGACGAGTACTCTCCAGAGTTCCATTATCTTGTCTTGCTTAACGCCAAAATATCCAGCCTGCATCGCTAACATTCTCGTTGTAGTTGATGGAAGCGGACATTCTTTAGCAGCCTCGACATCATCGTCGAGCATTTACATATTTCAAAATCCAATGATGAACCGTTAACGAAACAGAAAGCTCCTAGCCGAAATCAGCGCTCCTTCGAGGCATGGAAGCATAAGATAATTCGAGAATTGTAGGTTCCTAGCTGAAAAATATCTATCCCTTTTAGTCGCCCCTTTTACGGCAAGCTGGGAAGTGGCGGGGGTGAATTCTAACCCACCGGTGACAAAAGTAACAGGTTAACTGGTGGAGTATAGCGCATTAACCACACCTATACGCCAATATAACCGGTACACTAACATGCGTTGTAGTCCTGGAGGATTCAAACACCCGCACTCCTCTTTTACTCTTCTGCGCCAAGTGCTCTTGGCCGATTGACTGGTCAGCCATCTGTGAGTTCCACTACATGGGGTAGCCAGCAATGTAAGTCTGGTCCCTCCTTAATGCGTGACCTTTTCACTGCCACTTTCATGTACTACTCCCATATAGAAACAAAGAAACGACACTAGCATATTAAAGTTTCGATTTGATCTTCATGTTAAAATAATTACAGTTCCAAATTTAAGGCAGCGAAAGCGGATCTAGCGTTGTTAGTTCGTCGGATATACAAATTTGTTAATAAATCGATGATCTACCCAATAACACAGATAGGGAAAGTGCGATAACTAAGTGCTGCTACCATTCCCAGGTAAAGGAGGAGGGTTTGAGGTAACGTACTTTGTACTATCCTCAGTAAAGCAAAAATAAAATGCTGAGATCAGGGAAAGAGATAAACAAAGCGTAGTCGGAGTTATTCCATTTTCCTAAATCCTACCTGATCAGTCTTGGTAACAGGTCCCGCCACATGCCGACCTAGAAAATGCAACCAATGTCGTTAAAAACAACATGATCGGATCGAGTAATACGCCTCGGAAAAAACTAGGGCGTCACCTCAGTCGACACAGCAGGGCGGGCCCCGGTCCTGTCGAGAAATGGGCAACTGTTCGTGACGCATAGACGGCTAATAATTGCAAGCCGTTCCCTATGAAACCATCGCACCTCAACATCGGCCGTTGATTGCGGTCTTGTGAATAAGGCTACCGATAAAACAGCCGCGCATTAAATGGCGGCGATGTCGCGAGAAGAAAGAAGAAATCATATCAATACGCGATTATCAATCATTGTGGAAGAATCGTGGAATCAAGTTAAAGACACAATTCACAAAGCGGCCTCTGCAACCCTCGGGGTCACTAAGCCGAGTAAGCGGTACATAACCTGAGATACTTGGCATTGGAATGACGATGTTGAAATGAAGCCTGAACGGCTCTACCATAAGTTTCTCGATGATAAAACGCTGGCCAATTGGCAACAGCGATCGCTGCTACCCGAGCGGACCATTACAAATCTTTACGATAAATTGGGCACTCGGGATGACGAGAGAGATCTGTATCGACTTGCCAAAATCCGAAACGTACCCACACAGGATATCGAACATGTCTGTTGCGTTAACGATAAAAACAGTATTTTGCTTACTAACCGTGGCATGATACGTTTTGATCACATCCGAAATGAGGATATCCGCGGTCGATATGGGGTAGTTGGGCACGCAAAATCTATGGTAAATTGCCAAAAGGCCGGCCAAAACAACAGTGGTTCCTTCATAGGCCGAAGGTCTTCGGGGTGAGTTCAGTCATTATCCGACGCGTTGTTGACGTTTCAATAGCATTAACGTTTCAAAATTTACAGGTTGCTATCCCTTTAGTAACCTCCAACTCAGGGTAGCGATACCGGAACTGAAACGCATTATGTTCACAATCACTCGGAGCGAGAATAATAGCCTTCGGCCCCCTAAGATCGCTTCCAAGTCTCTAATGTCAGTCAGATTTTATTACACCCCTCGGCGCGTGGGGGTGCCGAAAGTGAACCGTGTTGAGCTCCGTGCGCCGAGGCTCTCCACCCTACTAGAAAATACGGACGTAATACGTAAGCCAAGCTGAGCTGCCATTAAGTGATGATCACTTGAGAGACCTGTCTTGGTTCCCACGTCCAGAAGTGGGGATCGCGATATCGTCGATTGGTAGAAGGACCCCTTCCGATGCGCAGAACTTGCCAAAATTCAAGTGTACAGTGTCGAAAGAGAGAGAAGATTGATATTTAAAGTTCAAGCTTATTTGCTGAAATTCTAGTTCAAATTCTTCTGAGTCGAAGAAATGGAGCTTTGTGGGCATCCTCGATATCGTCGTTCAGGAGAGTTTCAGTATTTACACAATGATAGATCAGTGACGAAAGGAAAAGCTCGTATTTGAAATCAATCTACCAACAAGGCATGTTAGTGGTTTCCGAAGCATAAAAATATTCGAGAATTGTAGGTTTTTAGTCGCCATTATACGACAGAAAACAAGCCGAGAAGGTGAATCCTAGTCCCCCCCGCTTTCCCTCACGGAGGAGCAACTACCTTGGCAGGCCACCGCGTTTCTGTCTAAATAGTGAAAATAATTAGTCCATGTGAAGTTTACCCCAACTACTTCTTGAGATGCCACGGTGTCACATGGCCATTATGACTGCTTCTTCCCTTCTCTCCTTTCGAACGGGCTTGAGAGCGTCGATGGCGGAGTTCCTCCAGCCGAAGTAGAATATCTATCAAAATATCGGGGCCCTCATAAGGAGCATTAAGTTTTTCTATATTAGAGCACTGAAAGGCAAAAATGTCGCAGTGTTTAGCAACAAAGTCAGGCAGGTGACACCTTTTTAAGATGAAGTAGGGTAGAAAGCAAGGAAATGCTTCTGATGCCTATTTAAGATGAAGTAGGTTAGAAAGCAAGGAAATGGAGTGGGAACGGTATCAGCCTTTAGAGTCCCAGCAAGCGACAAAAGTAAAAAGCTCAATTATGGAGCTAGTACCGGCAAAAGGACAAGAATCGAAAACCCGAAAATTTTGAAAATAACAAAGGGAGATATATCCTTCGAAGAGTGTAAGTGGATCCCAAATTGAGGAACTTGGGTAGTAGTGAAGTCGAGGAAGCAATAAAATGAACAAAATCAAAGAAAGCAACAGGACTTGATGATATCGCCATCTAAGCTCTGAAAACCGAAGAGTTGGGTCCCAGCACCATGACCAGAAAAAAAGTACCACAATTCCAATATGAAACAAGTCGGGAAACCGGAAGCTAGACGCTTCAGGTATGAAAGGTTTTGTGTGTTTCTTTTATAAAGAGATTTGGGTGTGCATTTGTCCCATTAGCATGTAGCACGTGAAATATGCATATATTATGTGAAAATAGCCACTTTCAAGTGAAATTGACATTCATTGTCTTGAATTTGCAGAGGAGCGCAGATTTGACCTAGTATAACTTTGTTAGTAATAGTGCGATTTTCACCAGGCAGGAATATGATCTATAATGTAGGCTATATTGCTGCAAAATTTTATGATTCTAGGGTGAACTTAAGGGGGGTTTTCCTGTCAATTACTAAAAATTATAGTAATATACTATTATTAACTTTATTTGAACAGATATCGGTATGGAGGGTATTTCGGAGCCTAGGCACCATATAGTGGCAGCTCTCTGATTTTTTCCAGATTTTTCGGTTGGGTAGTTCCTGAGAATGGGTTCGCTAAAAAAATGACCACTTTCAACCCCCCGCACTCCCCACCTTTTCAACAAAAGTCAAAACTAATACCGGCTTTGAAAAGTACTAACCGAGAACTTTAATTTGATACCCCACATGACTATATTTGATGAAAAAAAAATTTACACCCCCCTTTTGCATGTATGGGGACCCCCCCTTAAATGCGTCGTAAGAGGATGTAACTCGCTATATGCATGAGCGTTCACAGTTCCCACCTTTCTACCAAATTTAGTGTCAATCGCTATAACCGTCTTCGAAAAAAATGCGTGTGGCGGACAGACAGACAGACAGACAGACAGACAGACGGACAGACAGACAGACAGTAAACCGATTTTAATAAGGTTTTGTTTGTAAAACAAAACCTTAAAAAGAAGGGTAGTACAGCAGAATATTTAAATTAGTGGTCGACCCGATTGCTCCACCATACAATGATGATTTTTGAGCGCATTCTTGACAATCGTATTCGTGACATCGTTTGAATAACCGTGAATCAAGCCGGGTTTGCCAAGAAATGGGAATCTACTGACAAAATACCGCCGTCTTTACATTGCATTTCTGGATCTAGATAAAGCGTTTGACCGTTACCACACGGTCTCATCTGGTATTCTCTACGACAACACTTGTCACAGTGTCAGAAAAACTCGTGCGCTGGGTTTAATTGCTCTTCTATGACTCGAAAAGTAAAGTTCGAACTGCGGTGGGTGCATCAAAACTGCTTCGTCTTGCTATTGGTGTTCATCAAGGAAGCGCTCTTTCATCATTCTTCTTTGTTCTTTTTATGGGCACTGTCACACGGGAGATCCAAAGTCCAGCACCCTGTATATTGTTTTATGCAGATGATGTTTTCCTAGTATCTATTTACAAAAATGATCTCGAGCAACTTGTCGAAAAATGGAATGATCGCCTCATGCAACACGGTCTCAGATTGAATCTGAATAAAATAGAACTTCTGTCGACCAATCCCCATTTAACAGACACTATCACTGCCAGGGGCAGTGACCTGCCCAGAGCTGAGTGATTTCAATATCTTGGATCAATGCTATCATCCAATGGAGCCGTTGATCCATGCATTAACGCAACCTTGATCAAGTGGCATTCCACAACTGGTGTCCTTTCGGGTGGACGTATCAACTAACATCTCAAGTCTATAATTAACGGCAGTGTCATTCGCCCAGTCGCCCTGTATGGTTGTGAATATTGGTCGGTTATAAGAGACAATGTACGGCGCCTCGCGATAATGGAGACAAAGATGTTGCATAATACGCCATGGTCATGTCCAAAATGAATCTATTCGCGACGTAATTCGTGATCACCGGAATTCACTTGCCAAGGTTGGTCTGAACATCGAACGTCGATGGAAAACGACCAATGGTGATTTGATAGCGTCGCGACTGCATCCAGAACAGGTCCTTCGCAGAACAAAATTCGGCTTAAACCCTTTAAACCTGAAATCGGTGGTGAATTCTTTGCCAGCGCATTTTTATGAAGTCCTTACTGTAGGTGGCGCGATTTAACTTGGAGGAGGAGGAGGAAAGCTTAGCAACCCAACAGTAATTGAGGTGCCTTTCGAGTAAGGAGCGAGAAGTGGGGTTCGTTCCAAAATATGATTGTGTCACCAGTCTACTATTGTATAAATTTCGAATTTGTTAATGCATAAATTTGACCTTCCTTCCTCTTTTCTATTTAACGATAAATACACACTTATTCTTCTTTGTCTCCGATCAGGACTCGGAACAAAGTGACAGCTTTTCAGCTAATTTTGATTGATTAAGGACTTACTACAAAGTTTTTGAAATAGGAGCATTACCAGGGAACGCATTGAAGAGTTTGACAAAGAACAGAGGTTTTTCAGAGGTCGCCCATACAAACTTATTTTCGCAAAATGCCTCAGCTGTCAAAGCAAATCAACAGCGCAGAAGATGTCATTCCTAAATTTTCCTGAAGTGAAATAACAGCCTGGAGATACAATTCGAGAAAAAAGTAGCTGAAAATCTAAAACAACGAATACTAAAAAGTTAAGGAACGTGGGATGAAGTAAGGACAATCCTTTCAGAGTAACCATCATGGGAAAGCGAGTTGGTCAAACAATTCATAAGGAGACAAAATACCTAAATAAGTAAGTCGCCCACTTAACGTTGAAGTCTCCCTTTGTGAAGTAAAACCCAGAGGGCGTCCTGCAAAAGAAGATGATGGCAGTCGGTCTGCTAGTAGCTCAGAGATATCCCCAACATCCAATGCCAAAAGAAGATATCAGCAAGACTAGAAAAGTTATGTTTTATTTTGCACTTATATAAATTTTACTTTAGCGACTTGTTGACGCTTCTTGTAGCATGAAAATTCGAAAAGAAAGATTCGCAAAATATGGGCTTTGCAAGTGTCTGTCAGGATATGAATAAAGGTGAGAATATATTTACATACATCTCTTAAAATTGCTCCTCTATTGTCTGAGACAGCCAGCGATATTACAGCTGATATTGAAACTCGCAATTACTGTTGATAGAGCGAACATCCTCCTACATTCATCTAGCTTCGAGGGAGTCAGGCCCCATATCGGAATACAATTCAATTCCCTGTTTGACTCTATAACAACATCATATTTCCATAACATTGTCTCCGAAAATGAAATTATCCATTCTCTTGACCCCATTTCCCAACCGAGAGTGAAACGAGACCAGAATAATCCGCACAGCTTGCGGACCATTGTCAACATGAAAGGGCTACTGGATCTAAAATTATATACAAATAACAACGACAAGCATAGAAAGATTTTTCGAAGGATCTTGTAAGTAGCACTCCTGCCAACGCATAAATGCATTTTAATTAAAAAGCAGTAATGGCATTGACACAAAACTCAAACCCAATCTCGTAATGTCGGAAAATAGGGAATAAGGGTAACGTCGCCGACAGCATACTGATGGGCAAAAAGGAAATGCTAAGTGACGTCAAAGCAGGCAGGTAATGGCAATTCCCTTTTAGAACGGAATCTCGTCCACGGTCGTCCTGTGTTTAATAAATGAAAACCCATTTTAGCTTCTCCGTAGCATTTTCAATATGTTGCAAATTCACGCTTTTGGCACTGCCACGTTGGCATGTTGATATTGCAACAATGAAATGTAATTCGAAAGGAGACAATAGATAAGAAAGTGTAACAAAGTGAAGCTGCTGGATGGGTTTAGCTTTGTTGTACCCGTTTCGCGTTGTTCTAAAGTTTTTTCAATCTCTTTTGAAGATTAAAAGCTTTGCGCTATTGTTGGATAAATGAAATGCCCAATACATAGTATAACCGCATTTGATATATCTGGAGCACTAAGTTTTGGTGTCCTTGAAAGACAATCAAAATAGAAGCTGAACTAAGGAAAATTATGGCGGCTGATATTCTGAGAAAAATATCGATTGTCTCTGGACTCTCTTAAAATCGATTTAAAATAAGTAAAGTGGCAGTAGACGTAACAGAAGATAGTGAAAGGAATGACTCCTTTTGGGAACTAGAAATAGAGGTACATAACGAAAATTTCTAAAGGATAATAGAGAGTCGTCGATAGCTCTCTGTCGACCTCGATGGTGTGATGGGGGCCTAGCACTGCCAAGGTGATAGCTGTAATGTCTATGAGGAGAAAGCCTTTTCAGGATCCTGGTCGAGCAGTGTACATTGAACCTATACGTGAGTTTCGGGATCAGCTAAGTTAGGTCAGGCCTCAGGGAACTGGAGTAGGGGCTTTGTCCTTGCACACAATGCGCTGATGGATTTTACATGGAGAACAAACATAACAAAGCTAATAAATTTGACAGATATCAGGGAAGGAGGAAAGCTGACTGCATTGCTGACCGCAACGACCAGTGAAAGAGGCAGTGAGGGTTAAAACACCCAATGGGACACGAAAAAAGGGGAACCGTTACAAAGTGACTCGATTGACGGTGCAAGGACGGCCACTCCGAAACTCTGCAGTGTCCCTGTTTCGGAAAAAATTCCAGCTGAAATCGCTAGTACTGAGCAGGTGAATTCGGGCATGAACCGAGTGGAAGTGCGGTCGAAAAAAGATTCATCAGGAAATGCGCGATGGCGGCGAAGAGTATGCGGTCGGCAACGTTATTCTAGAAGGAGGTTAGCAAAGGCGTCAAAAAACAGGCTGAAGGAACTAGAGGAACTACTGGACTGCATTTCTTTCTTTAGGCAAATATGGACATCAATGGAAGACGAATGGAAAACAGAAACACTACCCGCTGGGAGCATTGGTAGCGATAAACATATCGCAGATTGTCTAGTGCAAAGCGAACTGGGAAAAAAAGCAAAATCCCAGATCTTGACTGCCTCATAGAAAGGGCTGGAGAGGGAGAGGCCATAAAGGATGAATGCCTGAAAGTAACCAATGCCCTGATAAGTATCACTTTTGTGAATGCTCGAGGCCAAAAACTCGCTGTGGTGGAAGTTCCCGAGCAATATGTGAGGAAACTACTTAACAGCGGGAAAATCAAAATTGAATGGGTAGTATACAGGGTACGAATGCGGATAATCTCCACCAAGTGTTACAGGTGTTTTTACTATGGACACCTGTTAGCAACTTGCCCGACCGGACAGGAGCACAGTATATGGTCGATGCGTTCAGGTAGGTCACCAATCAAAGACCAGCAATGAAAGTGAAAATTGCGTTCTCTGCAGGAATCGTGGTGCGTCTGGTGAGAACGTTGCATACACTGCGGGTTCGAGGCGGTGTCCAATTTTTATAAAAGGCTAGGATGCAACTAGCATGATCTGTCTCCTACAAATTAACACGCAGCGGATTGCAACAGCTCATTAGTTAATAGCACAGTTCGCTGCGAGGTAAAGGCTGATCTAGTCCCGGCTTCATGGCATTTTGACTTATTGGATACCGGTTCCGTCTGGTTCGGGACTGAGTTCGACTTCGTGATCTTGCCCAAGGTCGAGAAAATCCGGTGTAAAGTTATAACGCTTTTTAGCGTTTACCTGACATCTAATGAGACGATACCGGACTTTCGGCGCCAGTTTGATATCCTGAAGGACATCGTTTCAGGCACGGAGCGGCGAATCATGGTAGGAGTTGTCTTTAATATTAGGGCCCTTAAATGGGCCATGCCTCACCCAGACTCCAGAGGAGAACCGGGCCCGTAGTTTAAAACACCGGATCCACGATAACGTCCGGACACCCAGGCTGTGAAGGCGGCATCCCTTACATCACTTTTGCGTCGGAATCTCTGGTACCATCAATGGATAGATGGCGAGTTCTGGAAGACTTCTTGGCAAGTGATCACCAGTGCATCGCGTTCGAAGTGGTTGACGCGACATGCTGGCGTGCACCAACCCGACGCTTCCTATACGTGTGGAATGTCGCGAGAGTGAACATCGGGAAGTTCGTCACTAGTGGACAACAAAAACTGCCGACCTAGGCCAGTGAGGAGAAATGCGTTGTAAAGGCAGAGTATGCATAAGCAAAAAGAGACTCCAGAGTGCGATAAAGAAATCCAAAACTCGCGATGAATAAATCCAAAAGCGGCAGGAAGAATTTATTTAATGCGGAAAATGAGGGTTCGTGGGAACTTGGCTATAAACTTATCACCCGGAAAATCGAGGCTATGTGGAAAGCCTGCATATTAAGTACCGATCAAATAGGCCACAGTTTACAGGCATTATTCCCCAGATATCCCGTACGTGTTGATGTCAATAGCGCGGAAAGCATCGAGGACAGCCCCCTTTTTGCAATAAGAGAACTCAAGAAAGCAGTTCTCATCGCAACAAGTCTTGATGGTATCTCGGCGGAAGTTTACTGCTTGCTGCTCAAGGCGTTCAATGCTCGCCTGAAGGTGGGGATTTTTCCTTGTTGCTGGAGGGTGGCGAGACTCGCGATAATGAGCAAAAGAATAGGAGACTCTGAGCTACCGTCAGCATTTCAACCGCAGTCTATGTTTGACACGGCTGGGATAGTGTTCGAAAAGCTCATTAGGAATAGACTCGTTGAATCGATCGCGCCCCTGGGGACTTATTCCCAAGGCAGTTCGGGTTCAGAGCCGGGAGATCAACGATGGATGCTATTGTGGAGGCCGTGGACGAATACTGCTCATAACGCCTTCAATTTTGCTTAAGTAGTCATCTTGACTAGGAAGAGAATCTTGACCCTGCGTCCCATATTGATTGGCGAGTTGACCATAGAGTCAAATACCTTTTTTTAATGTGCGACTCGAAGATGAGCATCTTCGAGCAAATCGAGCTGGAGCTGGAGTGTTGGCCGTGAGTCGCCTAATGGCGAATTTTGGGGGCCTGTATCTACCAAAAGACGTCCTCTTATGGGGGCAATGCAGTCCGTTGTGTTCTATGGTGTGGAGGTATGGGTGGACGCCATTGACAAGGAGGTGCGTCGCAAGCGTCTTGCCCAATCCCAGAGACGGGTAGCTTTGCGGGTGGTGTCTGCTTATCGCACTGTCTCAGAAACGGTCGTGATGGTGACCATGGGGGTGATCACCATTGTCCTGTTTGCTAAGGTAGGTAAAGCTATCTACAGCTGCAAGGGCGAAGATTAAAGAGGGGTGGTAGCCCGCGGTGAACGTCAATACACACTTGCCGAGTGGCAACTCTCTTGGTAACATAACATTAAAGGCCGATGGGCTGCGCTACTCATAGACAATTTAGATCCGTGGCTGAACTGGGCGCACGGATCCTTACCCAACCTCTAAGTGGGCATGAAGGTTTTCAATCTTACCTGAACAAAATTGAGAAGGTACGATCTTTCGATTATGTGTTCTGCAATGGAAATGAACGCCAAACACACTATTTTTTTTGTGAAAGGTGGGACGGCTTTCATCAGAAGCTTTATGTGGACACAGGGGAGCTCCCTCCGACCAACATTATCTGAGAGGTGCGATAGTAGATGGGGTCGTGTTGCACATTATGTTCAGATTCTTCATGCCGCGCAGAAGATTGAGCTCGAACGGCAAAGAGACCCAATGGCAAAGGGTTCCCTGAACTAAAAACTCTCTTCCTCCTCTCCCTTCCTGTTGATGCTGTTCTTAAGGTTCCCTCAGCCGGGAGAGTGGGATGGCTGGCCCGAAGTAATGTGTTAAACGGTTCCAGACTAGATATCTTGTGACAGGGAGGTTTTTAGTTAGTAATTCGACGGTGTACTGTTGCGGAAATCCAATACTCTTTGCGTAAAGGCCTTCACTTATCCTAGTTTAACAAAAAGGATAATAGATGGCTCGACATAACTATAAAAATATTCTGTACCATTAAACAAAAATCGGCCTGTTTATTACAATTCATTTGCACCGTCGCTGAAAAAAAAACTTACAAATTAGCTTACAAACTGATGGAAGAACAAGAAATGCATAAATTATCTAAACATTTACTTGAATGCAAGCGTCAATGCTTATATTAAGTAAGGAGTGTAAAGACCAAACGTACTACACCTTTGCGTATCATTCATTTTAGGAATGTAGGCAATCAATAGAAAGTGAACAACAATGAACAAACAATAAAAATATAATTGCTAGAGGAATCTGGCAAAGTCACTGAAGAGACCTGTCATGGAAAAACATCCCCATCCTTACCCTCATCATGTAGAGGGACTACTCACTTTGAAGAAACGTTTGAAAGTTTAAACCCTCTTCAGTAAGAATGTGTATAAAAATAAGATTTAGGTCACAAGCTCAGCACTTAAAAATTACGTGTCTATTGATGTTTGTCCGAATTGAGAATGAATCCATAATAAATAAAAATTAAGAAATGAAAAAAAAACCTCACACAATTTAATTTAGAAGTCAGGAAAGGAGCTGCAACTCCATTTCGGAGCTCAGAGCAATTTTCGATCAAGAAACTCGTCGAGTTTCTCCAAGCTCTAGCAGTAGTTTGCATTGAACAAGCACTGGACTCGCTCCTAAAAGGCTTTGTAATGCAACTACGACACCTGAGAATTGTATGCACGTGTGTCGACGTATTTCTATTATTATAGAAGTTATTGTCTATGTACAAGTTAATAGTTTTATTCATGACTTCTTTCCTTGGCAACTAATTAGAATGAAGGGCTAGAAACGCGGCTCCATACCGTATAGGATAAGTAACGAGACCAGTGAGCGCGAAAATCCCTTTAGAATGGAATGGCACCAATGGTTGACAGAATACTGAGGACCTTCAAACACCTCAGCGTTATATCCACTCTTGTAGTATTCTTCTTTTCTTAAACAATCAGAAACGAGTAACGACGACATCACAGGTAATTGCCTAACCAACTGCAGCCTGACTAGCATTAGTGGAAGCAACATCAGTGGATTTTTGGAGGAAGCTGATAAGGTAGAAACGCCAATAAATACTTCGACGTACAGCCTAATCTTCTCAGGGTTTGATGTTCTTCTTCAGGAAGCCAACATATTGGTACACTGACCTATGCTAAATTCCTAATCTAATCGATTTTGGGGAAAAAACCTCCATCGAGGCCAGTTTCGCGCCACACCCAACTTTGAACTATTTTCGCATCACTCCCCTATCTCCAGCCAGTAATAAATTTAAACAGGCCCGAAAAACTAACACACAAGAGGACAAACTGGTTGAAGTACAAGAAATGTATTAGTGCTCGTTTTGACGTCAGAGTTCCATTAAAGCTTTCCAACTGCATCGACAATGCTGTCGAGCAATTCAATCAATGCGTCGTCCACCAAGAAGCTAAGAAATACTCTGAAAGCAGAAACAGGAAGTGGCATCCAGGACTTCACGAGCAGTATCAGTCCCTATTACAAGAACGACTCTCTCTACGGAGGACAAGCAAAAGGCTGAAACGACCTGTACAGACTGAGCCACTATTCCAAGTGGATCTGCAGGATGATTTTCACTCAAATTCCTTGGGCAATTTTCCCCCTGCTATAAGCGGGTTTTGTATGAGAACGAAAGACGTTCTCAATTGTGCACTGCAGAAAGTCAATTCGAAGAGGGCGGTTCGCCATGACACCATTATCGGCATAATGGTCAATTACCACCTATCGCTATCAAGCTGAATGATCCTATTGTATTACTGGTAGAGATATCTGAGTGTAATTACGTGATATTTCCAGAGATTAAATTATTTGAAATAATAAAAACTTCCTTTTTTCAATTCGCCAGTGTTAATTTATTGGTCCTAAAAATCCAAGCTCAAGGGCTGGAGGGAGCAAGTGGTTCCCGAAATATCGATATTTGCAAGACCAATAAATTAACACTGGCGAATTGAAAAAAGCAAGTGTTTATTATTTGAAATGAAAGAGATAATTATTCAATAGGATCATTTAGCTCGGTTACTTCCCATGGAGCTGGAAAACATCACTGGTTATAATGATCCCCAAGGCTGGCAAGGATTTAACGCTAGCAAGCTTATATCAGCCAATCAGTTTGCTATCCACAGTGTCGAAGCTTTCCAAGAGTCTTCCCCTTCGAAAACTCTCCCTTTTCCTTGCCGACGAAAAGGTAATTTGCCAAAATCAACGTGGCTTCCGCAAAAGGAATAGTACGACGGAGCAAGTTCATGGAATTGTGGTAGAAATTAGCCGAGCATTGTATTGTATTGTTCGTGGACGTAGAACAGGCATTTGATAGATTATGGTACGAAATTAAGAAACTGCTTCCCGCTAATGTGTATTAGATTCTCGAATCCCATCTAATTGGACGGATTCTGCTCCTTATCTACACATCAGACACTCCAGCTAGTAGGAATATAGTCACATCTACATTTGCGGATGATATTTCGTTTCTGGTCATTTTTGTCGAACATCGATTAGCATCTTGTGTCCTGCGGCATTTAAATCGAATCGAGGAATGGCTGACCACCTGAATGATCATAGTCAAGAGTCTAAATGCACTCATAACTTTTACGTTCCGTCTTAAAACCTGCCCTCCAATCAACTTAAATGGAAACAAAATCTAGTTGTCCAAATACCAGGGATTGCACTTGGACAAACGGCTTACGTGAAAAAGGCATATTGAACGGCAGAAACAACAGACGACCAGACGAGTCTTCACTGGCTTTAAAGTAAGCGTTCTATGCCATCACTCTCCTATGCTTCACTCGATATCAAATATATGATGAGTTTCGAAAAGTACTAATTGCACCCTTTTATTTGATACCCGACATGGTCAGATTCTGTGAAACACAATTTTGCACCCTCCATTCATATGTATGGGAAGCCCCCCTTAAACTTAGCAAAAATGGCGCCACTTGATGTATGTAAACGAAACAGCAGACTACTACTACTGCTCTCACCAAGTTTCGTGATAATCAGTCTAGCCGTTCCGAATAAATCGGGTGTGACAGACACGGAGGCAGACAGGTGGAGAGACTAGCAATGAATTCAAACGACCATTGCCCGAAGATAGTGGCTGGCGATTTTAACGCATGGCTGGGCAGCCGGGAAACGAGGGGAAGAGGACGTATATTACTTGAAGCTTTTTCTCGTCTGAATCTTGAGGTTGCTAACACTGGATGCGTGAACACTTTCCGAAAGGGAGAAATGGGGTCCGTGATAAACGTCACTTTTGTTAGCGATATTTTAGCTAAGGATCTTCATTGGTATGTCAGTGAATAATATACATATAGCGACCACCAGGCCATCATTTTTGAAATCATGCATGGTACTCGAACGAAGTGGTCCCGGATGAGAGCTGAAAGGTGCGCAACTTATAAGTTTGACGAGGAAATTTTCGAAGACGTTCAGCAGCAAAATACAGCGCTTGAAGGAAGTGCAGAAAATAAATGTTTACAGTTCGGCGAAAAGTTGTTACGAGTATGTGACGCCTCCATACCAAGGGGTGTTGTATCCCAGAAGCGAGTTTCGAACTTTTGGACGCACTCTGAAATCTGAGAATGCCGCAAGGCCTACCTCAAGGCCAGAAGGTGCAGTCAACGACATCGAAACCGATCTGGATACGAGCAATTACAAGAAGAATACAAAAATGCTGGGAAGAAAGTACATGTCGTCATGATAAAAAATTAAAGCAAACACTTTAGGCGACACCTGGGGTGGCACCTATAAGACAATAATATCGAAAGTCAAAGGCAAACACTCCCCACCAATTTCTTACCATACTTGGAATAGTAACGGATCTTTTCCCACATGTGAGCATCGTTAACCTTTCCACTATCGAGATAGACACCGCCGAAGTTCCCATGGTAAGTGAAAAGCAGGTGCTCGAAGCTGCGGAAAAAATAATTGGAAATAAAGCATCTGGCTTGGATAACATCCCCAATAAAGCTCTCACGACAGCAGTGAAAATATCTCCAAATATGTTTGCCGAGGCGTTCACCACATGCCTTAAAGAAGGAGTATTTCCTACACAATGGAAGAAGCAGAAATTAATACTAGTCTCCAAGTCAAACAAACCTTTGGATGAAGCTTCTTTGTACAAGCCGATACGGCTTCCAAATAATACTGGCAAACTATTCGAACGAGTGATCTACCACAGATTACTTCCAATTTCCGAAAAAGACGACGGCCTCTCTGATAATCAGTTCGGTTTTCGGAAGGGGCGATCTACAATGGATGCAGTTGTCTTGGTGGCTAACACAGCTAAGACTGCACTTGACGAGAACAAATGTTGTGTAGTGATCACACTTGATATGAAGAACGCCTTCAATCCCGCTAGATGGAGCGAGATACTTGAGTCCCTAATCAGCTTAGGCGTGCTGAAGTACCTAGTGAGTGCTGTTGCCGACTTCCTAATCGATAGGTTTCTGTACTGCGAATCAGATGAAGGAATGAAATTATACCAAACCATATGCGCAGTTCCACAAAGGTCCGCCCTAGGGCTGCTCTTGTGGATTATTATGTATAACGGAGTGCTGATGCTAGACCTTCCTACTGGTGTGGCCTCCATTGGTTTCATGGACGATATTGATGTGACGGTTGTTGCACGCCTCCTCGAAGAAGTCGAGGCAAATGAAGCAGTCTATGAGATTAAATCCTAGTTAGAGAATGCTGGTATACAGCTTGCAGAACATAAGACGGAAGTAGTACTTATTACCAAGCGGACAAAGTGCACTTCCATGAAGACCAAAGTTGGAACACAAATAATTCATTCCAAGCCTGCGTTTAAGAACTTAGGCGTAATGATTGACCAAGTGCTAAACTTCAAATTGCATTTGGAGGATGCAATAACCAAGGCATATAATATCGGAGCGCTGATTGCGAGGATGCTGCCAAATATAAGTGGCCCAAGGCCGAGCCGTCGGCTCCTTATTTCGAAGGTGGTCAGTTCGATCCCACTGTGTGCAGTCCCAGTATGGGCAAATCCACTGAAAGATACAGCGAATAAGAGAAAGATTGGAGCTGCGTTTCACATAAGTGTACTTCGAACATGTTGCAATATCCAATGAAGCAGCCTGCGTGATAGCAGGCATGGTCCCGATTGCAATTCTGGCGAAGGAAAGACAACAACTCCATAATCGAGCGTATCTCACTCGAGAATCTCCTGCCCGTCGGCAACAGTTCGTACGAACTGAAACTGTCGCGTAATGGCAGGAGAAGTGGGACGAGTTCGAAAAAGGCCGCTGGACTCGCAAAATCATATGGGATATCCGGGATCGAGCGACCCCACGGTGAACTAGGTTTCGACCTAACTAAATTGTTGAGCGAACACGGAGGCTATCGAGCATATCTGCAGCGATTTGGTCATGACAATTTGCCACATTGCCCAAAGTGCTTAAATATTGCAGGGAACGCAGAACAGGTTTTTTTTCATTGCCCGAGATTCGCAAAGGGCTGCCATTGGAAGCTTAAACCGGGGAGCACTTTATACCCGAAAATATAATGGAATATATGGTGAAAGCAGAGGGGATATGGACCGACGTCGAAAAGATGATTGCAGCCATCGGTAAGAACCTTAGGCAGGAAGAAGTCAGCCGGAAGAATAAACGCGAGAGAAATACGAACGTTAACAGGAGCGCAGAATAAATTCTGATTCACCCTCGAGACGAATTAAAATAAAATTCACTTTGAGTCCGTTTGGGAAGGATCGTATGACCATTCTATTTAAATTCCAAATTTAGACTAAAGACTACTTACACTATTTCTTACAAAGTAACCTATCTTGTAAACATTATCTTATCTTTATCATGTGTCGCGCACATGTCCATATTGCATTTTACAATGCGCAGGTCAAAGTGTCTTCATTAATGAAGACACATTTCTTACGAAATAGGGTACAAGCAATATAAATAACATTATGCTTGTACCATTTTTATTATCAGGCCCGTTCACACATGTTACAAAACAAGATGCGTTCTTCGAACAAGGTCCTGTTATTATCTTAAGATAAGAATATGTCTACAACTATGGTACAGGCAATATAAAATACATTATGCCTGCACCCAATAATATTTATTCTATATGTATACCCTAAATATTTATATTGTGCTATTACTACCCCTCCCCTTAAGCTGATTCGTCCCGAATCTGTTTGTGATCGGCGATGTAGCGTACGATACGTTCGATTTCATTTTCGACGTCGAAATTCACAGGTCGGTTAGGTCGTCTGATCGTCGGCTTACCACGGCATTTTCTACGCATTACTATGATACCAGCCGGAATCACTGTTGCCACGACGAGGACAAATGCATACCATGCATACTCATTGTTGTTGACTTTGTCGGCATCAAATTGTCGGATCTTCTCCAAATTGCGGAGATGTATCTTATGCAGGTACGGCAATGTCAGCTGTGTCGAATGTGCTGACACATTAAGCTGGAACTGCTTTGAAATTTGCGGAACCACTGATGACACCTTACCTGTAACTTTGTACAGTGTGTCGTTGACGAGAATATCCTCTTCAAACTGTACGAGGAATGTACCCGTAACAGTCACCGAGTGATTTTTCTCTACTATTGTGGCTGTTGCATCATTAATGATCAATGTATCATCATCAACCCTTTCGATTGGTGAGATGTGATATGAAGTGACCGTTTTACACGTTGCGACGTTTCCATTGAAGATCATTGCAAGGCATTTATCAAAACGATCGTGCTTGCAGACTGCTTTGCCCTTACCGTCCTTACAATTAACCAGTGGCAGTGTGTTTTTTTTTGCACTCGGCAACATACCTATTACTTAAATCTAATATGGTATTGTTATGAATTACAGGGTACATAACTATGAGAGAACAAATAGTAATTATATTTGGTACTTTAACTAAATATTTAAACACATTATTACTAATATATATTTTAACAGTAGAAGATGAAGTCAATTCACTTATAGTAATGGGGATTTCTTCCTGTTTTACGATTGAGAGGACCCCTTGGTCTGTTAAAATGACAGGATTAACAATGTTTAATTGAGCAAGGGTAACCGAGTAGACAGCGTTCGTTAATAAGGATATTACTCTTTGATTTCTAATGGTAATAATTTGAAATAACTCAGGAAATCTTGGTTCGCTGATATCATAATACTCTTTTTTTATTAAATTTATGCGCTCTGTCAATTCATTAATTTTCTCAGTTAGCTCAGAATTAACTTCTACCTGCTGATTTTGTGCGCCTACTAGCCTAGACTCTCGTTCTCCTAACAAAACAAAGTCATCGTGATCAGGTGTACCAGCAATAAATTTGATAGCAGAACCAAGGAAGTCGATTGATCGTCTATGCCTGCGTTCACGAAGCTTTAGAGACGACAATAATCTAGACATTTCATTCGCATCTGCGTCCAATGATTCCTTCTGTTCCGATATTGAAAACATTTTTCTTAAATCACTAATATCTCCTATTATACTTTCAAATTCAGTTAAATTTATATTATGGATAAGGTATATATAATCTTCGTACAGTCCCACGTCCCCTTTTCGTAATGATATATTATTAGATGAACTATAGTCAAAGATTTTACCGGCGACGGTGGTGACCAATGTTAATCTGGATAGAGAAACATTAACGAATATTATCTTTGTGCACCTCTTTACCATCTACTAGTACCGCAGTACCTAAATCTTTCTGCACATTTTTCCTATCATACTTATTCGAAAGCTTATTCCCACAACGTTTATTCCTTTTGACAAATATTTCTTGCCCCTTTTTAAATTTTCTAGTGACCCTTTTTTTGTTGTGATAATTATTTTGAGCTTTTTGGGCATTTAACAAAAGTTTTTCCGTATTAAGTTTATTTGAATCAGAGATGTTCCAAAGTAAGTCAATAGGTCTTGCTTTTGTTACAGAGTGTATAGAATTGTTATACTTTATTAACGCTAATTGGATAATTTCACTAAGATCTGTTAGTTGCATATCCTTTTTTATCGCTCTCGATATTTCTGCTAGAGTTGAATGAAATCTCTCGACTTGTCCATTGCTTGTACTGTGCATAGCTGGAACTTTATGGTGAGACATACCAAAGTGGTCCCTAATAAGGGATTGTATAACATTTGAACAGAGTGATGGCTCATTATCCGTAACTAATGTTTTCGGATTTTTGAAGAAACCAATTATTTTTGTAAGAGGAATTTTAATATCTACAATTGAACGTGAATCAATTTGTTCCACTAGAGCATATTTTGAAAATTTGTCTATGCACGTAAGGAAGTAGTTATTCTGAGTACTGTAAATATCCATATGCAGGATTTCACCAGGATATTTGGGTAATGGCGTACACTTCATAATTTGCCTTTTCGGATGTCTTTGGTATTTAGACTCTACGCAAATTTTACAATTACTAACGAATTTTTTTATTTCCTTACGAAGTCCAGGAAAAAAGTATGTATCCAGAATTTGGTCATAGTTCTCCTTCGCTGAACGATGCGCTCTATTGTGTTCCATTGCAATAGTTTCCAGCTGATCATTTTCATTTATTAAATCCATCACAATCTTTTCGGTATGCTTAAAACGAACCGAGGGAAACAGATTGATAATATCATTCTGTATTTTTCCAAGAATTTCCAAAGAACAGTGGACTCCATTAACTACCTTCGGGTCAACTATCTCCTTTAACTTTGAATATAGACTTTCGGTGTTCGAAAAATCAATTTCGTGACGTAGGTACCCATTAAACAATCTAATTGTTGTTACTTTTAGATCCTTGCCCACCGAAAGAATAATCTGACTTTTAAAGCAATTTATAGGCATTGACACTGTCCTTATGACCTGAGATAGGGATACCTCACTGTTATAGCAATTTCCGCTAGATTCACCATTTCCAGTAAGATTCTGAATATACTGGCGAGATAGCGCGTCTGCGACAACATTTTGAGACCCAGGCTTATAATGAAAAGTCGGTGTGAATTCTTCGATAAAGCTTTTCCAACGCTTTAGCTTGGTGTTAGGATTTCGATCAGATATCGCGAATGTTAGTGGTTGATGATCGGTATAAATATGAAGATTGTTTACTCCATAGAGATAATTTCTAAGAGACTGCAATGCCCATACTATGGCAAGCATTTCTCTCTCATTGGTCGCATAGTTTTGCTCAGTCGCACTAAGCGTTCGTGATACGAAAGTAATCGGATGTTTGTCCTGAGATAACACAGCACCAATTGCTACCGATGAGGCATCAGTTGTGAGCTCGAATGGTCTGCTGAAATCCGGAAAACGTAAAGTAACGTCCTCTGATACTAAAATCTGCTTTAACTTGTTGAAGGCATTTTGAGCATCCTTCAACAATGTAATTTTCTTTTTTTCTGACTTTTTTGCACTAACATTACCATTTTCTCCTCGCAATAATTGAGTCAAAGGTTTTGCAATTTTTGCATAATCACGTATAAACCGTCGATAGTAACCCGATAATCCTAAGAAGGATCTAAGGCCCTTAATAGTAGTTGGCTCTTTGAAATTAAGAATAGCACTTACTTTGCTATCTACAGTTTTTAAACCATTTTCAGATACAACGAAACCCAAGAACTCGAGTTGCGTTTTGAAAAAATTACATTTTCCCAATGAAATGCGCATATTCGCATCTCGAAGCTTTTTTATTACTATTTCAATATCTTTTAAATGACTCTGAATATCGGAAGAAAAAATTATAACGTCATCAATGTAGACGTGGCAACGGACTCCTATGTCGTCCCTTAATACATCATCGATCGCTCTCTGAAAGATACTCGGAGCATTTTTCAGACCAAATGGCATTCGACAATATTCGTATTTGCCATTATTAACGGAAAACGCCGTTTTCTTACGATCTTTTTCTGACAACAAGATTTGATGAAAACCTGACTTTAAATCTAAAGTAGAATAATACTTGGATTTTCCTAAATTCGACAATATAACTGAAGTATCTGGAATAGGATATTTATCCGAAACAGTTTTCGCATTTAGTTTTCGAAAGTCAATTACCAGACGTAGTTTAGGATTTCCCATTTCATCTACACCCTTTTTATTAACTACCCAAATTGGGTTATTATAAGGAGAAGAACTCTTTCTGATTATACCATCACGTAGCATAGTTTCAACCTCAGAATTTACAAATTTAGTTGCCGTCATCTGGTATGGGTAACTCCTTGAATATATTGCTTCGTCAGTGGTAGTTTTAATCGTAGCCACAATGTTAGTATTATAAGGCAATGCTTCATTTGGATCAGCAAATGCTTTTTGATTTTCCGTAACGATTTTCTTAAACCCGTCTACACCTTCCTCAGGAATAGAATTGTAATCTAAATCCTGTAGGAGATTTATTTGTGTGCTATTAGAAGGAAAAACCTCTTGAATTCCACCTATATAATAAAGTTTACTACCAGTGACATCAATCATTGCATTGATTTCCTTTAGAAATCTGTAACCTATAATTCCATCCATATCATTTATTTCAGACAATACATAAAAATCAGAAGTACGTCCCATAATGCTTATCTGACATTTCGCGGTGATACGTGTTTCCCCATTAATGGAATGTACATCAAATTCATCGTTTTTTAATTTAGATACACCAACTAGAAATGGAAGATTTTTCACATAGTTTCTTTCGGCACCTGTGTCCAAAAGAAGTTTAATTTTCTCACCGTTTAACAAAGTGTGTTGAACGTATGGAAGACATGCTTTTGATTGTAAAATGTCTACAACAGAACTATCCTTTAATTTCTCTACCCGGAATGTGTTCAATTGATGTCTTTTTGAAAAATTATTGTTTGATGATTTCGAACGAAAATTATTATTTTTTCCCGAATTTTGTCTAAATCGAGACGTTGATGGATCTACATCCATTGGTTCAGGTGGAGATTGAGCTTCATCTCGGGTAGTTTTGTTAACCACTTTATAATGTGGACTTTTACCCAAATTACTCGTATGTTCCCTATCAGAGTTCGAATTAGCAAAAGCAGCGGCGAAATTATAGCGTTGTCTGTTAGACTCTAGTTCCTGTGCGAGAGCCAAGGCAGATGGTAAATCCTTTGGTTGACTCGCAAAGAGAGTATCGCCGATAGGTCTTTTAATACCAGAAATGAAAATACGCAATGCGTCGTCTCTATACTTTTCATTCAAGGATTTCAAAACTACGCTTTCATCACCATATTGCATAATAGCTTTATTGGTTATTAAAGTCAATTGTTTTTCTACCATATCATAAAATTGTGGAATAGAAAAACGACCTTGTCTAAGAGTAGACAATTCCTGCTCGAGTAAATACAGTGGTCTCTTATCGGAATACGTATGGTCCAATCTAGCCAATATAGCGTCAAAATTCAGTGGTGTACTGAACGACGATAAAACCATATCAGCAGAACCAGTTATTTTGTTGCGGATAATAGCAACAGCTTGATAATATATGTCAGAACCAACATATGGTTGATACGGCTTTATTGCAGCTTTGGCTGACTGTCGCCATGATGGATACTTATCCATAACACCGCTAAACTCGTGCATTGATTTTGGTAAGTCAAGCCTCATATTACCACCAACAACCCTACTTGTGATGGCAATTTCCTCATACCTCTGTACAGAAGGACCTGGTGTCTTCAGTTGCTGCAAAGAAGACTGAAATTCTTCCCTTAATTGCGAAACAACCACATTAATATCACTCTGTTTTTCAACAGGTGGTGCTGACGCTCGCAGTTCCTGTATGGTAGAATGAAATTCCTGCCTTAACTGAGAAACAACACTGTGAATGTCACTCCCTTGAGTTGACGGACCTGGCTGAGATTTCAATTCCGCAATTGCGTCTTGAAATTCCTTCCTAAGCTGAACAGCTAATGAAAGGTTAACCCTTTCAATCATATTCGAAATAGCTTCGGCAGATAAAGACATTTCTATTACTTTTTTTCTAAGAGATTTAAAAAATTTAAACTGTCGATTCGGTTAACCCTGTAATCGGCCCTTTTTAAGCTTAAATTTCTCAATTTAATATATTAGGATGTTTTTAAATTAATTGTACATACATAATACTCGTACAGATATTCATATCTGTTTGCAAGTTAGACACACGTCACCAGTTGATTCGATACGCTTTGATTAGATATCTCGTTCACCCAGTCACAGTCACTTGTTGCAATATGTAGGTACGTCTGAAAACTCCGCTGCCAGCCGCTTCACTCGATTATTGTTTCGTTTTAAATTCGCACGATCGTGAACATTTATATAACTAAATTTTCACACACTTTTTTACGAAATTAATACCGACTCCTTATACAAGGATTAAAGATTGTGGTTCAAACCACGTTGGGCGCCAATTAAAATAAAATTCACTTTGAGTCCGTTTGGGAAGGATCGTATGACCATTCTATTTAAATTCCAAATTTAGACTAAAGACTACTTACACTATTTCTTACAAAGTAACCTATCTTGTAAACATTATCTTATCTTTATCATGTGTCGCGCACATGTCCATATTGCATTTTACAATGCGCAGGTCAAAGTGTCTTCATTAATGAAGACACATTTCTTACGAAATAGGGTACAAGCAATATAAATAACATTATGCTTGTACCATTTTTATTATCAGGCCCGTTCACACATGTTACAAAACAAGATGCGTTCTTCGAACAAGGTCCTGTTATTATCTTAAGATAAGAATATGTCTACAACTATGGTACAGGCAATATAAAATACATTATGCCTGCACCCAATAATATTTATTCTATATGTATACCCTAAATATTTATATTGTGCTATTACTACGTAATACCAAATGGGAGTCCCGCGGCGAGAGTGGAAGGAGAAGACGGTGGTCTTAGTGGGTAAGAGTCCCACATAACCGTGTGGCAAGAGCCTCCGATAGTTTTTGAAGCCTTCCACTTTCCATCGGCAAAAAAAGATAGACGGACAGACAGACATTGAATCGATTCTAAGAAGGTTTTGTTTCAGACAAAACCTTAAAATGATCCTATGTATCCTGTATATAGACGCAACGGATATCAGACTTATGATGCAGATGTACTCCAGTAATGTTAGGTAGCATCATATGCATAAGCCGTATGCTGTAAGCTTCCAAGGCAAGAGAAAGGATATGTCGATTACTTTTCATAAAACCGAAGAATTCAAACTATTTAATAAGATACTTTTTCTCCTAAAACGTGCCGTAGTGCGATCAATCTGTAGTTTCCTTTGTTTCAGTTTTTGTGCATAGTCAACAAAAAGTTTGTCTTCGTTCAACGACACAATCTATTTTCTCTTTCGCAATATACACTTTTTTCAAAAGTTAAAATAATAGGATCAATTCTGGAGTCCTGAATTCCTGAAGAATTTCATACTCTTTACATGTAGTACATCTTTAATAGTTTGAAGAAAACTAACATTTCGTGAACATGTCCTGCAATTGTGTTGCATTCATCCTCGATACAATGAAAAACGAGAAGTTAAACATTTGAAATACCAAAGCTAAGTTATTCATGTTGAAAAATGAAAAGCTGCTGTAAAACTAGCTAATTAGAAGGAACGATGAAGAAAAGAGCATTGCAGCACCCCCGAAACATCCTCAACATCAAGGCCGACTGTCGTCTTATGCACGATATGCTTTCAATTCAACACGAACTCATTATTCGTCCTTAACTCTTCATTCCATTCGTCCTTAATTTCTCATTTTCGAAGCACCAAGACCCTGTATGCACAATTGTTGTTAACCTTGCTCATTCCTTCCCGCTTTCCTCTTTCGAATGCGCATAATGTAAATGAGGCAAAAGTATGATTCCGCCATGAAATTTCAAAAAGAATACGACCGTACACGGCTACATACAATATTTCAAAACGAAATCTGTGTCTGCATTGCTTGCATGCTTCTCTATTTACCTGCACACTCACCTGTCTATCTATCTTAGTATTTAAAATTTTCGGATGTTTTAAGTGACGTTGGAGGGCAGGAAAACGCTTTCAATCTAAGTAGACATTATTATTAGGAGCGTTTCAAAATAGTGAAATGTACATCCTTTGCTAATGAAGAAATTCCCATCGTTTGGAAAAAAGTGCAGAGCGAATATTTTCAGGTGAAATAAACTATTTGAATATTTCTCATTTGAACCTTTTGCCGGAAGGATATTAAAATTTAGGAGTCGTTACTACAGCGAACGATTATTTGGTATTTGAAAGAATTTCATTTTTTGCCCCATATTTCTGTGAACTGTTGAGGAAGTAAATCCTCTATGTAGTTGCTCTGTCTACTGGTTCCTAGGTAATTTACCTACCCGTTTCTTCGTCTATACATTCGCGATAATCTTTGGAAGTTTTCGTACAAGTTGAATTTTTAACCCTATCACCGGGGGTGGTGAGGATTTTCTGAAGGAGGCGGGGGGACTTAAAAGGGGCTGGCTCCTCTATGTGGTTTTTGTATATCATCATGATAAAATTTGAATTTTCAGCCCTTGTTCGCTAAGAAAGAGGATATTGAGGGTATGCTGGTGGTGTTAAACAAGTTATGGCGTCTCAAAGTGCAGTTATTTTCATGTCAAAACCGTCAGGTTTAGCTTTGAATCCCATCCCCATAGGTAGGAGGGAGGGTATGAAGGCATAAGCTGCTGCGGTGCCTCCTCTCCCCTAAAGATCCTAGGCGCTTCAAATGGGAAGTATTTTAATATCATCACGGTGAAGTTTGATTCGTCAGCGACACCTTCGAGGAGGGAGAGGGTATGCAGGAAGAAGAAGAAAATCCCTCCTTTCGAGTACTGTTGAAGAATTTTGGCGTTAATTTATTATTATCATTAACATATGACCGCTGAAATGGTATAATCAATCTTCATTCAAGACCATAACAGTACGCTGCGGGATTACAGCACGCTGTAGGAGGCAATGCGATCAGCATTGCCCTCGCCATGATTATTCCCCAGATTTGACTCAGGTACTCATTCTCAGCTGAGTCGGCTGGTATCCAACGTCAAGTCACGATACATATCCCACCGCCACCAGTTAGATTTCAACCGTGACCTTTCGTACGAGCGCCGATGGAGAGGAGATATGGGGATGAGAGGGTGGCCTCCTCTGTAACTCGAAAGCACTTTTCGACGATAAGTTTATTAATGGCATGAAAATAGCTTCTTTTTGGGCACTGCAACTTTGTCACAAGTAACAGCTGTTATGAGTTAGTTTGCGGGGATGAAAAGGGACGTTTTCCTCCATCTTACGCACCAGCGTTATCCCACTTCCCCCGCCCTGTCTAGCAGGGGGGCGCGCATGATATCAAAATACTCGGCCTCAGTTTCTCAACAGGATTTGAGAGAGAAGACCCTCCGCTTTTCCTTCATGCCCTGTCTCCCATCCGGGAATAAGGTTTGCAGTTAAACCCAGACGTCTTGACGAGAAAATAATCCCACTTTGGGGTGGTGGCCGCTGGAATTTTTTAACGGCATTAAAGAGACGGATCCTCCCTTCGTATTGCATACCCTCTCAAACCACTCACTCACCTCTATCAGGGGAGGGTTAAAAATTCACACTTCACCATCATGATTAAAAATAATAACTTTGAGAACATAACTTTTGAATGGGAGCGGCCGCCACGAGCTTTCCACGGGTTTAAAGAGGGGAACTCCTCATACCCCACCATCAATTTGTCACCACTTCCGATGATAGTGTAGCGAAGCGAGCAACGAAAATCCACACATCCGGAAATAATTTAGTAATAAATTTAAATATTACATTTTAAATATAAGTAATTTTAATTACTACTCCACGTCAAACGCACGTACGCATTTAAGTGTTGTTCAGAAGGTATTGCGCAACAAAGCAAGAATCATCCAATTGGAAATAAGCCGGCAAAAAAAGGAAGTTTCCGATCAGTCGCTCGTGCCGTGAAGTGGGGAAAAATACAAGTGTATTTCCGGGACTGCTGCATTTCCCGAATATTTGCCAGGTTTCCAAAATTCGCCACCCAAAAGGCCAAATACCAGAAAGAAAAGTGGAAGAAGATCAATTTTCTTCGAGTTTAAGTATGCCGATTAATTTTATGATAGAAGTTTTCCGAGGAAAATTCGCCCGTAAATAATTGAAGTGTGCCCATTACCACCGCAGAAGCTCGCAGTTGCGCGGAAAGAATTCGAAGAACTTCTAAAGCAGGTAATTGTAGACCTTCAGACAGATGTTCGTCTTCGACATTTCACATGGTCCCAAAATTCAATGGCGGAGTCCTTGTGCCGACTATAGACGAAGTGCTCAAACAATTCTAGATCGATGCCCTATTCTACTCGATTTTACGCACTCTATCGCAAGCTGCCGACTCGACTATGGATTTAGTCAGGGCTTATCATCGAAGCGCTGTAGCTCTCGAAGATATTCCGAAAACGGCAACTGCACATCGCGGCGCAAATCTTTCAAAGACTCATCCACTCTGTGCTGCGAAACCTCAGCTTCTGCTTCGTATATTTGGTTGATGTTCTGGCCGCGTCTTCTTCTGAGTCCCAGTATTTAGAACACCTCGAGTGCATTTTTCAATTTCTCCTTGAGGCGGGTCTAGTACTTAACGTTGAAAAATGCAAATTCTTACAATCCCAGGAGATATTCTTCGGCCACCTGATTATCCCTGAAGGCATCTGAATGGACCGAGTCAAGGTATAAGCGATTTCGAGCTTGGCACTTGCGAAAATTGTTAAGTATCTGAGAAGGTTGTTGGGCATGTTAAACTTCAATCGTCGTTTCTTGCCCAAGACTGCACACCATCTGTGGATCCTTAATGCCTTCTTGTCTGAATCAAAAGCGAAAGACTCTCGTCTGATTGTGACCCGGCATTTGAAACCGTGAAACAACTACTGGTGGATGCTGCACTTCTGGCATCCCCTCTGTAAGATGCATCCCTGACCATATTCGTGCTGCGGAACTACACCACCTATGGTTCTCAGTTACCCGCTGCGTACTTTGCAACTAACTACTTCTGATAACCCCTTGAAGGCAGGCAATTATTCAGAAACCATAAGCCTTTGCTTTGAATTAAAAGCCCGATAAAGCGTCTTCTTGCCAACTTCGGCACTCGAGTTTTATGAGCCAGGTCACTTCCGACATTCGTAAATTTAATTACTATAATAATGTTGAAAATTCAATCATGTCCAGATTTAATGTGTTTCGCTCTCGTTAGCCTTAGATGTCTAGAGGCTCTTGCGCATTTAACTTTTTGTGTCTACTGCTTTTCCAAGCTACGCACTAGTTGCCTCATATGCTATTATGTCCCTCCTCTATAATATGTCACAATACTATCGATTTTACTGATGTGTTATTCCATTTATTTTTCCTGGCCATTTTCGCTCCTCTCGCATGTTGACCCAGCATATCGAATACAGTATTTTGGTCTGTCCTATATAACTCTGTGAGTACTGATATTGACTGATCTCACACTTACCACTTTTGGCTATCGAAAACGTATTATAATTGTTTTTGTCTACAGAATGCCACTTTTTCCTACTCGAGTGCCATCTATGACAATGTTCTTGACACACTTACGATAATGTGCTTTTGTACTCTGGAAAGTCGAGTGGTAGCAGACGCGAGTCCGGTGTCGGTTGGTTTCTGATGGATACCAAATGTGGCGCTCTCTTGACCTGGAAACCAGTTCCAGGTAGGATCTAGACTAGGGGTCGTTCCGGTCCAGGTTAAGGAGCATCACAACTGTACAATGCTATGCACCAACGGAAGTTTGCGATACAGTGGGGAAGAATGCTTTTTACGAGTAATTACACGCAATTCAATGGAGGCTTCCTAGAGGAGACCAAGTTGGGTTCTGACACTTTGCTCGGGCATGTGATGGGGAAGCACGGTTTCGACGACCGTAACGATAATGGTGGGAGGTTCGTGGAGTTTTGCAGATTCTACCATTGATGGCACAGAGCCTGCCATAAGGTCATTTGGGTTTCAACTAACCGACACCATACAGGCAATTAGATTGAACGCTTTGCGATCTGCAGTACATTTAGGTGTCTCCTGGATGTGCGTAACAAGAGAGGTGTCGGCATCAACCTCGAAAGGCATCATCATCTAATGATCGCTACGTTCGCTTGCGTTTTGCGTCCACGGGGCTGAAAAGCTGCGACCTCAGTGCGTCGGAATGCTCGGATGGCAAATACACTGAATAGACCACCTTAGAATATCGAAGAGTATTGGGCTGCCATGAAGGATGCTCTTTTATCAGGTGCTACACAGGACCTTTTAGTCAGAAGTTCTTTCCAGCTTTGATGTTAAGTAAGCCTAATAACGCAATAAAGATGAGGGGAATGCAGTGTATGAGCTTAATATTTCCATATACTTTTGTAGATGTTTTTCGCTTTTAATTGTTAAGTTTGGCTGGAATATGACAGTTAGACTATTTTCGGTATTGTAACCAGCTGGTTAAAAAAACCAGATTTGAGAATACCGGAGAATTATTCAATGATCATTGTAATGAGGGTAATGACAGCAATTTAAACTTTCAGTAATCCTGAAATATGTAAGGACTGGGATCCTGCTATCGTCTGAGTGTTAATAAATTGACTACATTATGGGTGCAAAGTCCAAACTGTTGCCCTTTGTTAGAGCCGCGTACAATTGCTTGCCTTTTGGAATCGATTGCCTCGATCCCAAATATACATGACAAGTTTGTCTAAGTAATGAGGGATCCTGATTCGTCGTCTATTGGATGAGGGACCGAACTAACTGGCAAGAAACTTCTCTCCATTGTAATTTGGTCGACGGAATCTCTATTTACGGGCGAAGTCTGACGATTTGGCTCTGCTCTGCACGAAACCCCATGCCGTTTTTCTGTTGTTAATTGCTGTGAAAAATTTTTTCCCAAGTTTCTAAGTAGACCAGTGTGATAGTCTAGGCGACGAAATGCGAACCCAGGTCTTCTCGGGAAGCCTTGTGTCAGACAAATGGGCAGACATACGTCGAATCTATTTTAATATGATCTGAGTTTTGCATAAAACCCTAAAAACGAAAGTATAAGGTGAGGACGCAATCCATTAGAAATGTTCCTTCATGACAGTGCGGTATCCAAGTTTATGAGATGTTTGCCTCTACGCTGCTGGCAAAGGTTTTTCTTCTTTCAATCTTTTGGAGACAACTCTTACATCGCGGCTGATTATAGTCCCTGTCATTAAGATTATATTATCTTCTTTCGCAATTTTGTGGCTATCTTAGTGTAACTGATTGCTTTTCCTAACGCTTCACTTCAATTATTGGACTTAATCGTAACAATTTTATCGGATTGAAGATATGCTCATACCAATAACACGTTTATAGCTTGTTACCTGCTCTGTTTCCTTCAAGTGGGTATATTCATTTTCCCCATTGTAATTGAGGAGACCGAAAATATGTTTGTCCACTAGATATGTGAGGGAAATACTGTGTGAATCTTTATTGAAATTGAGATAATCCCCTACTAATATAGGTTGTTTTTAATCTGCAAAGGAACTACAGGGGGCAGAATATAGCTATTCTCACCGATAGTCAAGCAGCGATCAAGGCACTTAGGTCCAACCAGGTGAACTCTAAACTGGTATGGGAATGCCTTGAGAGACTGAATACACTCGGCTCGTCCAACAAGGTCTGGATACTTTGGGTTCCAGGCCATGCTGGGTTGGAAGGCAATGAGGCAGCGGATGAACTAGCCAAGAAGGGAGCAGGGATGCCTTTACACGGGCCAGAACCCTTCTGTGGAATCGGAAACGGTTTCATGGCTATGAATCTAAGAAACGAAGAGAAACGGTTGAGAGAACTATATTGGGTGGGCCTACCAGGGATGGAGCAGTCCAGGGTGCTTATTGGGGGATACGAACCCATGCGTACAAAGGATTGCTTAAACCTCACCAAAAAGAACCTCCAAATCATAGTGGGAATTCTCACTGGTCATTGTCGGCTGAACTATCACCTAGGGAAGCTAGGGATATCTACGGACACTGCCTACAGGTTCTGTGAGGAGGAGGACGGAACCTCTATTCACGTCCTGAGACAGTGTCCGGCACTTGTGCAAAGTAGGTCGATACATCTGGGAGAACACTTAATACCAGATGCAAAGCTGAAACTTCTGGAAGTGGGGAACATACTAAAGTTCCTAACGGTTACAGGCCTGCTTGAGATACTATGATCAACAGGTACACTATAACAAGTAAAAGAGGCACAATAGTTCTTCGAGGGCGCGGTGGGACTTTTCTTTAACAGAATAATAATAATAAGGTTGTTGATAAAATAACTTTCTGCCTTTGAATCTAAAATTTTTTTATTTCCATATGTAATTGGTTCCTGAAACAACTACGTTTTTTCAAGTGAAATTATTTTCGTTTAATTTTCAGCTGTCTGTAAAGTGTAAATGTCTCATCAGAAATAAGTATAAGCTTAATACAGAAGCGAGTGCTATATATAATCTGGCCAGTATAGGTAACTTTATATGGAGCCTCTGCTGCATATTGGAGATTGAGTTCTCCACTTCAGATCACTCTAATGTGCGACAACAATTCAAGTGGGTGCTTGGTATTTTCTTCATCAGAATACACTGACTTTGTATACATCCTCAACGACATATCAGATCCTAAATCTCGTGTCGAATAGGAGGATAATACGCATTCCACTACTGGCATTGGGGTATTTGTGATATTTCAAGTGTGAATTTACAGATTGTTGACCTAAAAAATTTTAGTCCTTTTTGTCGCCTATACGACAAACATGGGAAATTTATTCGGATATTTTTCCAATGGAGACTATCTGTCTCGATTATCTTTTTGCCATTTTGGGTATTTGCTTCGAAACCTATGGAATCTCTATATCATCTTCATGTTACACTCGCTAACTTGCTGTATCAGTCCTACGTATTTTGAATAAATACTATATATCAACCACATAGTCTTTTCAATTCGATTTTACATTTTGTGACGCCTGGGCCAAAGGTGTCCTCATTAACTCTTCAATACTACGTACATACTTCCACGGTTCGATATTCGAATGCCTTTCGCATGATTTCGCTGATATACGTCTCCAATACTTTTTTGTGGAGCAAAGGCAGCCTCTCTTCTACTATTATTTATTTTTTATTTTTTCTCCCTTCCTTTAATTTGCTTATCATTTCACTTAATAATGTTTAAGTGATAAGCCTAAGTGGGTAGAGTATAAACAATGAGTATCTATGAAGTAACTGGGATCCGAGTCCAGGGTGCAAAATCGAAAAGCTGATACTTAATCATATCTGCTACCGCTTCTGATCCTGACCTCTAATTAAATCTTCGGTAAAATTAGCCATTATTGGCATGCTTGCAATTCCAAATTAATGCCGAAATCAATTTTTTTAGATTTATTGTCATTTAGCGCAAGCAAGCTAGCTCTTCATTATAATAGTTGCTTTACCTGTTTACTCTCGGATCAAGATGGTGAAAAAATTATATTTCTATTCAGGCTTTCTCCTTCTTGCTTAGTGTTTCCTCTAATATTTTGCAAGTCGTTTGGTTTATAAATAATGGAAGTGGGTTTGAAATCAAATGTTACCGAAGGGGAAGCGTCGAAAGACGAAAATAAATACCCCAGCCGAACAACTCGAATTTGAGTTTGAGGACGCAGCAAGGTTTGAGTTTAAAACTAACGACTCCGAAGAAACCCTAGACCCTGCGCAGGTCCTGAAGATGAACGGAAAGCCTGTAGAAGTAAATTTTACGCCTCATGAAGAAACTCGAGGAAGCGTTGATGAAAAAGTTGAAATTAAAAGCAACTATTAGGCCATTTTAGGCAACCATATGCTCCTTGGAAGTTATCATTACCAAGGCCTTCGAGCGATCTAAACTTCTTACTTCGTCATCATTCCAACAACAGCCAGAAATGGAGCACTATTTGAGGAGGGTTCGCTTAAACCAATCGTTGCCCAATATTCAACTCCAACGCGGACTACAAGTTATCCAGCGGCAGCCGCGAAGAAACCGACGATTGAAGCCAAAATAGGTTCACAAACAAGTGTTGTATGGTATCATGCGGAAAACACCTGTCAATTCCATGGTCCAGACGAATGCTCCACATCACCAGAGCATGAGTAATGCGTCCATTGCGGGGGAAAATTACCGAAACTGCCGAATTTTCATTAGGGTGTTCAAAAGTGAGCACGATCTTTCCATACCACTCCTATCCAAAGCACTCGAGCATCGAGTCATCTCACTACCAATCCCATTATTGCGTATTCGATCATTTCTTTCGTAGACGCTGTGCGAGACAGAACCACACCATCTGTTCAACCTCACCCAGTAGATCCCATCAATGTATCCAACCCCGTTTTCCTCAATTTTGCCAAGTAATCGCAGGAATTCTTGAAGATATTAGTGGTGCTGGTTAGCATCCTGACTTCATCAAAGGAGATTAGAATTATTGAAATGAGCATCAAGCGAGCTGGTTGACATGAGCTTCAGTGATTTCTAGATGAACCCAAGCCCTGCTTCTTTGCGAAAACAGATTATACAATAGGTATTATACAAGCCCAAATTTTCAATTTTTTAATTTTTCTCGTATTGACGGCATTTAATCCGATCTTTGCTTCTTAGGAGGTGGTATAGCTATCGTATCGACAAGAAGTTCCTGCTTCACCATTTTTTCCGCCTGGCAGTAGCATTATCAAAATCATCGATCAAAATCGAAGTCAGCCTTATCTCCTTTGGAACCCATTTGTTCTCGGTATTCGTTGTCGCCGTCTGCTGCCTTAACTAGTCCTTCGATAACCACCATTTCCAACGGACCTTCTCCTTCTATTCCTCCTAACCAAGAGTGCAACACAAAGACTAATAGATATCAGGCACCAATTTTAGATCTGTGTCGAACCAGAATGGAGAGAGGTTCCACTGGCTTTTAAAAAACGCTCGTCTAGGCATCATCATGTCCCGGTTCAGCTCAGTCCTTTCTATTTTCAATAAACAATATCATTATTTCTATCGGATCCACTCTCCTCCTGCCATCCAACAACATGATATCCAACTAGACTATCAGCCAGAACTAGACACAACTAGTACATTGAAGTAATTCAGCAAGTATGCAGTGAACTGATTCCAGCACGTTTCCTGAACTACTGTAATCTTATTTAAATATCCTTACTCATATCAAAGAGCAAAATATCTGGCGGACACTATTTAGAAGTAGATGTCTTATTGAAGAAATCTAAAACATTGAGAGGTCAATCCATCAATCATTTTTAATCGTGCATATCGGCTACCTCCAGCGAGTTGAACCCGACCCATTAAGAAAAATAAGAAAAACTTGTCATCGCCTGGGAAAAGCCACCCAAATATTCGCAATCTTACCTTAAAGTATCTCCCCGCCGAAGGCAAACATTCTAGCAAATCATTTCCTCCAAGGGCACCACTGCAGCCTACACATTCGCCACCAAAGTTGCGAAACCGAGGACAGCGAACCAATTTCCCGAATCCAATCGATCCCATCCCTCTACCACATCCAAGCCAGAGAAAAGCTGTTCACCCATAATTTGAACCACCCGAATAACCAGGGGAATATCCCACCTATCCATTTTGCCACGTTGAAAATCAGTACGGTATCAATCGTGACGACTGAAAACAAGAAGTCAATAGGTTTCGGCAAAATCTTACCCATTGTTCTAAAAAATGTGCCCAAGCAAGTATACTTTTCTTTTCTCAACTACTAACCAATGCCTCCCCAACGCTCAGTTTCCTCCCGATTGGAAGGGTGCTCATATAACTCCCATTTCGGCCTATTTTCATCCTATCTTCCTCCGCCAAGAACTTCGAGCTGGCAATTTAGTCTATTATTGAGGAACACTGGGAGTCCAATAACGCACTGCCGGATTTCTAGTTCGCCAATTGGCCTAAACACTCGGTTGAACGCCCGCTTCTTGTCCATAGAATGGTCGTTTTTTCGGTATAAACTAGAAGATTGCAACCATTGCCTGCCTTTTGAAGATTAGAAAGGCTTTCGATACGGCAATTAAAATTTTTTTCATTCGATATTTTTTTAAGCTTTCTAAAATCCACAGCTTCTATCCGAACCTTTGTAATCGAATCTCTAGCTTCCCAAAATGGCCGGAAATGCCAAGTCAACATTCAACAATACTTGTACACAATTGTACCTTTCACCCCATACATACGTATGTTCAGCAGCTATCACTCAAGGGTCACTTTCTCTGTTCACTGTTGATCTTCGCCTATTCAAATCTTATAATACATAACTTGATCCGTTACTCTTCCACTAAAAACACGTTCCTCGATCAAGGTCGTCTGAATTCTTATTTGGGCGATACTTCACTCATTGCAGATAATCTTTTAATCTCCCGAATTGTGGAAAAATTGTATTGTATGCCAAAATGAAAATGACTTCGAAAATGAAGCGTAACATCGTTGGTCTTTCCCTCCAAATCCATGACAACTCATGTCCCCGTGGATGAAGTCACCTATCCCGGGGTGAAAATGAACTCCAGTGTCTCCAACATATCCTATATTTCGAAAGCATGGAACAATGCAAACGGTACCTGCAAATCCCTGCACCCTTCCAGAAGTGCATAATCCAAAGTTCCCCCTCCCTTGCACTATTATAGACAGCTGAGCAGGGAGCTGATCACATCGTTTCTCGTTTTTGGTCTTAACTTCTAGTTCAATAGTCCCAGGTAGAAAGGCTTTGTCGGAAAGAAAGGAAGATCTTTTGCCAGGCCTCTTATATTCACAAGAACGAAGGTCATTTTAAACACATTTCCAACGAAATCCTATTTGATTTCCGACAAATTTCCCGGATTAACGCTGTCTTCAGCCATCACACAGGAAACTTCCTAACCAAATGCCAGGCACACACCAATTTCCTTATTACCTAAATCATGTAGAGTGCAAACGTAGAAGAGAATCCTTTGTAACCACAAATTCACTTCTCCATACAATCCCAGAACCGCTTTTTCGATCCCCAAGTTAGAGTAGCCTGGTACACCTGTAACTACCCCCAGTCGCAAATCTAAAAACCTACCCATGCTCTGCACCAGTCCCTAGGCTCCAGTACTGTCCTGCTCTTCTTCCTGCTTGTCCTCATCCTGTGCACTATCTTCAATCCAATCTATTCTCCTACCCAAGAATTTTTTTTTATTTACAAATATCAGCAAATGGTAATCATTTTCGACTTTAACTCCAGAATTACCTATAAACGCTCCTTTTTTTTATTAAGTTTATTTCATTCAACTTCAGTAGTAAGTTAGCACTGCGTAAAAAGATCATGGAACTTTGTGAGTTCATCAAAGAGCGGCGGAATATCGGCCAGAATAGTAGGGCCATAATAAAAGGCATTCGGTTGGCGTACGCAAGGTCCAAGAAAAAAGAGAAGTGAACGCGTCGACCCAAAAAGTGAGCTAGGAGGCTCAAGTAGCACCAGCTCAAAACGGGAGGGAAGAGAAACCTGGAAAGATGATGTGCGAACAGTTGAACAAGTCAGCTCGTCAACAAAAGCCTCAACTGCCAAAAAACTGAAGCATGTGACGAGGACGGCTGAAACTGTCGCGACTCCGGATAAAGCGAATGAATTTCTCAAAGGGGGAAGCCTGGAGAAAGATAGTACCTCGAAAAAGGAGAAATCGGTCAAATATAAGACCGAAGGTTATCATAATCTCCAAAGGAAATGAAGGCTAGGTCGAGGTCTTGGAAAAGCAATTCAATTTTGTGGGACTAAAAAAGTCAGCGGTGAAAACTCCACCATGATGGGGCTACCAGTGGAGGCAACATTTAATTTGTTAGTAGCATGGAGAATAAGAATAGGTTGGGTGTGTTGGTTTAGGAAGCAGGTGGCACGGAAGTGATATCTAAGATAACTTTCTTTCGGTGACATTTCGAACTTATACTCCAGTCCAAATAACAGGTCGAAGGTCAGTAAGGACTGTGGAGGTGACCCAAATTGCTTACATAGCAAAAGGGAGGCGGGTGTGGACTATCATCTCCACTTAGTTCTACACTTACCGAGCACAAGCAGATGCTACGCGTTTTGGCTCCGAATATAGAAGGGCGTTGGCAGACAATCATAGTAGGAAATTTTAACACGTGGGCAGCTGAACAACCAATATGAACGAACGTGTTCTCCTCGGAGCATTTGCGGACCTCATACACTATAGGCCCAGGAGACGACCGCTCCCCGATAGACAAGAGAATTACTGGTGGAACAACAAAATCACAAGCTTGCGAACCACATGTTTCCGGGCAACGAGGCTTCACCAGAGAGTTAAGAGGAAACCCGGTAGTGATCGCTGAGAGGAGATATAATACATAGGCGCGGTCGATTAGGAGAAGCCATTCGAAGGAATAAAAAGAACTGCCTCAAATAATTGTGCGACCAAGCCGATATAAACCCTTAGAATGAGGCCTAGAGGGTGGTAATGAAAATACTGCGAAAATCGCCTCGGGTGACTTACAAACGCTTCCTGAAAGAGATTGTTTCCGCTCTGTTTTGGAACTATGAAATCGGCACAAACCAAACGGTGATCTAGCTTAACTAATGCAAAATAACAGCGGGGGAGAAGATTGAAATATGTGGCAGTATCGGTAACAACAAGCCCCCAGGTTTGGTTGGCATTCCTAACAGAGGTTTGAAGCTGTCAGGGAAGACTTGGCCCGAAAGAAAAGGCAAAAGTTGTTGCTACCCAAACCTAGCAAGCCACCTGCAAAATCCAACACCACATTGTCCGAACTGCCTGTGGGCTACAACGTGGAAGATAATGGAGAGAGTCATCTACAATAGACTACTACCCACTGTCGCAAAAAGGAATGATTTGTCGGGGCGGTAGTATGGTGTTCATCGCCTTCCGATGGATGCTATAAGTAGGATGACGAATCTGGCAAACGCTGCGCTAGTTTTCGCTGGTTGCTGTGCCTCGTTGATATTGGATGTTAATAACGCATTAAATTCTACCAACTTGAATCAGCCGGCGTTGGCTCTGATAGATGTTTCCGGATATTCAGCGAGTCTGATCGTAAATTACCTATCAGAGGGAATTCTCTCGTGCAGAACGGATAAGGGCCCTGAAGAGTGCATCTACACAGCTGGAGTACCACAGAGCTGAATAGTGAGTCCCATGCTGTGGAATATCATGTATAAGGGAATGCTTTCTCTTTCTGTCCCAGAAGAGATATTGATTGTCGGCTTTGCAGGTGGCCTGTCTGTAATTGCTAAAGCAAAGCACACAGAGATCGTAGAGGTCTAGACGACGGAAACAGTGACACGGTTAAAGTCTTGGCTGGAAAGAGCCGACTGATCTTGGCGAATAGGAAAACAGAAGCGGTCTTAATAACGAACTCTATAAAGAGAAACGTTGTGAAAGTGGAAGTCCTTGGAAATACGGTCGTCTCAAAGTCGGCAATCAAATACCTAGGGGTGATGATTGGTGCTAAACTGAGCTTTAGGGAACACCAAGAGAATAAATGCAGAAGGCAGTCAGTGCCACCGCGGCATCGTCGAAGGTTGTTTCTAGCCGGAGTGGTGTTATCCAGTCTGCTTTACGCATCACCTGTGTCGGCGGAGACGTTTGCAAACTCTTAGAGCCGGAAGCACTGGCTGAATGCTCTAAGGGTTTGCACCGCTTTGTACCTCATCAGATGAAGCAGTGTCGCTGGTGGTAGGCGTGATCCTGGTCGGCATTCTCAAGTCGGACCCGTCTCTTCAAAAAGCCCTTTCTTGTGTGAACTTCCCGGCTTCGCGCCCTTCATCTCTCTTAACTGCAGCAACGCTGTATCTCCATTGATATGTGTACTCTTTTAAAATTCTGTAGTTGCCTGATGGACTGCTCTGCCAACTTCGATATTACATTCCGCATCGCGTCCCGTAGTACACACAGTGCGGATATTTTTCAAGTCCCGTTCGGGGTGCTCGAAATCTTCTTTCACTGCCCGATCTCTTGATTATGCCAGTCCTACAACGCCCTACAGCTTGGGTCCTTTAGATCTGTCTCCTTCCTTAGTTTCAAGTGTTTCAAACAGTTTACTTGCTCCTCATTCTGAGGACAATATGTAATTAGAAACTAAGTTTTCTGCGTATTTTTCATTAAGTAAATAAATAAATTGCTGGAAACGCAGATGGGACGATGGAAAATGGGAAGACCAACCACCACATTAGTCAGTTCTTCACTGGGCACGGTGGTTGTTACAGGCAGTATCTGTATCTGTTGACTGATTCACCGAATTGTCTTAATTGGGTGGTATCCCATACACTGAGGTCCATGGAGAACTGTTTCAAAGTTTTCTCCTCAATCGCAAAAAATACGTTCTGCGGGGCGGCACTGGAGCAGACGATACCTTAGATCAAGTTTAACTGTTAAGCTAGTCGCTAAGTTAGGTATATATAGTTCATATGTTAGCCATGTATAATTAATTATTAAAAGTAAACAATATATAAATTCAGATTCAGCAAAAAGTATGGTATCACCATTGTTGCTTTTCAGACAATACAATACTAACCCATTTGTTGAAGTTATCTTGTATTCTTCCCTCTTATTAAATCTAAGATTATAATTACATACAATAAAAGCAAACAATTTATCACTGAAAATAATATTTGCCACTTATAAGTATTCAGATAAGCTTGCTTTCGTGAATAGCAACTGAATTTTACGAGATTACCGTCTTTAGGGTATTTTAATAACAAGGGAAGGAAAGAATGTTTTTTTTTCAAATTCCTTCTTCTATAAAAAAGGATAATACCATCCCATATAATAAATACAGACAAAGGTATGTGTATATATTCACAATAAAATCAAGGTGCGTATGCATGCATGTTTATATTTTATATATTTGTGCGTGTATGTACTTGAACTCAACTTTTGTGCTCGGTTTATTTAACACGCAAACTTACCCTAGCAACTTTATCCCTTGGAAATTCGTTCTGATCACAAGGTCCATCACCACACTGGAATAAGACAATTATTTTAAAGATGGTGAATTATTTTGATTCCGCGGAAAGGGTATGTATTGTTTCAAATAAACATATTAAGAACCATGTACGGTATGATATTTTTTTGAATAACTGCTTTGTTATCCACGTACTGGTACTTACGAGTATATATAAGACATCGAAGAAACGAAGACCTGGATTATGTAAAAGCGGTCATTTTAAAGTATTTTTAAAGGTTATTTCTTGTTTCTTTCTTGAAATAGAAAGATTAAAAACCGCCTTCAATTATAATTTTGAAACATCTCACTCAAGTTAGTATCCTATATCTGGATGTAATATCTTTCAAGTTTGAAGTCCCTAGCCTTAGCATAGTTTCGTAAAGTGGGTTATTTTAATTGTTGACACGCACAACGTACACTGTGTCTACTTTGATATTTTTTTGTGGTATCTTAAACTAGTGTTAAATATCATGGAATAGGTACCGGGAAGCTAGTTCCTGAAAAAACTCCACCCTCTACCGCCCAGGGTTTCTATTTAGTTTCTTGTAGGAAATCATGATGTGCGATCTTGATTTATCATAAGTTCTTGATTTATTCGGAACATTTCATGGAGTTAGTTTAAACAAACAAATCCTTTTACCGCTCAAGTTTTATATGTTACCTTACCTTATAATAATATGATAATAACCCATGCTCGAGTTTGTGATCTGAAGGCTGCTCTGCTGTTCGAATCCCTTCACTGGCTAATGCATATGGAATATTGCCGTGGACGAAGACCGATCTGGAAAACGTCCAGCGGTGGATAGGGACAACTATGTCCAAATTCCGAATGCATCATCCAAAGTCTGCCGTGGAACGGATGAACCTGCCTCGTGACATAGGAGGTAAGGACGTGGGTAACGTGGCGGTACAACATCGTCGCCAAATCAACTTGCTGTGCGCTTATTTTTACAGCAAAGAGCAGGCGAGTCCCTTGCATGCTGCTGTCTGTAAGGCAGACTGTGGACTGACTCCACTTAACTTGAAGGATCGATCTGTCAATCGTCTGAGTGGGGTGAAGTCGGACTAAGAGCAGATCGATGAATGGAAGTCGTTGTTGTCTTTGGCAGCCATTTGTCGATTTGCATTTGTCGAACAGATGGCTATGTGCTTGGGAGCTCTTTGCTACGACGGAGGGGTTCATGTGGGCCATTCAGGACGGCGTGGTCGATACCCGAGCTTATAAAAAGCTCATCATGGAAGAACGGGTGAAGAATGATCAGCACAGAATGTGTGGTTGGGCCATTTCAGTTCTGGCTGCACTGTTATGGCACCGGTGCAATACATCACCAGGCATAATGCTGCATGTAAGGTTATCCATCTAAACCTTGCATACAAGCATGGGCTGATTACGGGAACATGTCCGGTTTACCGATATGAGCCGCAAGCAGTACTTGATAGTTCTGGGACCGGCAAGTTCTGACTGATCACATGCTCTACCTAACAAGCCTGACGTACTGTTAGTTGACAAGACGGGTCGCTTTGTGTATATAATTGATGTGGAAATGCGTGGAGAAGAAGGTGGGCTAGAAAGAAATTTGCCATCTCGAGGAATTAGTTCCCATAATATTGTCAGCTACAGGTACTGTACCTAAATCCCTCACGGCTTCCCTTGATGTCCTGCGACTTTCGCACAGTCTTGTTCAAACCATGCAGAAGTACACCATTCTGTATACGTGCTCGATGTTGCGGGGAGTTCTCGACGCACACTACCACCAGCGCCCCATTAGTTTTCAAGTAGGATCGTCCGAGCCTAAATGCTTGGCACTTAGTGCTAGTATTAGGTAAAATCCAGCATCTGTCGAGATTGTGATAATTCGGAAATAATCGTTCGCGCAACAATCCATATTGGATCAAGGCCTTGAAGTGTGTTAGAGCACTTCATTCAAGACCGTAACGGTACACTACAAGTCTGGCGTGCTGTTAGTTGATAAGACGGGTGGGTCTGCAACTTTGCTTATCCCCCATATTAGCAATATTGAAAGGAAATACGTGAAGAAGAAGGTGAACTATGAGCCATTGGCTCGAGAAATCAAAGAAATTTGGCGTTTCGAGAATTACTTAGTGCTAGTATTAGGTCAAATTCGGCATCCATGAGATTGTGACAACTCGGAAAAAATACCAAAAAAAAAACTATAAGTATATTAAGCATACTAGAACGAAAACAAGTCGCAAACCGTAAACTCGACCCATCGGACCCGGATGTTTTTTGTGTATTTTTCATTCAAAAATATACACCAAATAGATAGAAATTCATGCAAATATCAAAACTTTATTGCAACCGAAATATTAATAACGCCTCGAGTAGGGCCTGACCTCGTCCTGGAGACCTTTGGCAATCGAAAATACTTCGATTTGTGTCTGGGATGCCCAACAACTTTGTCGAGGGTCCCCAGAATGTTCGCTTTCACCATCTCGAATGGGAATTCCAACGATATAAGCTGGACATTCTGGGCCTATGCGAAATAAGGTAGTGGGACCCTGGATAGTACTTATCTCTCTATAATGGCAATATACTTTTGTACATTCGAAATCCAAATAGTAGCAAATGCGAATCCACGGTTCTTATTCTTACGGGTCATCGTACTCTTGGTAACTGCGTTGATGGGCAGAGCATCGAAAGCGTTGATAAATTAATATTTTTATGAAAGGCGGTTTCTGCTAACTAGATGCTGAACTAGATGCTGCTTGATGCATTAACAACGCATTTGGAAAGGCAGTTATCTCAACCCCGAGATCAGAGAGATTATGTGCTAGTAGTGTTTCTATATTACTATATGCGCGAAGCACATGAGAAGTGACCCTCAAGACTCCTTCATGAACACATGTCTGCGCCATATCATCGGAGTACGCTAGACGGAGACTATTTCAAACGGCGCACAGGGTCTGGCACCAGTACGCATTGTGTTCCGCAAATGAAAGTGGCAGCGGGTAGGTCACACTTTAAAGAGAATTGACAATTGCATTGCTGGCTACATCATGCAGTGGTCCGGTCTTCTGAGGTGACCGAAACTTGGGACGCCCCAAGGCAACTTGGCACAGAACAGTACAAATGGAGTGTGAGCTGCTCGGGAAGTCGTCGGAAAAACAGAGGTGCATTCTGTGTAAGAGTGAGCGATGACCCGTAGATGTGATTGACACACTATACCCCACCAAGGGTTAATGGCTTATACACTTTTTTAAGGTTTCGATTAAAGTGAAGCATGTCTTTAACAAACAGTTTTCTTGGATGAGACATAAAATGAAACGACATGATTGGGTGAATCATTTGGGAGGACTATATGCAAGGGAGGGTGTAACAAATTTTTCGCCAAAAGTAACCATGCATCCAAACCCGCTCCCCTCCCCTATAGAACGAAAACCGGAAGTTCGATTTTGTGGAGGGTTTTTTTTAGTTCTAGATGTAATATAGGGGCAGCTTGAAGGTGTTTTTCAAATATTTGCACTGGGTGTTTCTAGAGAATAAGTCTATGAAATAGACGATCACTTTCTAACCCCGATTCTATCCTCCCATTAATAACTAATATCCATTAAAGCCTAAAACTAAAAACCGTCACAAAGTATTTTACTAATTGACTTCCTTAATTTGACAACAATATTCTTATATCTTGTGAAACAAAATGTTATACCCACCTTTTGTATTTATGGAAACCCCCTTACCCTAGAACATGACATTTACTACATACGTGGCGGCTCACAGCTGCAAATGTGCCAATAATTTCGTATAAATAGGTGAAACCGTTCCCACTTCTCAGCTTTCTTTCTTACTAGGTGTCATGCACACTTGACTTCACTTTCCAACCTTCCAAGTTTTAGAATAAACGCCCTGGTCGCCCTATTCAGAAAGAACTCAACCAATTGTTACGAAATTCGGTGACAAGGTGTGGTCTGTGAATCCCTTTACATGCGCTCTACACATATGAAAGGCGATGTAATTTTTTTTTTCACAGAATATGATCGTGTGAGATATCAAATGAAAGGACTCAATTAGTATGAATGATGAAAGACAGGGGAGTGGAGGCTCAAAATGTGTGCCTCGAAAAGTGTAACAGGTCTCGTTCTCAGAACCTGTCAACCGAAAAATCTGAAAAAATTCGTGCATCCTTACGAAATCTTGGCCTCAAAATACATTCCATTCCGATATCTGCTTAAATAAAGTTAATATACTATACAAAAGTATGGTAATAACATAGTGCATAATTTTGGAAAGTTTGACAAAAATCGAATTATTATTAACAAAGTTATAGGAAGTTGAAATTGTGTATTTCACGTGAATTTATCGCATTCTAAGACGTGAATGCCATCATCATCATATAAAGGCCCTCATATGAACGGCGGAGTTGGAGTTGGGGAAATATATATGTAAATCAAGGAACTTTTCGAATTGAAGGTATATGGGAATGGGAAAACGTGAATACGGAATTTCTCGCATAAGATGAACACAAAACCTTCATAGCCGAGGCGGTAACTTTCGGTATTCCGACTTGTTTTATTCTCTAGTTCTGTGACGAGAGCAACTCAATTAATGTTTTTTTAATAATGTGCGCTGGGTGTGAATCTGTTTTGCACGTTTTGTAAATGTTGAGGGTTGAGATCATGCATTCTCAAAAAATAAAAAAAATATGAGAAAACTCATGGTGGCACCTCAGTACGACATATCGATATCTGTTGAAATACTTTACAGCAAATCGTTCTTAAGTTCACCCTACAATGAGACATCATACTAGAAAGTTTAGTGCAAATCTGACCACTGCAAACAAAGTAAAATGCCAGTACCCCACTAAAGGATGTAACTCCGCCATGCTATTAACATAGTATGCTGGTCCCAAGCCCAGGTAAAGGAGGAGGGTTTGAGGCAACGTACTCTGTACTATCCTCAGTAAAACAAGAATAAAATGCTGAGATCAGGGAAAGAGATAAATAGAGTATAGTTGGAGTTATTCTATTATGCTAAATCCTACCTGATCTCTCTTGGTGACAGGCCCCGCGACAGGTCGACCTGCAATGCATAGAATGTCGTTACAAACATGATGATCGGATTGAGTCACAGGCCTCGGAGAAATGCTAGGGCGTCCACCTCAGTCGACGCGGCAGGACGGGCCCTGGTCCTGTCGAGAAATGGGCAAGGGTTCTTGACGCATGGACGGCGTCAGGACCTAAGCAAGTTAGTCCGCACACAACGAACAAAACAAATACGTGTCTGCACGCTAAATGTTGGTACCCTAACTGGAAAGACGGAGGAACTCGCAAGAGCCCTTCGGAAAAGGCGCATTGACATCTGCGCTCTGCAAGAAACCCGATGGTCTGGTGCCAAAAGCTGCGACATTGAACGCGAACGCGGTAAAAATGGCGAATTAAGCCACCGATAAAACAGCGTGAGGAACGCACTGGCCCGCCGCGCATTAAATGGTGGCGATTGGGTGAGAGGAAAGAAGAAACGGTCTCACTCATACGATTGCCAACCATTACGAATGTGGAAGAATCATGGAACCAAATGAAAGACACGATCCACAAAGCGGCCTCTGCAACCCTCGGGGTCACCAAGCCGGGTAAGCGTTACATCAACCGAGATACTTGGCTTTGGAATGATGATGTTGAAATGAAGGTCCGTCTACCACAAATTTCTCGACGATAAAACACCTGCTAATTGGCAAATTTATAAGAATGCCAACCGGGAAGCTAAGAAAGCGGTCGCTGTCACCCGAGCAAACCATTTCAAAAATCTTTACGATAAACTGGACACTCGGGATGGCGAGAGAGATCTTTATCGACTTGCTAAAAGCCGTGATGAACGCACACAGGATATCGAACATTTCTGTTGTGTTAATGACAAGAACGGTACGTTGCTTACCAACCGTCGATCCGCAACGGATAGATGGCGAGAATACTTCGAGCAGATTTCAACTGAAGAATTTACTCATCCTCCACTTCCACAATCATTGCCGATATTTGGAGCAGTTCCACCAGTCAGCGCAACTGAAGTCGAGGAGGCAATAAAACAAATGAAATCGGGGAAAGCAACAAGATCTGACGACATCGCATCTGAGCTCAGGAAAGCGAAGAGCTGGGAGCCAACACCGTGGCTGAGTGAATTCTTTAACCGGGTTATTTAGGAAGGAAGAACACCATCTGACTGGCAAGAAAGTACTACTGTTCCAATATGGAAAAAGAAAGGTAGTCCAGCAGAATGTTCAAATTACCGTCCGATCCGGTTACTTTCCCATACCATGAAGATTTTTGAACGCATTCTTGACAACCGTATTCGCGAAATCGTTGAAATAACCGTGAATCAAGCCGGATTTGTCAAGAACTGCGGAACTACTGACGCAATACACGCTGCGCGATTACTCATGGAGAAACACCGTGAGAAGCATCGCCCTCTTTACATTGCCTTTCTGGATCTAGAGAAAGTGTTTGACCGTGTACCACAAGAACTCATCTGGTATGCTTTACGACAACACTTCGTGCCAGAAGAACTCGTGCGCTGGGTTCAATTGCTCTACCACGATCCGAAAAGTAAAGTTCGAAGTATGGCGGGTGTATCAAAACCGCTTCGTGTCTCTGTTGGTGTTCATCAAGAAAGTGCCCTCTCACCACTCCTCTTTGTCTTTGTTATGGACACCGTCACACGGGATATCCAACGTCCAGCGCCCTACACACTGCTTTATGCAGATGATGTTTTCCTAGCATCTGATAGCAAAAATGATCTCGAGCAACTTGTTCAAAAATGGAATGATCGCCTCATGCAACACGGTCTCAGATTGAATTTAAACAAAACTGAATTTTTGACGACAGATCCCCATGAAACAGGCACAATCACTGTCTTATGAAATTGCTTCACGCAGTAACGCAACCTGGATGAAGTGGCGTTCCACAACTGTTGTCCTTTGTGATCGACGTATCAACGAACGTCTCAAATCTAAAATTTACCGCAATGTCGTCCGTCCAGTCGCTCTCTATGGTTCTGAGTGTTGGCCGACCATAAAAGACAATGAACAGCATCTTGCGGTAATGAAGACGAAGATGCTACGTTGGACTAGGGGCGTCACACGTTTAGATCACATCCGAAATAAGGATATCCGCGATCGTTATGGGGTTGCACCGATCGTGGAAAAGTTGCGCGAGAGGCGTCTTCGATGGTATGGTCACGCAGCTCGTGCAAACGAGAATTCACTTGCAAAGATTGGTCTGAACATCGAAGTCGATGGTAAACGACCAAAAGGCAGACCTAAGCAACGGTGGCTTGATACGCTGGATGGGGATTTGAAAGTCTCGAGATTGCACCCAGATCAGGCATTCGATAGAGCCGAATGGCGAAGCCGATCACGACGAGCCGACCCCGCTTGTGAACGGGACAAAGGCTGGAGAAAAAGAAGAAGACCCCACTGAAGGATGTACTCGAATACACTCAATGCATACTTTAGAAGCTATGTGAAAAATATTTTAGGGAAGTGATCAAGTACTTATATTTTTCGGAAGAGTTCGTTAACCATCCATCCAAATTGCAAGTCCCCGTACCAACGGCATTCCATAGCTGTCTGGTAGCAGTGGTTCAAGGAATTTCCCACTCCATATTTTCCTGGTCATGTTTTGCACAAACGTGGGAGTTGAGGGTCGTCAATCTCTATCCCGTTGATACTTTTGAAGGATTATAGGAGAGTCCCAGTGGAAGGATACCCCGTCTCTTCCTTCCTTTCTTCCTCTTTGCTTTCATCCAATACAACAGGTACAAAGTCCCTTGAATGACTTGAGCATAACCGGAGGCAATGACACTTCTTCTCGGAACTCCTTGCCTCCTTATCAAAGGAACCAGTACTGGCAAGGATCGACACCTTAGTGTATGATCGTATGTGATGGATACTCAAATTTTCGTTCCTTTCCGGGGGATGCCCAATAGACCGATGACAGTGACATCTACCTAGGCAATCATTTAGGTCATCTTCAATATACATATACCATACGTTCATTACATGTTTGCAGATATTTCAGAACTATTTCAAAAACGTAAGTGTAACTTACATTAAGGGCAATATTATGTGAATATAATTTGCATTTCTAAGTTAATACCAATCCCCCATGATGCCAATCCCAAAAATACTATGAAACTTGTATGGGAAAGTTATGCTAGCATACATAGATACACAGAAAATTTATGTTCAACTGTTCCGAATATGTTGCCTCATTATTCAAAATATAAGACAAGTGGAGTAAGTGCCAGTGTATTTGGCGCGTCAAATATGATTTGCCATTTTTTGTCAGATTTCACGGCAAAATTAAGAATATGTCGAGCTATACCAGAATACTTTGATCCTCCTAAACTTTAAAGACTATTCATTTTGTTTATTCGAATGGACACAATAATTTGAATTTCATAGTTTTTTGTAACCACAAGGGAGCACTTGCTGTGTAACTTCAGATGCCAATTCTGATTGAAGTTACCAATTGAGAAACAAAACCTCCCACAAAATCGAGGCAACCTTCATTTGCCAACTCCTCATTTATTACCCATTGACAACTGTTCAAATTGATTCCAGATTTATATAGAAGGGGTCACACAAGAACATGCAATTTACATTGAATAAAAAACGTTTCAACCCTTAGTTATTTTTTCCGTGAAATAAAAATGTGATTGCGTGATAAAAACGAATTTCATTTCCTTTGTAGATATGTAGACTGTTTCTTGTATCCTTCATAAGTATATATGCATGTCCTTATCCTTTCCATGTACGTTTCTGAGCTGAATGAGGTGCCGCCGTCACCGTGTTTTGCGTACCTTTATTTCATGTTCGAGGTGAGCTGGACAAGAGCTGGGGGGTTGGTTTTATCGATTACGTTTCAACTCGCTATATAAATGTATGAGGAGTCACATGAAAAGTTTCGTTCCGGTAGCTCTTGGTGTTGTAGATGATGATAGTACTTCTGTGGTTTGTGTTCAAGGTGAGAGGTACCGAAACTGACGAAGACGTATATAGCTAAATAAGCGTTGAGGTTACACACTGTTATACAACCATAATCCATAACCTACAACAAGGTCTCCTGCAACTTGAAATTCAGACAATTTCGCTACAAGGGGAATTATTATTAGGAAGGCTTCCCCTTCTGAAAATGTTATGGCAAGATTGAGACCAGGCTTTATGAGACTTAGGATTATCAGGTAGGGATTATTGTTACATGGATTCCAGAGGAAGTTTTGAGATTATTAAAGGCTTGGAAGAGAAAATGTCATTCTGTTCCTAAGGATTCATTTCAAATTACTCTCAAATTGTTATAGGAGATTACGTATTTTAGCTCATACATTGTGACATTATATGTCCTTTTTTATTATTAGTAAATATTTTAGCTAAAATCAAACGCAATTGCAACATTTTAACTCAGGAAAAGATTGCCCTGAACTGATCACAGAATTATACTTTTGCATTTAAACAATAGAAAAGCACTAGGCCAAAACAAGCTAAAATGTTCTGTACTTGCTAAATTTGGAAGATGACAAGGATCCTTCCTATCAATGTAATTAATGACGTTCTTAGCGATGAGTAAAATCAAAAGATAGAATAACCCATGAAGCAAGATAAAATCGAATAAATGATTGAATAGCCACTCAACTCTATTTTGGGCGAATATTTGACATCTTGAACTAGCAAACGCGATAAAGGATTAACCCTATGTCATCTCTTCAAGGTCTAACCCTTCCACTGAAACGAGTGTATAAATAGATGATATAGGTCGATTACAATGTAATATTTCATTGTATTATAGTACTATGGAAAATTGTATTTCATTTTATGTTCCTTGCTTCTGTGGTGAAGGTGTGAGACCTCCAAAAAGGGCCTTTACAAATTCGTTATAATATATCATCACTTATAGACAAATGGCACGAATATCTGGTAATATTTATTTGTAGAAAGTGTGTATGAGTGAAACCGTTACCATTTATAGAAATAGAATATAGCACAAAAAAGTCGTTTTCAAATGCTTACATAGTTACTACATTTTAGCCTTCAATATAACCGTGTGACCATATCAGCCAAGCAAATTAGAAATCAGAAGCACCGTGCATCAGGTATAAAAGATTATGCATATTTTTTGTGTCGAGATATCTCGTTGCACACCCTTTACCATTCGTTCCATTTTTAATAGTGTATATGTATGCACTGAAGCCCACAAGAAAGTTCGTCACAAAATCTCTGCTATAAAGAAGGAGTTCCTGTCCTATGAAACCGATGCTAACTTCCCTTTTTTTTCAAAACTTTGCGTTCCTAAGTCCAATCTTATATACTTAATTTTAGCCAAGAATATCTCGCCCATGTTGAAAACTCACTGGAACGCGGCAACTACAAAACTGTCTGGTCATATATTAGCCACTGCTTCAGTTCCACCCAACTGTCTCCTCTGCCTCCTCTGCCAGCTACCGCCAACTATCTGGTAATTTACTTTGCTGTTACTTTTCCTCAGTGTATGTTCCCTCGGTCCTCTTTCCCTCCGCTAGTGTGTGCAGCCTGCTCCGTATTTCCTATCATTCCCCTCCTTACCCCTCTCCTTGTCGAGTACCTCATCGCAAACTTGATGACAATGTCGGCCATGATTATGATGGTTTTCCAAAAATCTTTTGGTTTAAAACTGTCCAGGACGTACCTATTATCTTCCACAAGGGCGTCCAAGAGAATCATTTTAGTGCCTTGTGGAAGGGCGCTATTGTCATCTTGACAAAAGTAGCGATCGGACTCTTACTGAGAATTACCATCTCATTTGGCTTCTCTCGTCCTGTCTCAACATAGATATACCAGCTACTGATTGTCCAGTAGCTTTGGCCACCTCATAGCGAAAGAGTAAACCGAATTTATTAAGGATTGGTTCACTGTGTCTAACCTTCTCAACTTCACCAACTTTGTCACCGAATGTCTAAATTCATGTCAGAAGGTGTATTCTATCTATACTTTGCTAAAGGGTTTGATACTGTGAATCATAAGATACTTCTGTCCAAACTCATGTCTCTAAACGTTCCCCTCACATGAAGGTTTGCCTCTTACCTTTCCAACCGATCTTGCCGTGTCTCTTTTGATGGCTGCACATTCCGCTCCTTTGCACCCCCCCCCCCTCATTTGTCCTTGTTTGGTATATAACGACGACCGAAAGCTATATCGAAGCCTATGGACTCTGTTTTCCTTTAATCAAGCCTAAATACTCTAGTTCGCTGGTGTTCTGCTAATTGTCATTCTATGTACTATTCGCTCAAATTGCCCTTAATGGACACTCCCTATCATACAGAACTCCACTCAAGACCCTTGGAGCCACTTTCGACAATAAGCTCCGCTTCGACAACCACTGCCTAGAAGTTTACAGTCCCTCCACTGATTTTTAATCCGTCAAACTTTTCTTAACTCTATTCAACTTCCTCGAGAGAAATACGCTGGAGTACTGCTCCGTGATCCCTGCTATAACTGTGATTGTCTTGGCATTAAAAAGGTCCAACATAAATACACCCGCTCCCCCTTCTTTAAGAGAAAATTTCCTTGTGTGGACTACCTCTTCTGCCTCCGCTTTCTAAACTTCAACAGCGTAGAACCTTTCTGGATTTATGCACATTTTTCAAACTTTCCTGGGGTCTGATGGACTGCTCCGTCTCTAATGACATCACTTGCCGTCCCATGTTTTATAACGGACATTTTCAAAATTCCCTTCGCGCAGTTCGAACTATATTTCCGTTCCCCGATTCAGGTGGATTTGGTTTCAACTGATCGATAAACTCTGTGCTGGAAAAATGGGTTACCAATGATGAGACTATGGAAGCAGCGAAATCCACAAACCGCCACCTATAATTATTAAGGTTGGCACGACTATACTTCTCCATCTTATGTCAGAGCAAGGTGCTGTCAGGGCCGCCTTGGCATTCAAATCATCCATGATGATTCCAATGTCACCTTTAAAAAGCTTCTCCTGAACTGCGAGTAATTGCGCATAGAAAGCATTCTTCTCCACTATATCAGAAGACTCCATTGGTGGATAGCACTATACAATTCCGATGCTTCTTAATCTTGACAGATCCTGCAATCAGAATCTTGTCAGATATCGACTTTCAAGGGAAGGAAGTAAGTTTTGTGGTAACCATCAGCAACAGGCGGACACCGGAGTTGCGTTTGCTATCATTTGGCTTTCCGGAATACAAAGCACATTGCCAACAGAGGGAGTTTACTGCCCTTAGGCTCAGGACGTCACCTTATAGTTGGTATTCTCGCTCGAGTTAAAAAAAGCGAATCCCTCATGGGTATCTTCGGCAAAAATGTGAATCTTTCTGATAAAATATATGTATATGGGGAGTTTAATGCATGTCGAATCTATCATTGAATGTTAACAGAGATGGTCGATTAACAAACTGGTCGTTGTGCATACGGGATCATTACGGATATTCAATGATGAATGGGATGCAGTCCCACCAAACGGAATTAGGAGATGACGAAATTCTTGAGTGGTTATCGAGCATTTCTATATCTATTTATTCACAACGATTGATTGGCCGAAGGTTAAAATTACGCTTAAAAAATGAAAATATTGTGGATTTCATTTTAGGGCCAATACAGGTTACCAAATCCAAAGGATGTTGCAAGCTGTTCATGAACCGCAAAGAATCCAGATAGGGAGATAACAACGAGCCGCAGTTAAGAACTGAACTTTTGAGGTGTTCAGCGGGGAGAATGGAAGGAGGAGGAGGTTGAGCTGATAAAGAGTTTCACATGGCAGGAGCCGTCGATATCGCAGTGCCTCAGTAATGCGAAACTTGCCTACTCTGTCATCTAATGCTACAAGTTACCTTAGTGCAGTGGAAACGAGATCCACCCCGGATACTTTTCGCAAAAGCTTAAAACTTGAAAGGTCACCATCGGGGCAACGTTAGCCCTAGGCCGTCGATGGTTGAGTGAAAACTACACACATTGACCACCAGGCCATCTTTCTCGACATCAGAAACGGAGGAGGCAACAGTTGAATGAGGAACAGAAGTGGAAAAACCAGGATAACTGGATGGTCCAGTGGATTATTCGAAGAGGAGGCATTTCTGCCGGCTTTAGAAAGAGGTCACGACCCGAAGGGGACGTTGGCAAAAGTGCGTCAGCTATGTCAGGGGGTAACTGAGACATACCACTATACAATGCTGCAACGGACGTTTTACCACAGTAGGAAACCAGGAGGCAAATACGAACCCGTGAGGCGCTGCCTACAAGGTTGTAATGAACAGGACTCATAGACAAAAATCACCCCAAGTGATGTGCCTTCGATTCTTGTTCAAAATAATCGCAATGCTTTTCCTGCACCAGGCAGAAAGCGGACCTCTTGGATTCAACAGGACGTCTTATCAATCCCTGGGCTGAACGAGGAGCAACTACCATAGATTTGTAAACGAATTGGAAATAATAAGGCTCCAGGATTGAAGAGGATTCCGAACAAAGTCCTCAAGTTGAATTGTGCAAGGTGGAAGGAGTGTTTGCCGCCCAGCGGCAAAGGCAGAGGTTGTTTTTGCTAGCAAAACCTCAATAATCACCTAGTACACCTTTTTTATATCGCCCTATCTAGCTTTTTGACACGGTGAGGAAGATGCAGGTCAGGGTGATATACAACTCCTGCTCTTATCGGAGTGGCAGTGTGGGTTTCGCAGAGCGTGGTCCATGGTTGATGCAATAACGATAGTCTTGGAGCTGGCTTGGGAGGCATCGACCGTTGGTAAGTGCTGTGGTGAAGCTGGATGTTAGGAATGCTTCTAACTTGGGTAACTGGGGTTGGCCAAGGGCATCGTGGCCAACCAGTGTGTCTCTAATTACTTAGCTCGGATACTCGAGAGTTACCTATCGGGGACTCTTCTTTGGTGCGAGACGGATGACGGGCAGATGGAATATATTGTGACAGCAAGTGTTCCCCAAAGCTCCGTATTGGAGCCCCTGCTGTGGAACATAGTTTATGACGATGTGGTCGGCGCTCGGTTTTGCGAAACACCTCCAAGACGTAGAACGGTATGAAAGTGAAATCATTTATGCCATCAAAGCATGGCTACAAATGATGAAACTGGATCTAGCGGAGGAAAAGATGGAGGGGGTCCTTATTATTATTCGTAGGAAAAACAGTGCTTTCAAAATCCGGGTTAGTAATCAGTAGGTCGGTTTAAAATCAATCATTAGGTACCTGAGGGTGAGGCAGTGTGGGTCATCACGGGGATGATTCCCTTGAAAGTTCTAGCGAATGAGGTGCACTGTCTGTACCAGAGAAGGAGGGTGAATGTGGCCGGAAAGAGCTGCACAGGAGATTGGAAATAACGGCGGAATAACTTCGAAAAAGGCCGCTGGGCCTATACACTGACTCCGTGTATTGAGAAATGGGGCGAGCGAGAAGCCGGAGATTTGATTTTACCACCTAACATATAGCGAAAGCAGGAGATTTGAATTAGCACCTGACATAGTTCCTTCTGGGATACAATGGATACAGAAAGTATTGTACTTGCATCGCTTTGGAATGGAAAGGTCCGTAGGCTGTCCTGAATGCGCCGCTACACCCAAGGACCCGGAAAATGTTATGTTCTATTATCCGAGATTCGCGATTGAAAGAGGGAGGTTAAACAACGCGCTTAACTCAGTTATTGGACTCCATGAGGGCGTGGTATAGATGCTGAGGTCTTACGCAAATTGGAATGCGATCAACGCAGCAGCAACTGCGATACAGGAAAAGCCGGAGGAACTGGAAAGCGCGACAGTAGCGTGACTTTATCCTGCTAGTCTAAATGAGAGCCCTACTCACGAAGTTATACTTCACTGCGGTCCCACGGCGATATGGGCAGAGAAGTGGAGGCAGCTTTAGTGGGTGAGAATCACAATAAGGAAAATATTTTTATACATCTATTCCATGAAAAAACTATTTGGTAAGTTTCTTACAGGTTACTCGAGAGCGGAAGCGAACAGTTCATACGGTTTTCAGTAAGTGAATAAAAAATGTCATTTACTTACTCTTTATTATCACATGCAGTCCCCACCAGAATGAGACCATTTTTCTAAACTTCAGGACGGACTTTTCATTTCGCGGGTTGTACAAATATCGGGGTCCTCGTGGGTACTGATGTCCTCCTATTCTAAACATACTTTTGACCAATCGCATCTAGTACTCAGTTGGCAGTTTTATTTGATATCAATGTGTAAGCGAGTTTATTATATGTTCACCCAGAATTTACAAAATAAAATCAACACTTTGGCGGCTGAAACTGAAGGTGCTACTCCTATTCATCATCATCATCATCATCAATGGCGCAACAACCGGTATCCAGTCTAGGCCTGCCTTAATAAGGACCTCCAAACATCCCAGTTTTGCACCGAGGTCCACCAATTCGATATCCCTAAAAGCAACCCAACATCCTAGCCCACGCAATCGCTCCAGCTTAGGCAGGGTCTGCCTCGTCTTCTTTTCTACCATAGATATTGCCCTTATAGACTTTCCGGGCTAGATTATCCTCATCCATACGGATTAAGTAACCCGCATACCATATGCAACCTATTGAGCCGGATTTTATCCACAATTGGACGGTCATGGTATCGCTCATAGATTTCGTCATTATATAGGCTACGGAATCGTCCATCCTCATGTAGGGACCAAAAATTCTTCGGAGGATTCTTCTCTCGAACGCGGCCAAGATTTCGCAATTCTTCTTGCTAGGAACCCAAGTCTCCGAGAAGTACATGAGGACTGGCAAGATCATTGTCTCGTACAGTAAGAGCTTTGACCCTATGGTGAGACGTTTCGAGCGGAACAGTTTTTGTAAGCTAAAATAGTCTCTGTTGACTGACAACAACCGTGCGCGGATTTCATCATCGTAGCTGCTATCGATTGTGATTTTCGACCCTAGATAGGAGAAATTATCAAGGGTCTCAAAGTTGCGTTCTCCTATCGTTATTCTTCCCGTTTGATCAGTGCGATTTGATGTTGTTCGTTGGTTGGCTTCTGGTGCTGACGTTACCACCATATACTTTGTCTTGCCTTCATTGATGTGTAGCCCAAGATCTCGCCTCAATTGCCGCCTGCTCGATCTGGGTGAACCAGTTTGTACGTCTCGGGTGGTTCTTCCCATGATGTCGATATCGTCAGCATAGGCCAGTAGTTGGATGGACTTAAAGAGGATTGTACCTCTTGCATTTACCTCAGCATCACGGACCAGTGTCCGGATGGCTCAAGTGGTTAGAGCGCTGGGCTATCGTAGCGGAAGGTCGCGGTTCAAATCTCACTGGGGGCAGAGGAATTTGTTATCGTGATTGGATGTCGGACACCAGTCGACTCAGCTGTGCATGAGTACCTGAGTCAAATCAGGGTAATAATCTCGGGCGAGCGCAATGCTGACCACATTGCCTCCCACAGTGTACTGTGGTGTACCGTTACGGTCTTGAATGAAGTGCTCTAACACACTTCAAGGCCTTGATCCAATATGGATTGTTGCGCCAACGATTATTATTATTATTATCACGGACCATTTTCTCCAGGGCAAGGTTAAACAGGACCCATAATAGGGCATTCCCTTGTCGTAGACCATTGTCGATGTCGAATGGTCTTGAGAGTGATCCTGCTGCTTTTATCTGGCCTCACACATTGTCAGTCTTATTACTTTCAACGGGATACCGAATTCTCTCATGGCCGTGTACAGTTTTACCCTGGCTATGCTATCATAGGCGGCTTTAAAGTCGATGAAGGGATGGTGCAACTGTTGTCCATATTCCAACAGTTTTTCCATCGCCTGCCGCAGAGAGAAAATCTGATCTGTTGCTGATTTGCCCGGAGTGAAGCCTCTTTGGTATGGGTCAATGATGTTCTGGGGATATGGGGCTATCCGGCCGGGTAAGATAGTGGAGAATATTTTATAGATGGTACTCAGCAGCGTGATACCTCTATAATTGCTGCACTGTGTGATATCTCCATTTTCATGTATGAGACAGATAATGCCTCGTAGCCAATCATCAGGCATTGATTCGCTGTCCCATACCTTGAGCACAAGTTGATGAATCGCTTGGTGTAACTGGTCGCCCCCATATTTGACCAATTCGGCTGTAATTCCATCGGCTCCTGGCGACTTATGATATTTAATCCGATGAATTTCACGGACTGTTTCTCCTATACTTGGTGGTGGCAGTATTTGTCCGTCGTATTCAGTTGGCGGGACCTCCAACTCGCCGATGTTTTGGTTGTTCAGTAGCTCATCAAAGTACTCAACCCATCGCTCTAATATGCCCATTCTGTCGGAAATCAGATTTCCCTCTTTGTCTCGGCAGGATGAACATCGAGGTGTATAAGGCTACATCTTGCTGACTTGTTGGTAAAACTTGCGTGCCTGGTGCGGTAGCTAGCTGTAATTTTCTAGTTCACAGATTTGTTGGTTTTCGCAGGCTTCCATTTTCCGCCTGTGAAGTCGCTTCTCCGCTGGACGGAGTTCGTGATAAGTCTCTGCGCGTGTCCGCGTTCTTTGAGAATGCAACATTACTCGGTATGCGGCATTCTTCCATTCCATTACTAGCTTACAATCATCGTTAAAACGTTCCGACTCCTTTTGCGGCTGGGGCGAAATATCTTTGTGACCGTATCAATGGTAACGTTCTTCAGGTGGTTGGGAAGATCATTCACTCCTATTCAAGACAATTATATAACATAGAAGTCCAGTAACCACTCTCACAGCCGGTTTGTTTTTTGTTATTTTATTTCACATTATCGTTATTTCTTATTCATTTTGTGATTAGTTGGACTTTTGGATTTATTGACGAAAATGAAAACGGAATAGTTTATCTTGAATTTAATGACATCCACCATCCCTGCTTCTAATATCCTGTACAATTCAAACTTCAAAAAAGTAACATCTTCAATAATATCTCCAAATTTAGCTCCGCATGTCATCTCTAGGGCAGTTCCGATTTATCTAAGGATGTGTGCAATTTTGTAAATGTTGCTTGAGAGACTGCAGTAAGGTGTCTAAAACGAAATCCTAACTATATTTTTTAAAGTTTATACATTTTCGTTTCATGCGCCACAATTATCTCATCTCCCAACTTTGCAACGGCAAGGAAAATATCTCTAAGTTATTTCTTCATAAGCTCGGGATACTAACGATTGACCTCTTCTCCCATATCTTAGAAAATTTCCCAGGATTTACAAATAGAAGCCAGGACCAAAATATTTGTAGTCGATGAGCTTTGAAATCTAAAGTTAACAGTGCATATAATGAGCTGAATAAATGGAATTGAAAATCAAAGAAAACCAAACTGTCACGAAGTCCTTTGGCTCGAATATTTCGGTATATGGATACCAACCCCCAAACCTCTATTTAAAGTCAAATTTAATAATAATAATGGGAAATATTCGCAAAACTTTCATATTTCCCGAGTAATTTTCAATGCGGTCCAACTTTCCCAGCGGCAATAACCATTACTGGATGTCCCATGAGAACTTTTTTGTTATCCAGATAAGTCTGAAACTTAGGTAGCTCGCTTCATGTTCAATTACAGATCAAGTTTACATTTCGACCGTTACGACAATCATTATACGTAAAACTTCCAAACTTGCCCATTTGTATTTTGAGGCTTATGTTTGGCACGTGTATTTATATACTTTGTATCTGTTATCTTTCAAACTCAAGATTAAAGCTATTTGTATACATTTCGCTAGTCTCCAATTTTCATCCACAACTTTTTCTGGAGGGAACAGAAGGTGAGCTTGCGTGCCTGAAGTCATAAGGAAGTGGTCTATAAACGTATATAATGTAATCTAAACTAACATACATACACACAAGAAGGTGATATTGGCAGTGACCGCAGGTTTTACGAGTGCACGTGCTCTTTTTAAATGGAAATACATACTTCATGCACATTGTCGTCATCAGAAATTGGTGTCCTTTTCTGCCAGCAAGGATAATTTTCTCGTGCCATCATTTTGAGCTTTCGCGTAATGCGACTCGAAATGCAATATCTTTTTTAGGAAATATTAATCATTCTTCGACGAATGAATTCCGCCATTAGGAAACAGGTTTGAAGGTCCTCTTTTAATTAGGCAGGAAAGGATTTGTTATTATAAAAGGAATAAATGTTTGCCCTAGCAGTAAATTTTGGAATTGAGGTGAGGGAGCCATATCTACTTGCGAAACATACCCATACCATCAGCCAACCTGGATATCTTTTACCAGAAGAAAGATATATTTTCGTCTATTAGGATACCTTAAGCATGTTATGCGGAAATTGATCCTCGCCCCAGATACGTCTCAATCCAGAATAATTCCCAGCACTTTTTCAGTCCATTCACATTCAGTTTGGCATTTTTCTTCCCGCTCTTATCGCTCAACAAGACAAAAAATTCACCCACAATTGCTTATCTATCTCCCAGCGAAATCCCTTTAAGGTATATCAAATTTCCCCTTTGCATTTTAATCGTACCTATTTTAATATGAGCAACATGTCTACACCTCGGGGAAAAGCGTTACGGCACGAAGAAAGTTCACTTTCACCCACCTTCCTCCTTCCGCGCATCCAAAACACAACGAATAAAATGGAAAGGAGCATTTGAATTTTCACGCGCTACGTAAATAATGTGAATTTAATGCCTCAATATTTAAAGATTAGGAGATGAGATGCGAGGTTGCATTCATGTGAAACGGGACGAAAGAATGGGAGTAGAGTTCATTACATTCTTTGTGTCCTTGTGGGGGAGGAGCGTTGTGGTGTAGGTGCGCAGAGTGCTTCGACATTTTACGTATTGGATTCATTTGAAAATCGTAAAGTGAAGAGTAAATGGCTTTTTCGTTTCATTGCTGTTGAGGTCAGTGAGCGAGGACACAATTTATACGGAGAATGTTTTTTATGTGGGAGTTTCAATGAGATTATTCCATTGAAACGGAATAAACGTAAAACGAGCAAACAGTGTTGCCATTTAGATTTAGATCTAAGGTCATCATTGCGTCTAGGAATTGTTTTCATTCACTTACTGTATATCTTCGCCTGCTAGTAGCCCGCGAGTGTTTCTTTGTGATACCTTTGCCTCGAAAGTTAAGATACTCCGAAAAGCAAGAAATGAAATTTGGCTGTTTGAGGATCTGAAACCGGTAAACGTTGTGTTTTCTACCCCATCGCGGGAGAGAACGAACCTTTGTGGATGGCAAGGAGGAGGTCACCCATCTTCAAACCCGACGAAAACTCGTAGCATCACACTCTCCCCCCGTAGAAAGTTACGGACCCCGAAAATGGGGGCGGGGGGGGACCCTATCAAGGAGAGAGAATCAAGAGGGTATGCAATAGGAAGAATAGAGTCCTCTTTCAAATGCCGTTAAGAAATCGTCGCAGCCATTCCCCTTGATAAAGTTATGGCGCCCCTAAATGAAGCGATTTTCATGTCAAACCGATAGAGTTTAACTTTGATTCCCATCCCCGTAGGCGGAACGAAGGGTATGTAGCGAGAAGCGGAAAACAGAACTCTTCATGGTCTGAATGTAATTTTATGAGTAAGTTCAAGACGCTGCTGGGATGAAACTTAATGGCTAATTTCATCCAATAGTCTTTTACATATTGGTATTGAATGCACTGTTTAATACTTATAGTCCTATGCCAACTCGGTACTCCAGCGAAATTAACTCAATAAAACCGAAACCTATTTGGTACCATAGAATACAGATCATCGCTCTTTCATCATCATCAACGGCGCAACAACCGCTATCCGGTCTAGGCCTGCCTTAATAAGGAACTCCAGACAACCCGGTTTTGCACCGAGGTCCACCAATTCGATATCCCTAAGCTGTCTGGGGCCCTGATCTACATCATCCCTCCATCCCAGGCAGAATTTGCCTCGTCTTCTTTTTCTATCGTCGATATTGCCATAATAGACTTTCCGTTCGTATCGCTTATAGATTTCGTCGTTATGTAGCCTACGGAATCGTCCATCCTCATATATTCGTCCTTCGGACGATTCTTCTCTCGAACGCGGTCAAGAGTTCGAAGTTTTTTTTTTTGCGAAGAACCCAGATCTCCGAGGAATACATAAGAGCTGGCAAAATCATAGTTTTGTACAGTAAGAGCTTTGACCCTATGGTCAGATTTTTCGAGCGCATCAGTTTTTGTAAGTTGAAATAGGCTCTGTTGACTGCCAACAACAGTGCGTGGATTTCATCGCCGTAGCTGTTATCGGTTGTGATTTTCAACCCTTGATAGTCTTGGCGTCATTAATGTGCAGTCCGAGATCTCACGCCGCCTGCTCAATCTGGATGAAGGTAGACTGTATATCTCGGGTTGTTCTTCCCATAATGTCAATAGCTTCAGCGTAGGCCAGTAGTTGAGTGGACTTGAAGAAGATGGTGCCTCGGCAAGCCACCTTCAATGCATTGACTTCGAGGTGGTTGACACAATCTCTTCCTGCGCGTGGAACGTCGCGAAGGTGAACACTAGGAGTTTTGTCATGGAAGGGTTGTAACCTATTTATCTAAAAAAGAGTTGAAAGAGGCAGTCCTCTCTATCAGAAGCAAGAAGGTGCCAGTTATTCCGCCAGAGGTGTACAAATTGTTGCTCCAACATTGGCCAGACCTACTGCTTGCGCATACAATGCTTACCTAAAAGAGTACTTTTCACTTCTCGTTGGAAGCTGCCGAGGTTTACGCTGATTAGCAAAGGGAAAGACGACCTTGAGTTGCTGTCTTCCTACCGACCAATTTGCATACGTGACACTACCAGGAAAGTGCTCGAAAAACTCATCAGAAGTAGACTCGCTGAGGCGATACGGGCTGCCGAAGACTTATCCTCATGGCAGTTCGGCTTTGGAGATCTACAGTTGATCATGCAAGTCGTGGAAAAACATTCTAGGCACACTAGACAATACTTTCCATGAGCCGAGTTATCTTTTACGGATACTGAGGGATTATCTGAGGAACTACCCCCTGCTCTATGAGACGATAGAAGGTCAGAGGATGATTTAGGTCATCTCAGGTAGGGTCATCGCAGGGATCCATACTAGGGTAGCACTACTGGAACACTTCCTATGATAGTCCACTTAGACTCGACGTGCAAGAAGCTTCACGCCTGGTCGGTTATGCAGATGATGGCGCGGCGCTTGTTGCTGGATGCAATGCCGACCAGGAGCAGACTTAGCATGTTGATGCCACGGATAAGTGGATGAATAGCTGCTTATGGCTTCAATCTTGCACTCGAAAAATATCAAAGTAGTCATACTGATTAAAAACAGAATTCTTAGCCTTCCTCCCTTATCGCTAGAGGAGTTGATAATCTAGTCACAACCAACGGTAAAATACCTTCAACTGACTCTTGACTGAAAATGAGCTTTTTCGAGCAAACTAAAGCTGCAGCTGTAGTGTCGGTCTTTCAAGCTTTTGAGGAGAATTTCGGGGTCCTACGTCCAGCAGGCGACATCTCCTGATTAGTTCTATGCAGTCTGTTCTGTTTGTATAACATAGTTCTCCATTGGCTGATAGCGTTATGCTAAGATATTTAAACCGCTCAGTTCTGGGAAGGTCACTGCCGCTGAGAGTGATTATTCCTGCTTCATGGGGGAGAGAACGTGTTGCATGAGGCGTTTATTGCATCAGTATTTTCGCAGTTTTTGACAAATCCAGCTTGATTCACGGTTATTTCAACGATTTCGCGAATACGGCTGTGAAGAATGCGTTCAAAAATCTTCATGGTATGGGAAAGTAACCGCATCGGACAGTAATTTGAAGATTCTGCTGGACTACTTTTCTTTCTCCATATTGGAACTGTGGTACTTTCCTGCCAGTCAGATGGTATTCTACTTTCCTGAATAACCCGATTGAAGAATTCAATAAGCCACAGTGTTGGGTGCCAGCTCTTCACTTTCCAGAGCTCAGATGCGATTTCATTCGTTTATTGCTTCCGCGACTTCAGTTGCATTCACAGTTTCGTCTCTATGGTTTTACATGGGTACCTATCTTGGGGACTTAATCCCACGGTCTTCTTAAGACACGGATTGATTTTGTGACCACAATTAGAGCCCCATTGCAACAAGCTACAACGTTGCCAGTCTATACCGAGTGAATGACTCAGCATACTGGTAGATTCAAGACCTACCTAAATCTCTACCGAATTAAGGAGTACCGCTCCCGTGTTGAAACGCAACACCACGTCGAGGCCCTAAGGTCTCTGTTCACTAGAACGTCACCACAACCTGCATGAATATCCCACTAGGGGGCCAACCGCAACAGCCGAACTGAACGCACATATAACAGGAATTTTCCTGAAGTATGTGAATATTCTTGTTCCCATGGCACCAGTATACCCCTGGTAAGGTTTCGTGAATATTGATACTTCAGTTGAGTCCCCGTGCAAACTTGGATCTGATCGCCCTAATTAGGCCTTTGGAGCATTCGCCTACTGCATCACTGCCGGCAAGCCAATGCGATACAGCGTCTCCATGTGCATGGCTTAGCATTCATACTGGTGGATGCAAGACCTACCTAAATCTCTACCGAACTAAGGAGGACGGCACTCGTGTTGAAACGCAACACCACGCCGAGGTCCGAAGGTCTCTTCTCGCTTGAGCATCACCAAAAACCCCCATGAAGCTCCCACTAGGGGGCCAACCGCAAACGACCGAGCTGTACTCATATACGACAGGAATTGTCCCGAAGTATATGAGTCCAGGGGCTACCCCGGTTTCCATGGTACCAGTATACAGTATGGTAAGGTTTCGTGGCCGAAGCTACTTCAGATGAGTCCCCGTGCAGACTCAGGGCGATCAGACCGAATTAAGCCTTGGAGCATTCTCCTACTGCATCAAGGCCGGCAAGCCAATGCGATACAGCGTTTCCCGGTGCCACCCCGTGGAGGTACTCCTCAGTCACTTGGTTTTCGTTTAGCCAACATTCATAATGCATTCCAAAGAAACTAATAGCTTTTATCAGAGTGATATAGGTGGCAACCATGCTGCTTAGGCATCCTGGACGCACTATCCTTCATCTAGGGGATCTTATCAAACACAAAGTGTATATGTTAGCAGTTTTCCTCCCAAAACATAAAAAGTACATTGGGAACATGCGGAATTTAATTGCTTAGAAATATGGAATCTAACTACTTTATAGATATAGTACGTGAGTATCTTCAAGAAAGATGTGTGTGATGTTAAGGATATCTGCCATCTCTATGTAGTTACTTATCCAAAATATTCGTATTTAATTCCGGACTTGACAATAACTGATGAGCACAAACGTGTATCTACCTTCACGTACATATATTCCAGTTGCTCCAGTTCCAGCTTGAGGACAGTTTTGCTTAAGACAAGGATTTTCAAGTAACTTTCACGGATTTCATCAGGCAGAATGAGATGAAAGAAGATGTATCACAAGGGCGAGTTTTACGTAAGAAAATTGATTGAACCTGAAACCAATGTAAATCTTGTTGAAAATAAAAGAAATATGTAATGTCGTCCTTACGACCAAGTAGGCGCATAATGAATTCAAGGCACATACGATGTAGAGGAATCCCCTTGAATACGAAATTAGCCTGGGATCGGAAGCTAGATACTTTACAATTGAGCGTTTTTCCGCTTTCTCTCACATTTATCATATGGAAAATAGTTAATCTTCAAAATATGGTAAATGTTAATATTGAATCCATTCGAGAAGATACTGGAATGATTTGAATTTCGACCATCAATAATTGATTAGTTTCTTGAGTTGAGAACAGTTTCCTTTCATCCTTCACTCAGTGATTAATTAATCCCTAAATAATCTAGTTTTACTACATATCTAAATTGAAAATATTCTATGTATTGGATGCACAACCAATATGTCATTTTTGGGATAAAATAAATCTGTAACTGAAATTCGATGGCTTGAACTTTAAATATCAAGACATTATGCTTCACCATTTTCAAAGAAATCAAATATCACGTGTAGGCAGACAGACCGACATTCATACTTCAATGCAGTTTCGTTTCTTACAGAATCCTCAATAGTAATCGAGAATCCTTAAATTGAAAGTTCATTAGATACGTTTTCCCCAGAGCATGCACGAAGGTCTTATAAAATTAAAATTGAAGACAACACTAGCAACATGTCTCATATATCACTCCATTACAAAGGAAAATATGTAAAATTTTCCACACCATATGCGATACACTCAGATACTGCAATAAGACGTGCTCCTCCTCAGCTGATGGTTTTTCCTTCTCCCCAAGTAGATATTTTGTTACTGGATAATGAAGTTTATGTCATGCACACGACTGTCCTAACAACTACGTACTCCATAAAGCAACGAAGAAAACCAGCAGGGAAAGCAGCAAACATCCGAAGAACTGAAGGAGTTTCGATGATTATATCTTCATCTGCTCCGCTGTCGAGGACAAGGTTACGACGAGACGCCAATGCTGACATCCTTTGCATACAAAAGATGGATCTGTCCTTGTTCAGGATTATTGGAAACAATTTGCATAGATATCATGTCGGAGATACCTCATTCCATACCATCGTCATTTTTAAGCATGGCAACATCTTAACGTTTTCTTGCACACCGAAAAGGAAAAAATATTTCGCATTCGGCTAAAATGGAAGGTATGAGTGCCCTCAGTGCTGTCGATCCTTAAACTGAATTTAGGAGGTAGGCAAAGTTGTGACTTGTGTTAGTAGCATTCGCGTTGAATTTCAGCGGCTCGGATTATTGCAGACATTCCTCTAAGAAGAGCGAATAAGAAAATCGAATTCAAGTGGAACAAGATTAGGAATGCTTCCAACAAAGTACCAGGTCATGAAAATTTGATATAATCGATTTTATCTGGCTTCTCCGACATTTTCGGTAACCCTAGTCGAACATTATCGCGCATCACAACATCAACTATACACAACCCTCATCACCATTTCCGCTTCTCAGTGGAAGGCTAATTTGCGTTTATTTTGCAAGCGGATAAAGTCAACTTGTCTATAATGTTTTCACGATAACACGAGACTAAGCTGAAAATCATTCTATGCAGATTTTCAGATAATCTCATTGGCTTGCAAAGGGAAAAAGAAGGATAAGATTTTAATGGGCAAGATAAACTGTTTGCGAATAATCTCATCGTTACACTCAGAACCTAATTACATCTACTTTATCAGCTGTTTTTTGAAATGGATTTTCGCAGTAACATGTTTAGGATAATAGTTGACGGGCATGTTAGGTGGAAAACATACTATGTATGTATCTAATTAGCAGAAGATAGGAGTTTCGATCGAAAATCTACATCAAACTCATTTCACATACTATTATATATTCAAGCGAATGATTCACTGACGAGCCTAAACATGCATTATAAATAGGATATCACTTTAGTTTTGGATTGTAGCTGAAGCCTTTGAAGTCTCAATTGGTCCTTAAGGACAATTTCAAGCTTTTCATCATCTATTTTTATCTTTGCCTACACATACGCATCATATGTACAATTATTAATGGAGAGGTTTTGGTCTAGACATCTCATGAAGCCGGTTCTGGTCTAGACACTTTGAAATAGCTATTTTTCCACTTCACAAAAGTCTTTAAAATATATTTTCCAAATTTATTAAATTGTCAATAACATCAAGTTATAAGTACCTTCAGGCGGACTTCGTTCTAACCTGGTCCCACCGTAGCCAATAATATTAGAAATACTCGTATGTAAACGTACGAAAAAGGAACACATTTGTACTAAGACTCACAACAGCTACCTACTGAGAAGTTACCAACTAACTATTTAGTCCCCTCGAGCTCTGACCGGAGACCCACAGACTGGGCAAAGTATTTGAAAGTTTCTTCATGATTCGTACTTTTAGATGGATATTTATGGGGAAGGGTCCCTTTTGTAATATTCAAATTTTGACTACATGGACCAAGTGGCTTTTGAATCCTTCAAACTCTCTTACAGTTCAATTATTTCAGTACAATTATAATAGTCAAAACGCACATCTTGCGAAGTTGCATGAACTTTTTAAGGAGGAGTTGGGGGTCAAGTTCCAGCGGGGCTTTTTGGATACGACCTTCGACTTAAGTATGTAGTACAATCCACAGAATATCACACCGGTCCATAACTGTTGAAAATCCACCAAATAAAGACAATAAATTCCCTTTAGTGTAGCGGTTATTTTTGAAAATGAAATCGGGTTCGTAGGCAGTTATAACTGCTGCTTTGCCCTGAATATTATCTATAAACTCAGTGGCTTTAATTGAAAGTACATTTTTGTTTCAACTTTCATTTATTCATTTACTTACATTTTACTTCGTTTGATTGATTTTGCTATGCTGACATTATGGTCAACTATATGCACGGTTCAGATATTGGTAGAGTAAATCTGTGGTTGCGATGTCTGTGTATTTGAGGTGGGGGAGAGGCAAAATCTCTGCACTCAGACCCTAATGGTCCATTTTACTCAATTTCCCCGTCTAATGAAATATCCCGGCTTCGTTTATGTATCACAGGATTTCCGTTAGTGGATGTGATGTTATTCGCTGCAGCTGCACACATCAGCACCAAAAATCTGTGTGATACGTCCATAGGCGGGGCACTTATATAGAAAATATTACATTCGTTACAGGATGGACACGTATCATCTTGGAGAATCCCTATTTTGAACGTATGTCCTGGTAGCGAATTATGGATTTTCAGAGTGCCCACAATACTTTTACTATTCGATAGGATAAGCGTTCCCGTATGTGCGCCTGATTTTGACAGGAAAAGTTTGATGAGTTGAGCAGTATTAAGGTTCTGTCAGCTATCATTATGGGCAGCGTGTTCCCAGTTTTTGATAGAAGCATTAGCCAATGCTGCTGACACCCCAATTGCTGGTTTCGGTCTGAATAAGGAGAAATTTGAACCTTCTTTTGCTAAGGTAGGTAGGTAGGTATCAGAAGCCCCATTAGCGCTGTGGTTTGCTGTTTTGATAACACAAACTCTTAACACCATGACTGCTGCTGTGAGAGCAGGGAGGCATAGTTCAGCCGGCTCAGATCTTCAGATGCAGCCCGTGACATTCACGATGGAAAGCGGCTCTCCACCCTGCAGCTGGAGATTTCTCTGCAGTTTCGGCAATGCGAAGGGTAGGGTATGCCGAGCCTGATGGCATGGTTCTTGTAATCTTGTATGCATTTACGTCTGGCACAGAAGATCTCGTGATCGGATTTTGTTATAAGCGGACCAAATCCTACTTGACTAGCTGAGCCTTCGCCAACTGAGGTCCGCGGCTACTAAGTAGTGCGAGTAAATTCCGCAATTGATAGTCACCAGCGAGATACCAACTGTACACGCCAAAGGACTGCCAAGAGCATAACCCCTCTATACTCCTATGACCGAGAACTCAAAGGAAGTTCATCCTTCTGCACTGTTCCATCAGCCTGGAGGATGTCGTCGGTGAGTACAACGCCTTAATGGCCGCTTGGCTGTCAGTCAGAATGGCTATGTTACGCTTAGGGCTCGGATCATCTGCCATCGACGGGCTTCTAGTATCGCCACTACCTTTGCTTTGAATACACTGATCGAACCTGAGAGACCATACGACTCGGATACACTGTGTGGCATCGGGAAAACCCCAACACCGACTCCAAGACCGTCTTTGATCCGTCGGTGAAGAATACTGTGTCATAGCCTTGCAACACTACGCCGGTCTTCCACTCTGCCTTGGTTGCAAAGTCCGCAGCAAAGTTTCTCGTGAAGTTCAGTTTGTAAGTGGCATAGTCAATTGGGAATGCTAAGATTTCCCGAATTACTGTGCCTACGATGTTGCTATGGCCATAGACTTTCGGTGTGTAGCATCCGGGCTCATGTAGTCTGGCAGCACTGCACGCTACAACGTATTTGAGGTAGAAGTCTAGGGGGAGGAGATGTAGGAGTGCATTGAGAGAATCTACCTGGCAGGACTGTAGCGCTCCGGCAGCACCAGCACAAGAGGTTTTTGAATCCAATTTAGTTTCGTTTTATTGCGCTTTTTGTTCAAAGCCTGCTATCATACAATAGAGCCGTACATTAGGATTGGATGCATCACAGTCTGTACATCCAGATAACCATCCTCGGCCGGAGACCGCATTTCTTTGCAAAAGTTCTCTTACAGGCATAGAAGGCTATATAGGCCTTCTTAACCCTCAGTTCTATCCTCAATTATCAATTTTGCTTACGATTGAGGATTACAAAGAACCAATCTGTTGTTCATTCAGCTGCGGTAGGTGGAATTCAGGTACCCTTGTCGTGGTGGTGAATAGCATCATTTCTGTTTTGGTTGGGTTCATACGGGTCTGCATCTTGCAGCCCATAGGTACACCTTTCGTAATGCTCGTTCCATGTTATCGCTCATAATGGATGGAACTGAAACTAATATCACCAAGTCGTCGGTATACACCACTACCTTCACACCGATGCTGTCCAAAATTCGCAGAATTACATTCATCACCATTAACCGGAGCACCTTGGGGCGTGCCTCTGTCCACAGCTCTGGCCAAGTGGTTGCCTCCCAGATTCGACTAGATTATCTTGGTATTTAACATGGATATAATCTAATGCGTAAGATACCCCTTCAATCCAACACTGGTCATGGCTTTCTTGATGGTGTTGGTACTAACGGTGTTGAATGCTCCGTCAACATCCAAAAAGGCACCTAAGGTATACTGCTTGTCCTGCGGTGACCACTCAATCATGCCAATTATCTCGTGGAGAGCAGTTTCTGTCATTTTGCCTATGAAGTAGGCATGCTGGGACTAAGAGAAAGGCGTTCTGCCCATAACGGCCTTTAAGTGGATGTCCAGGACGCGTTCTAGGGTCTTCAAGACGAAAATGGTGAGGCTGATTGGTCGAAACTCCTTCGCGGGCTCATGGCCGTGTTTGCCCGCTTTCGGTATGAAAACCACTCGTACGCGTCTTGAAGACTATGGCACGTATCGCGAAGAGATACAGCTCCGATAAATTTCGACAAGCCATCGTACAACCTTTTCCTGCTGCATCTGTAGCATGACCCGGAGATTAATATGCGGAGAAACTATTTATAGCCCAGCCTAACTTATCCTCGGTAACTACCATTTTGATGGTCTCGTGTGACTGGGGTGGCTACAAACCCTCCAGGCAAGGCTCTGACTCACAATCCATCTCGCTGTAGGGAAAGTGCATTTGGACCAGCAGCTCCAAGGTTTCACTAGAAGATTTCGTCCAGGAGCCCTCGCACTTTTTAAGGAAGGATGGGCTCCTATATTCCTTGGACAGAATCTTACTGACCTTTTAAAATTCGCCTTTTCCAGAGCCCCAACCTTTGACTCCAGTTCGTCTGTCGTGCCGATCTAGTCAATATGCGTACCGGAGAGTTTGCTCTTTATGCCGCGAGCGTCCGGCAATTTGGCTTTGACCGGGTAAGAGACCGTAAAGCCGTCTTCGCCTAATGCTTTTCAAATATTATAATTTATTCCACAGCACAAGAAACACTGATCGAGGTTGACCTAAAGCAAGTATTCCCGCCAGGAAAAGAATGCACTGCTATTACCCTACAAACACGATGGGATTCTTAGGGTGAAAAAGGCATTCTAAACAGCCTTTAATAACTCTTGGCCTGCTAAATATGGCAAGAAGGTCTCTATTGCCGTCTATGCCTCCAAGAGCACCTTTCTGAAGAAATGGGCTTTCCAACTGGGGCAAAGTGGAAGACCGCCGTCGTAATTGCAAGGCCATGATAAAGTATTCTCCACGGATCAAAGATTCAAGATTTACCAATGTATTCCAAGCAAAAGTACAGACAATACTTTCGATGGCTGGAGCATGATCTAAGACCCAGGCGTAACATAGCAACTCTGACCGACAGCCAAGCGGCCGTTAAGGCGATATCATTCAGGCTGGTGAGGAAGTGCCGGAACACGCTGAGCAGTCTGGGCAGTACGTTCAAGGTCTCCCTCATCTGGTTTCCCGGCTTTAGAAACATAGAGGGAAATGGACGGGCTGACCGATTGGCCAGACGGGGCTTTGTTCTTGACAGTCCTTTGATGGAAACAGTTTGTGTCCCGCCGGCGACTGTTAATCTGCTTGCACTACGTAAAAGCCCTGCAACTCAGATGGTGAATGTCCACCACCTCTGCTAAATTAAGGAGGGTTTGGCCTGCCTATAACAAAACCCGGTCGCGATAGCTCTTGTTCCAGACTCGTGCAAATGAATGCAACATTACGGACGCGGTACTGACCCTGCCATTTGCATTACCGAAACAGTGGAGAAGAGATACTTCCATTGCGATTGCCCAGCACTAACTGGAGCCAACCTACGCACACTAGGTAAACCATTCTTTGAAGACTTCAGATATATCTTTAGCTGCAGAGTGGGAGAACTGCTTTCCTTCGTGAATGCCACGGCCTGGCTCTGAAGATCTGAACCAGCTACACTATACCCCCCTTCTCCTACCACATCAGTCATGGTCTTAGGAGTTTTTGGCACCAAAACGGCGCACAACAGCGCTGAATACGCTCCCCTGGTAGCTTTTCATTTTTTTTTTCAATTCAAGGTGTGATTCTTGGAAAATGAAATACAAACGACCTTTCAGATAGTAAGTAAATGCTACTCTTTTCTCACCATAGCATATTGCCTGGAACGACTCTCTAGTTTGATCACATATTAATGGTATATTTTTAACCGTTTAGCGAGTGACCAGGCGTTTTCAATGGGCATGAATTATTCAAGTACCTTTTGAAGTTCCGTTTCCCCGATTTACTTGGCAGCCGTCTATATATCTCTAGGTAAGGGATATTTCAATGAGTGGGGGCTGTATCTTCCAATCTTCCGCACCCTCTGTTTGGTTGGTGTGCAAGATCGGTCAAATTGTTCTGAGACGAGTAGCATTTTTGGAAAATTTAGTATCAGAAAGAAGGAGGTTTGGTGAGCACAATATCGTGACATGAAGTAAACGATAGGATTTATACGAAATAAGGGTTAGGAAGTAAGTACGAAGCATGAAGGAAAAATTTAAAAAGAAAGTTAGGTCATAACACCACTGTGCGGGTAAGTGATCATAATCTGCAAAATGCACTTTAGATTGTTCCTATGAAAAGGGAAAGTTCCACTACTTTTCTGGAGGTAAAAACCCGGAAGAATTTATGGGAAGGGTCTTTCGAAAAGTAAACTTATATCCTAGGGAGAAAATAGAGTCATTAACTGTTGGTTGCTAAGTACTTTTGACAACTGGGACCCATGGATTCCAAGCCCTTTTTTCTCAGAATACCATACCTAACAAAATTAATTCAACGGAATCCTCTATACAAATCTGTTTTCAAAATGGTACGGATAATTAGTGTATTACTCTAAGTCGAGTCTGTTTATTTAAATAAAAAATTTTACCTAAAATTCACGCGTAAAATAAACAGCCATTGAAAATAGCTTGTCAACAAGAAGCAACAGATTGTTTTCTGAAAATTGTTTTGATTGAAAGATAATATACAGACAGAAAGTTTGCCTTGCAGCTGTCAAAGATTTTAATTCAATCAAAATTTTGAACTGACTTGCTTGAATTGCTAAACAGTTCTCAGAAATATGTTTCTGAGCACAAAATGTTAAATCTCATAATTTAGCCTGACCGTTTCGCTTCAACTTCATGCTAGTCTCTAAGATGTAACCGCTTCCCCTTGAGGACAACAATATCACCATCCATGCTATTCATTTACTTCAAAATAATTGTGGGAACTCGAATGAATTATCACAAAAATCCCAGGTAACTCATGATTGCCAGGTAGGCGAATTTTTAATCAAAGAATGAATTCTGTATTAGACCTTGATCACAGATCGAAATTCATCGCACGTGGAACAAAATGTCTGATGTAATCAATTGCTTAGTGATGTTTTTCGGAGAACCAATTGAATTTGCAACAATATAACAAACAGGCGTACGTATAAAAGCGTTTCAGTTTCTTCCTTTGAGTTCCCGACAAGTCGACAGTTCTCTTACACGGTCCAGCGCCACATGCTTCTAAACTGATCTATTGGAAAAAGTAGAGAGAAAGACGACTAACGGTCTCGTCGAGGACAAAAACAACTCATCAGGCGCTGCCTCACCTCTGCCCTGGGAGCCGCGTGACTCAATATAGGCATAATTAAAAAGGAGCAATTTCATCTGATGCCGCTTTCGGTCACGTTGCTACCAGGGCGGAGGTGAAGCAGCGTCTGATGGGTTGCCTGTGCCCTGGACGAAATTGTTAGTCGTCTTTCTTTCTAATTTTTGAATATTTGAGTTATATACCCAAAAAAATGAGAGTAAGTTGCTCTCTATCTGTTCCGGTCCTATATATCAAGCAGATGTGGACTTAGGATCCCTCATATGCCAATGAAAAAATGACCAACCGTTCGCTTTTTCATAATATGTGGCCTATCCTTTGCCATTTTTTCAGATTTTTCCAAACTTTTCCGAGTTAATTTCAGAATTTTCCATTTCAAATTCAGACATTTCTATTCCAAAATCAGAATTTTCCATTTCAAATTCAGAATTTTTCCAATGTCCTATTATAAGGTTTTATACCAATATGTTATCACAGGGTAAGGATGGAGCTTACGCAGTGGGATAAATCTAAGCTGCCCATCAATTTTCTCTCATTATTTGTTTTCATGGTATGAAGGTCCTGGGGGTTTAACGTGAGTATCTGCCATATAGGTATAATCATACGGTCCTCTTCTTGACTTGGAGACTACAAGCCGAGCCCCGCCATGCCATGCATAGCGGTACTGGCTTATACTGAGTACAGGATCGTCATTGATACCAGAAGATACGGGTCCGATCTAGCAGCTCTGGCGCAACTAAGGGGTACGGCGCCCTCATTGTACAGCGCAACTCCATGTTTGCTCAGAAGAAGGCCCGCAATGTAGGCATAACCATAAGCACCATGAAACTCCTACAAGGGGCCAACCGCAAATAATCGGACCGAAAGCACATCCCTCTTAGAGGGCCACCTCAGTTCCTAAGATACCAAATAATCTCCGGTGAGGCTTCGTGGCAAGAGCCACTTCAAATGAGTTCCTTGCAGACACGGGGCTGATTGCCCTCCTCGAGTACGTGGAGACGGCACTCTCCAATGGGTGATTGGATGTTTTCATAGTTTGGGAAAAAATGTAATGTCCGCAATCTTTACTGTTTTTCATGACTTCTAGGTATTGAATCATGCACTTGTGACTGCAATTAATTTCGCCGCTTCGTCGGTAGTCACCTTAACTACTAAAGGATGAAGATGAGATTCTATGAGACAGGTGTGTACATAATTCATAATTTTTATTTTTTTGTAAGTCAATGAAGAAGAAATAATTTTAGTTATTTAAGAAAAAATCTTATTTCAAAAATATATTATAAACTGTAAACTTGAATATAAATTTAAATCCAACTGTGCAGAGCCGTTGGGTTTTCCATTTTTTCTTGCAGTTCCGTCGAAGATTCTTTAAAAGGGATCGCATTACAGTTTCCGGCAGTGATGATGGTAAAATAGACTGGTTTTGGTTTTTCATGACTATTATGAGGGTCGTATTGCTTCCTCGAACTATTGGTAGGGTTGGAATAGTAAGATTGCCACGTTGGGAACGAGCTTGTTTTTTAGGAAGATGAAGATTGAAACCCGGTGCATCCTGTTCTGTCGGGACCCAGTCGATGAAATTCATGAGATAGTTCTTGGTTTTACAAAGATTTTCAGTAAAATTCATTCGATGAACCTCGATAATTGCTTTTTGAAGGGTTATTCCCGGTTTCCTCAGGTCATTTAGAATGATCGATTCACTTAAATGTACACCTTACTTTGGCAAAGATTGAGGATTATATTTGTTCTCAGACCATGAAAGCAAACGATGATAGACAATTGATATGCAGCTCAGGTTTTTCTCACTGCATAAGCTCCATCCATTATCCAATGATAAAATATTGATTTAAAACCTTATAGTAGAACATTGAAAAAATTCTGAATTTACAAAGGAAAATTCTAATTTTGGAATGGAAAAGTCTGAATTTGAAATGGAAATTTCTGAAGTCGACTAGGAAAATTCTGAAGTCAGTTTGGAAAAATCTGAAATTGTTTGGAAAATTTGGAAATTGTCTTTGAAAGTTCTGAATCAGACTACCTACGGTCGATATTGTATCAGGCCAAAGGGCCACGACGAAATGATGTAAATATAAGTTAAGGAACGTTTGGAACTTTCTACTAGTAGTGACGGTCACTTTCACTACTCCCATATAGAAACCCAGAACCCAGAATATTGAAAAGAAACAACTAAAACTTGATGTTGGTACTGAGATACCTGAACTTTAGATTGTGGGCCAAATAAGAATTGTGAGATTAGCGCTGTTAAAGCGTTAAAAGACTTTGACTTCGTTGCTGGTCTCAGTCAAAACAAAGCCACCCAGATGTATAAATTGTTTAACGTTTTCACTGATCTATTCATTGAAATGTCGGAATAATAATTACTAGAGATGGCTAACATTCGGGTTTTCGAAAACTAAGTAATAGCGTGGCTATCTGCGAGCCCACACGTCCTTCGAGGGGGAGCAGACAAAGCCCTTCATGTGAGTGACTGATAACAGCTGCTTGATGTAGGTATAACCGGATTAAGTAGCATCTAATGTGAAACACCATTACGCTTAAAATAGAAAGTGAAGATAGTCTTCTTTTCCCTCTTCTTCTGCCATTGCCCTGTTCAGAAGCGAGGTTGGCTCATCTTCATTGCTTGCGCCATTTTCTTCGGTTATAAGCTTGGCTTAGATGGAGCCTAGAGGTTCTCAAAACACCGTTTAGTATATCAAGCCATCGTTATTCCAGTAGGTAGTTCCCCATGGACTTCAATGCTCAGACCGAACTTGGCAAGTGAGTTCTCATCAGCGCGAATTACATGTCCATACAAGCGAAGACGCTTTTCTCGATCCGTGAAATTCCCTATCGATCGCGGGTGTCCTAATTTTGCATGTGATTATGGCGTGCTATGTTACATGTCCCATGAAGTTTCTGCATTCGAAAATGCGATTCGAAACTTCCAGAAGAATTTTAGAGAATAACTCCAAAAATTAACAGAACATAATGAACGGTTTTTAATGACAGAGTCTAGGAAGGAAATAGAAGCGGGAATCAATTGAGGGTAGCGAAGCTGGGATCACCTCTTCCTCTTTTTACAATTTTGTGTCAAAATATGGTGTGTTAAGTTAGTGCCCGAATTTTAAAAACAACATTCATTCACATTGACATTATGAATTGCATGGAAATCTAACCCGATGAGGCTCTATTCCTACTATTTGGAGGAAAAGAAATTCGCTCCCTTTAGTAGGAGGACTAAGCCGGTAGTAATATATTTCCCATTTTATCGCTTACCCTTTTCCTCCCCGCATCTGAGGATGCGTAAAATGGTCACAGTCGTTAATTATTGACCCAGCACATGCCCTCACTAGTACTTAAGGGATAATATACTGATGAAATATACGAATACACTCTTTATTCAAGGTTTCCGTGCTTGGTGATGGTTATGGATTTTTTTGCAATAATGAATCGATAGAGGGCTAGTGCATCTAATTACCTAAGATAAGTAAAATTCCTGGGTAGGTACTGATCACTTTTTGGGGTTTTTGTAGAGCGGACGGCCAGATTCACAACCTGATTGTTCATAATAGTAAAAGTAAATGAAAGTGAAAATAGTGTCCGGATAGCTGAGTGGTTAGAGCACAAGGCTGTCGTACGGAAGGTCGCGGTTCAAATCTCGCTGGCGGCAGTGGGATTTGTATCGTGATTTGATGTCGGATACCAGTCGACTCAGCTGTGAATGAGTACCTGAGTCGAATCAGGGTAATAATCTCGGGCGAGCGCAATGCTGACCACATTGCCTCTTACAGTCTACTGTAGTGTACCGTTACGGCCTTGAATGAAGTGCTCTAACACACTTCAAGGCCCTGATCCAATATGGATTGTTGTGCCAACGATTATTATTATTAAATGAAAGTAGTTACAAAAAATGCAGTTTGTAGGCCGATTTTGAATTGAGTTGAAGAGGGGTTGGGGCTACTTTTGTACTAGTTTTGAAAATTGATTTGTTAGGTCGCTTTTTGTACACCAGTTAAATTTCCGGATGATCTAATTTGTTATATTTAAGGATAGCCCCCGCTCAGAATATTACCTGAGGTATATGTAGTACATGCATATTAAAATTCCTATTATATAGTTATATCTGGCATGGGCAAATGTCTCTGCCTGCCTCACACGACATACAGACTGCGAATCATCATCATCATCGACGGCACAACAACCAGTATCTGGTCAAGGCTTGTTTTAATAAGGAACTCTAGACGCCCCGGTTTTGCGCCGAGGTCGGCCAATTCGATATATCTAACAGCTGTCTGGCGTCCTGGCCTGCGCGATCATTGCATATCAGGCAATCAATACGGATTGAGCCGGATTCTATCCACAACCTAACGGTCATGGCATCGCTTATAAACTTCGTCGTTACGTAGGCGTCCATCGTCCATCCTCATTCTTCGGAGGATTCTTTTCTCAAACGCGGCCAAGAATTCGCAATTTTTCAAAGTTTCCGAGGAATACATGAGGACTGGCAAGATCATTGTCTTGTACTGTAAGAGCTTTGACCCTATGGTGAGACGTTTCGAGCGAAACAGTTTTTGTAAGCTGAAATAGGCCCTGTTGGCTGCCAATAACCGTGCGCGGATTTCATCTTCGTAGCTGTTATCGGTTGTGATTTTCGACCCTAGATAAACTTGGCAAGTGTAGGAGAAATTATCAACGGTTTCAAAGTTGTAGTCTCCTATCTTTATTCTTTCCATTTGACCAGTTCGGTTTGATGATGTTGGTTGGTTGGTTTTTGGTGCTGACGTTGCTACCATGCATTTTGTCTTGCCCGAGATGGGTGAAGGCAGGTTGTACGTCACGGGTTGTCCTCTCCATGATGGCGATGTCTGTTTCGGATAAAGCAAAGATTTTTGCCCGATTGCCTGACACAAAGGTTTATTTGGAACAAACATTAACCCCAAACAGACATTTTTCTGACACCCGACTGAATAATAAACAAACTAGTTGTTGGTTCCCCTGTTCATTGCCACCAATCCACAAATTTGGTTTCAGTTAAAAGGTTAACTAGCCAATAAATAAGCAGCTGCATGAAACACAAACGGCGCTCGTCATGATTGCATGATGATTTTATATGATTGCATGATTATGATTACAGTGATTACGATTACACTATTATATGATTACATGATTACAGTCATAATCATAGTCTGTAATCATGATTATAATCATGTAATCATGAAATTATGCCCACTTCCTGATTATAATCTTAATCGTAATCTTAGTCATGAATACGATTTTTCCCAATTATGGTTTTATGTTAATCGGTTTAAGTGAATTTTTCGTAATGCCGTACGAGGGACCAAAGTTCAAAAGATCTAAACGCAGTTTTACACAATACATAGTCTACTTCGATATTTGGTTGATCATTCCCAGACTTCTTGGTAATCACAAATTTATGTAACAACATCTCTTGTGAGGGCCAAGAAAAGTAAGGTTAATGGTCCTCGGTTCTGTTATCCCTTTTCTTCCTAAGAATATTATTGGGTCGATCTTTGAGCCTCGTCGATAATTTTTATAAATGATTTTCATTTCGTGGATTGAAATTTTTAATTTTTGAATCATTGATTTATACCTTGATACAGTGCACACTTTTCAATGAATTTATGGAAGTTTCCCTTAGTGTGAGACTCTCTACAGCTAGCTTTCAGAATAGGACTTAAATATACCCAGTGACATATTGGGCAAAGTATAGAAAGAGTACAGATAAAAATGAACTACATTGATACATTTAAATTGTCGAAAAAAAATAATTCGAATTACAAAATAGAGCAACAGTCACGAGCATAAAGCTGCAGTTACCTTAATATCCCTAGGTTGCTTCATTTCCTGCCTCCGTGGTGACACCCCTGGTTGATCGACGTACACTATATTCCTGATGGAACCTCGAAATCGTGGCTCAAAGATAACACTGGGAAGCGCCAATAGTGCCAACTTTGTGTTGTACCTGAAAAAATAAAATAAAACATAATGGTGAATAGTTGCAAACTAAATGGATATTTGATAATAATAAACAATGAAGTTCTCATCGGACGAAAACTCTGTTTAATAAAGTGAATTTCGCCGCCTCATATGTTTGATTTTTTGAAAAGGTTCGTGGATATATACTTAAAATTACTAAATATCACCGACAAATTGTATTTTCCCTGAGTTTAAAATATACAGAAACAACAGAGAAGGCGTTAGTGTAGGAAGTATTGCAATCTGCGTTAAAAACTTTATTCAGCATTCAGAACTATTACTCCCCAACGCTGAAATCATTGAGGCCCTTCGAATTAAACTATCGGGTTTAAATATTCATTTATTAACAGGAATGAAACTCACTCGAGAAAAAATTAGGGTTTCTTTGAAAGGGATATTGAGCTTCTCACATCCTTTGACAAATTTTTATTATGTGCAGACTTAAGTACTAGGCATAGGCTATGATATTGAACAAGATCAAACAAGTTAGACAAGATCCTTTTTGATTTAGTTCCACAGCGAAGCATGCTAATTCATGCGGCGACGCAATTTCAATCAGAAGGAAACCAAACTACTGATGGAACCAACAAATCGCGCTGTTTAGAGCATTGCGTGTGCTAGCAAGGACCAGAGGGAAGGCAGAACGTCGGCAGTTGGAGAGGGAATACCATGATCTTCGAAGGTGTCTTAAGAAAGCTGTATGGAAAAGTGAGAGAAATTGCTATAATCAGTTGTGCCTTGAAGTAAATACGAACCCGTCGGAAGCTGCTTACAAGGTTGTAATAAACAGGATTCGTGGAGAAGTGACGTGCCTGTGACTCTTGTTCAAAATAATCGTAACTCTTTTCCCACAACAAGAAGAAAGCGGACCTCAGCCAATGGTTCAACAGGACGTCTTCACAATTTGTGGTCTGACCGAAGAGGAACTGCGGGGATTTGTGGACGATTTGAAGACAAGGCTCCTGGATTAGACAGGATTCCGAACAGCCTTGAAGTTGGCTGCTAAAATCAGGCCTGCATGGTTCATAAGTACATTTGAATCACATGTGGTTGAACAAATGTTTCCCGCTCAGTGGAAGGGGCAGAGGTTGATTCTGCTTCCGAAGCCCCAGGAAGATGTTGGAGAGGGTGATATATAACAAGGCTGCTTCCGTTCGTCGAGCTAACGGGTGGTCTATCGGAACGGCAGTATGGGTTTCGTAAGCGGGATCCACGGTTGATACCATTGCAACGGTCGAGCACCTGGCCCGGAAGGCATCGGCCGCTGGTAAGTGCTGCGCGGTGGTAATGCTGGATGTCAGGAATGCCTTTAATTCCGCCAGCTGGGGTTGTATTAAGGGCGCCCTGGCTAAACTGGGTGTCCCTGGTTACTTAGCTCGAATAATCGAGAGTTACTCATCGGAGAGACTTCTTTGGTACGAGACGGACGACGGACCGAAGGAATATTGTGACAGCCGGTGTTCTCCAAGGCTCGGTACTGGGGCCCCTGCTGTGAAACATAATGTATGACGGAGTGTTCGGCGTTCGTGTGCCAAGGCAGGCTACATTGATTGGTTATGCAGACGACCTGGCGGTAGTAGTAGTTGCGGAACACCATCAGGACGTGGAGCTGTATGTAAGTCAAACCGTTCATGCTATCAAAGCATGGCTCCAAATGGTGAAATTGGACCTGGCGGAAGATAACACGGAGGTGGTCCTTATTACCAATCGCATGAAAAACAACACTGTCAAAATGCGCGTTGGTAATCCCGAGATCGTTTCAAAATCGATCATTAGATACCTGAGGGTAATGATGGATGTCAAGTTGAGTTTCAAGGGGCACTTGGATTATGAGCGCGAAAAGGCAGCAAAGGCTAGTTCATCTCTAGCAAGGATGATGCCTAATGTTTGAGGGCCAAACTTTAGTCGCCGGCTGCTTATCGCAGGGGTGGTGAAATCTACCCTGCTATACGCGGCTTCTGTTTAGGTGTATGCATTGGATAACAGAGCGAACCAGAGAAAGGTAAGTTCGGTATACCTTTTGATCTTCTGGCGAATGACGCACACTATCTCTACGGGAGATGAAAGGGGAATCCAGCCGAAGTGATCGCGGGCTTCCAAAAAGCCACTAGGAAAGAGCTGTACAAGAGATGGCAGCAACGGTGGGATAATTCTGAAAAGGACCGCTGGACCTATACACTGATCCCATGTATTGAGAGATGGGTCGAGCGCAACCATGGAGAATAAAATTATCACCTAACGCAGTTCCAGAAGGGACAAGGTGGATGCAGGAAGTATTTGCATCGCTTCGGATTGGATTGGGCCCGGAGCATATTATGTTCCACTGTCCGATATTCGCGAATGAAAGAAGGAGGTTAAACGATGCCCACAACGCAATTATCGAACCCCATAATTTCCTGGAGGAGATGCTAATGTCTGCAGCAAACGGGAATGTAATAAACGGAACAGTAACTGCGATACAGGAGAAGGTGAAGGAATTGGAACGAGCTCGGAAAGCGCGACGGACGCGTGACTTATTCACGCTGGTGTAAACCAGAGCCCGCGAGGATATGGGCGGAGAAGTGGGGGTGGTTTTAGTGGGTGAGAATCCTACACACTGCTGCAACCTGGCGCAGCAGCGTCTTTTTAAGATTTCTTTAGAACGTAGTAGAATTTCTCTTTATACTATAATTACTGTCAAACCCCTAAACCTCGAAGCTTCCAATCCTACGAATATGCGGTTGGTGTGATCCTAGGGATGCCGCATTTTTGCCCTGCCAGGAAGTGACTTTCTCTCGATTATGTCATAATTCATAGCAACTGTGCGACGAAACGTCGAATTAGTGCAATCTCCACTCAACATGGTCTCCAGGAATTGACACACATCTGCATTTCAATGTGAAGTACCAAATTAGACGTTTCGTTTATAGTTTATAACGTTCAGTTTAATTGAAAACCATAATCCACTTTTTCCTCGATGTGTCCTGATTGTTTAGATAAAAACCCAAATTAACCTGACTCTTGGATTTCTCTTCTTTACAAATATTTATTATGAATCTGATAAATAGAGTAACTCTACTGGTAAAAGAATTTGTGGCTCTGGAATACTTTCAGATCCCAACAGATGAACTGGAAATATCAGCACTTTCCTTTATCAGTGAAAATAATCTTTCTAGTTGGCTTAGAATCATTCTTAAAAAGGGACTCCATTGGGCTATTAAGAAAATGAGAAATTTCCTTTAAGGAAATCATCTATAAATCATCAATAAATCCTTCATACTACAAACGATTGAAGCCGATTTACCTCATACTAATACTTGGCAGTCCTTTCGAATGAGATAACCGAAAAGAAGTATCTTAAAAGCTCCAATTGTAAACTGACCACGTATTTGGTAAAGTCGAATGATTTTTTTGGTTAGGGGTTTGCCGTTGGGTATGTTAAATGTGAAGGGGGGGTTATGCGTTTCCACACAGAAGAGGTATAGATACAGTTGGATGAGCCTACTCTACCAAACATTTTTGCTGAGTTGCACTGTTTAAGACAGCTTCTGGAGGTTGTGAAAAAGTATGATAAATGAGATTATTTTCAACAGAGTACATTCATATATTCACGCGAAGTATTCATGAAAAACAAATAATAAAATTTTCAGTACGAAACATTAGCATGATTTTGTAAATCTTACTCTTTCCAGCTCTAGAAAATTCTCAGTATCCAAATATTTTGACCTTTTTGGAGTGCAATTAATCTGATATTTAATGATGGTATATCTTTTGGTTGGGAAAATACTACGAATTTGTGGAATATTCTAAAATAGAAATATTTTTGCATAATGGGGTACTTGCAAGAATAACAAATAAAAGTAACCTTGAAATTTGAAAGGTAAACTCTGTTTATTTGAATGATTGATTCAGTGATGCAAAAAACGTTGAAATAATCTAAAATTGGCAGATGTTGCTTTACTTTATGTAGGTGTAAGTATATTTCAAGGTACCGTTGGAAATAACAAGTAATTCTAAGAACATATTTACCATATTGCTTTCTATTTTTGGAATACCATATTTACCCAAGGAAATTGTTTTTTTAAGGACAGAGATCACTGAGTTTTACATTCGTTACAATTTGCTTTTCAAAACGTCAAACGCTTTAATTTGTCCTGACATTAGTTGCTCCTTTTTGCACAAATATATCAGGCATACATATATCATTCTATATAGTATTATCGCTAATCGTTTGAATACAATAAAAAGAAGATATTCATGTCAGTTGAATTTTATACTTACTAAGCCCGTAGAGAGAAAATCTGGCCTGGAGAGAAAATTTTGCGCGAAAAACAAGGTTTGGGGTAAAAATTCTGGGGGTAAACTTACTAGCTCTTTTTTCCTTCAAATTTCTATTCCACCCAAAAACTCTAGACCCTTGGGGCCCTTTCATCCTTCTTGTCAGAACTAATGTTTATTAACCAGGTTCGGAAAATTAAATAGAAACTAATGTGAAATCACTGAGCAATAAACTGTTCAGGTCAAAAGTAGCTTTATTTTTCGCGACAATTTACTGCGTTCGAACAGAAACGGTATTTCGGGAATCAATTCTTCCCTTCTTCCGTGTATATATACTGTAGAGGGGAAGTGTTTAAACACTGAAAAAGTAAACAAATAATTGCTTGAATGCGATATTTATATGAATAAAATACATTGTAGCCAAAAAAGCAAGTTCCGTTCTTCTTTTCATTTGAAATAGTACCAATTAAATCACTTCAAAAATGGAAAACTCGATATTCCAGGTAACTAGGATATGAGTACATGAATCCAATGCGACCCTTTCAAAATTTATTTGTTTATGCTATTCACCGAGGTGTGTTAGATTTTCTTTACAGCAACTGCTAGGATTACGGTTAAAAAAGTATTAGACTATAACTGGTTCCATGGTGAAGTAGCTAACCTTGATGCGAGTATGTACTTGCTCTTTTCATGAGGATGCGTATCATTACTGAAGATCGATGTGGGATTACCGACGCTGAGTTGTCCCAGAGCTCCATTTATTACACTTTGAAAGATAATCTCGGAATACGAAGGATAATGTTCCTACCCAAACGAATCTACGCATTTGTCAGTTTTTTGAATCAATGACATATTCATATTTAGCGCTTCTAGTGGCCACGGCTTGATGACGGAAGCGGGACTTAGTTCGCCTTTTTCGGGATTAATTTTATTAAATAATGCATTCTATAATTTGCAATTACCTTAAATTTCGTAGCATATCGCACATTATTAAATGTATTCGGGCAAATTGATCTTGACAGAGGGGAATGATCTGCTTCATCCGTCAACGTTATTGCGTATATTGCTGGCAACACGAATTCTAGAATTTCATGGCCAGGTTTAGCGGGACCGGCTGATCGGAGGACATCTAGTGGGCAGAAGAGATCATTTTTAGCTGTTGGGAAAGAAGATTTAGATTTTGAACTTGTTAGAAGTGAGTGTGATTTGACAGTTGTGTTGTTCTTTGTGCCGACCATACGGGGAGGAGGATTTTGACCGTGAGAAATCACACTTGGAAATGAAGGAAGTCGAACGAATTCGTGAGATTTTATTGAACGGTTGTCATTTCGGAGCGCATTTTCTTTTTATTTCCATTTTGTAAACACCTCGCATGTTTTTAGATAACTTCACGAAGAGGTGAAGTATTGGTGGGATTTGGTGAACATTTTCCGGGCGGATAGAAACCTCTAAATTTCTGTAAAGAAGATATTTATTTCTGGTCGCTAAGGAGCAGTTTGTTCGTCATCCTTTGTGAAGTCGAGCTCTCTGATTTCTAGGGGTGTCACAATCAAAGCGGGGAACGAACTCCAAATTTAGAAACGATCGTCTAGGCGAATCGTAGTCTCTTGCGGTCACTTTCTGACAAGATATTGTTCGTCACGCGAAAGTATTCACTGTAATTCTAATAAAAATTTCAAAATGATGAAATTCAAAGACGATGCCCAGCAATATATCAGAAGGTGGGAAAAACAAGAAAATGAACACAGAGGCTAGTGAAAGGAAAGAAGAGTTGATTTGCGTATCAACCGATAAGTTTGTTTTGCTAAAAATTTTCAAATAAATTTTCGGGTTTATTCCGTGAATTTGATTATAAACACCAATGGAACACCGGGTATATCTATGTTTCAATTTGTATAATATTTTTCCATTTTCTGGATCAATGTGATTCATGCATTATATTTCAACCTATGGGATTATTGCTTATCCTCGAATGTTGGGGATGAGAGAAGAGAGAAGACCTAAGCTTAGGATATTGAGCCTCGCCTCCTTTGGTCACTATTTATTGAGTTAATCTTTTAGTCCCAGCGTGTGACATTTAAGATAACAAAAATGAATTTTAAACACTCATTTGTACGAACACAAGAACGGCAACATGCAGAGCCCTGGGTGAATCCGTAATTTTCAAAAAATGTTTCTTATCTATTTTTATTTATTTATTCATTTCATTTATTATTTGTTCATTCTTTGTTACCATTTTTGTTTTAATATTTTTATTTATGAAGTCTCCTTGGATACTTTACTGACTTATTTTATTTTGCTATTTACCCATTTATTGTTTTTGCATGCAAACCTACTTCTGCGTCATGTTATTTGAGGACCCCCTTCGTCTCTCCTCCTTCGTAGCCCCGTGAAACTCCGACATTCTAAGGACATTTTCCAGAATAATGGCCTGAGAATATCAAATAAGGAAAGGAACCCCAAGGGCCGCGCCTGATACAGAAGAAATAGGGATCGAGAGCGTGGCCCGTTGTGGATCCCCCTCTCTCGATCGCAACACTCGGGTGCGGAAATTTATGGCTCCACGCACGCGGTCGAACCGTCTTTTTTTAAGGTTTTGTGCAAAATACAGCTTTATTAAAATCGATTTACTGTCTGTCTGTCTGTCCATCACACGCATTTTTCTCGGAGACTGTACCAGCAATTGATACCAAATTTGGTGGAAAGGTGGGAATTGTGAACTTTCACGCATACAGTGAGTTACATCTTTTTACATTGAATTTAAGGTGAGGTCCCCATGCATGCAAAAGGTGGATGTAAATTGTTTTTTCTCCAAATATAGCCATGTGAGGTATGAAATGAAAGGTCTCGGGTAGTACTTTCCAAAGCTGGTTTTTTGGCTAGTTTTGACATTTGTTGGAAAGGCGAGGAGTTCGGGGGGTCCAATCGAAGCCCAATCGAAAAATCTGAAAAAAATCACCGGTTGCCACTATATGGTGGCTAGGCTCCGAATCCGAATACCGATATCCCTTCAAATAAAGTCAATAATAGTACCTTACTATAACTTTCAGTTATTGGCTTCAGAACCACCCTAAAATTCATCCTAGCATCACAAAATTTAGCAGGAATGTAGGCTATAATAATAATAGAGCTTGATCCTACCAAGTTTGGTCGAAATCGTGCTATTGCTAACAAAGTTATAATAGGTCAAATTTGTCACTTCTTTGGAAATTGAAAATTTTAAATGTCAATATCACTCGAAACCGAATTTTTTCACATAATATGTTCGTATGTTACGTGTTACGTACTAATGGGATAAATTCACACTCAAATGTCTTTATAAAAGAAATACACAAATCCTTCCATACCTTCCTTCCAGGTCTAGCTTCCGGTTTCCCGACTTGTTTAATTTTAATTTTTCAGGTTTTAGCTCGCGTTTTGGCTTAACTCGTTTGGTTAGTCGTTAGGCTTACGCGAATCCCTTTATTTGTGCGATTATTTTGAAGGTCGGGTGTCGACCCAAACATCGGTATAGATACGTGAATTTTGTGTAATGACGCGATCGTAGCTCTCATCTGAATGAACATTTAACCTCCATCATCTGAATGAACATTTAACCAAGTGTCTTGGTACCAGCCACGAGTATTTCGCAGGAGAATAAAGTTAGGTTTGAAAAGGAATAAAATGCCTGCCTTTTATAGAATCCGCGAGTTCCTGGTTCAAAGCTGTCTTTTCATGAGCGAGTAAACTTGGGTGTTTAACCCAAAAAAGAAGAGTCTGTGGACCATAAGAGAGGAAGCAAATTGCTTCCCAAGTGATCCGGTCAGTCATCAAGTGGATGCGGACCCAGGACTCGCAGCATCCTCAACAAAGAAAGTACAGAGTTTACAGGAAGTGGGCACTCCACAAAAAGAATATTTTTCTCAGATGAGACGCACTTTCACCTCAACGGGTACATCAATAGGTAGAACTGCGGAATTTAGGGTACCGAAAAGTTGGCAGTGACTGTGATAGATCTGATGTTCGCAGTTCCTCATGGATACTTGTGTTCATATTTGTACTACTCCACTGTTGTAGCGATACATATCAAATTTAGAAAAATTTAGGTAGAAAGGTGGAAGCTTGGAGAGTCCCCATATATGCAAAAGGGGGGTGTATATTTATTTCACCAAATATAGTTATGTGAGGCATCAAATCAAAGGTATCCATTAGTACTTTCCGAAACCGGTCTTAGTTTTGACATTTATTGGAAAGGTGGGGAGTGAGGGCGATCGAAAGTGATCATTTTTTAATGGACCCATTCCTAGAAAATATCTAATCGAAACTTCTGAAAAAAAAATCAAGATGCTGCCACTATAGGGTGCCTAGACTACCAAATACCCTGCATACCGATATCTGTCGATATAAAATTAATAATAGTATATTACTATAATTTTTAGTAATTTGCTGGTTAAGGGGAGTTGCTTTAAGTTCATTCTAGCACCACGAAATTGCAACAATATAGGGTATAATAGAGCATGATCCTACCAAGTTGAGTGGAAATCGCACTATTAGGTCAAATTTGTCGCTTCTTTGCAAATTCAAGACTAAATGTGGATATTCTCACATAATATATGCATAGATTACGTGCTATCTACTAATGGGCCAAATGCTGTCAAATGTCTTTATATGAGAAATACACAAAACCTTTCATATCTGAAGCGTCCAGTCTCCGGTTTCCTGACTTGTTTTCGGTTAAACCGTTTGAAGCTCTAGGCAGTTGCGTCGTTTCTATAATAATTACGACACATAAGATTTTGAATGGAGGTCTCAGTCGATGCTAGCGTGGCATATAAACACGCGCCGGCTGGGTCTGCATTTCCACTTTCGCCAAATTCAAGATGTGATGTGTAGCTACGCCTTCTTGTTTAATATCAGCCAATCCGAGATTATCATTTCTTCATCTTCTAAGCGTGCGTGTTCATTAAGCAGGGACTTCATATGCAGAAGAGAAAGGACCCTTCCAAAATTAGCACACTGTAGTCCAGAAAAGTCACATTATACTCATCGAGGGAATCTTCATGCCCAACAACAAAACACTTCATTGAATATGTGATGATGAAATGTAGACGGGTTAATCTAAGATATCAAGCAAATGGTTCGCCGCAAACTTGCACTGATGAATATAATTGAGAAGAAGATGCCGCAATTGTTTCTATTGAGTGTAGGCCCCGAATTCACTCAAACCAACAGGCATCCTTCCCTGTCTTTAATATAACTCGGAAACTCTTCTGGGGAATCTCCATCGAGAAGGATGCCCATTAACATAAGATAAATGGGGAAAGTATGATACTGAAGAAGGAGTATTGATGCAGTTACGTAAGACTTGATAACCCCGAAGGGACTTTTAACTATTTATAAAAGGTGACTCTGAAAGCTGATTACTACAATTCCTTTGCAAAAAAGAAATTCAAACTGACCTTGATAAAAAGTCATGTAGATAATGCTTCCATTTCCATGAAAAATATTTTCCGTCCTTCAACTAGACCCATTTTGACCTTGATGCCCAAAAAAGCTTTTCAGCTCACAGTGAAAATAAAAAGGGTCACAAATTCTTCGGCTATCAAAGTCATGAATATTAAAATCCTCGTTGCATATACATGTGTATATTTGAATAGACCATTAAAATATCTTGTTATATAACACAATGGGAGTGATTCAAATTGCTATTTGCACGACACAGCGAACTCTTTCATTGCCACCCCTTATAAGAGCTGAAACCGAGAGGGTTCCATTACGAATATGGTTGGCTGATTAGCTGAATAAATGTTTTTAATTTTCACCTTTTGAAAGGAGAACCCCATCCAAATTCTCGTATAATGTTCAGTATTTGCATAATGTACTTTTGCACTGTAAGTACATTTCAAATGTATCTAATCGCGAAAATATTATTCAGTTCTTTAGGAGCAGACCACAACCGACAGTGGGGAAGAAACGTCCCACACAGGTCCTTATTTCCCTACGCACCTTCACCCAACTCCGTTCATCCGATTTACTTTGCATTGTTTTCAATTTTAATTATGCTAAGGAACAGAAGATTGAATCCACAATCAGTTTTCGTTCTGAAGGCCTTATTTCACCAATTTCTTCATTTTTCACAAATAAATATCTCGTCAGCAGCATTAGGTATGTTGAGAGTTTCATGGTTAGTGACGTGCGGTTAGGTGTACTCCTTGAAGGACAAGGAGCACTCAATCCCACATTTGGAGTCTAATGAGAATCGACGGATAACAACCAGGTTCAAGTGTTTCCAAGACGACGAAAATTATGCTCCAAATTACAATCTTATTCAAAAGCATTTTCTTCCATTCACATGAGTTCCAGACATTCTGTCGATTTTTGGATAACATTATATTCATGTTATTATATATATAAATATATCCAAGCAAAACTCGGGTCGTGCCTGGATACCTCCATTCGAAAATATGAAGTTATGTCAGCGGGATGAGTTCTGGAGTGGTTCTAAATTTGGGCAAACTTGTGCCATGTCCTTAATTGAATTAATTCACAATTAAACAGCACGTTTCGTGCATTTTTATATTATAGACTCGTGGATCGGAAGTCATTTTGGCTGCCTATTGTTTTATGGGCATTTCATTTGAATGTTAAGGGTCAATCTACGTCTACCGCTAGTGGTTCCATGACCTTTAATTTAGAGCTTTTCACTTTACATTAACCTCTCGGCTAATGTGTTATCACGTAGCAAAGAACTGAGCTGGCGGAAGACCAAGTTCTATGTGGAAAGTTGTGAAGGTGATTTGATTACAATTTGTTCAAGGTCGGAAAATTAATTGTTTGTAAACTGCGTGCTTGCTTGATTGCCGTTATGTAATGGTTTGATAATGGTTTATATAAACCTGAATTACTAAATCCTGTAATGGATCGTTGTTGTTAATCGTTTGGAATTTCTTGAAGAAATTTAATGTTACTTAAGCGTGTTCTACCGGAAGAAGTTAGTGTCAGAGTATTCGGAATCCGAATCTTATAACTACGGAGAAAGGCAATTCTTAAAGAGGATAATTCTTAAATAAATGTTGGTTTTGTTTTACTAGAAATTTGACACACGATTCGTATAATATTTTTCAAAACTCGCTTAATGTAGTATGACTTTAGTATGTCAAAAAAATTTACTTAAAAGTGGTACTGATATTCTGTGGTGGATAAGATCCGAAGTGACTTTGACTTAATTTTTTTTTTTTAATAATAATACGACTTACACCAAATTTTCCAGTATCCTGCCTATATAATGTCTTGTACTGCTTGTATATCGTGGGAAGCTTATTAATTGTTCTTAGTCCTAGTATTTCTAAGGTGCACGGTTATGATTTATCTAGACTTAGTTTCCTCCTTCAAAACCAGTGACAAAAAAGGTGTTTTACAAAACACTACCTTTAATTTGAGAACCTTATGGTAATCTTTGTTTCATGGTTTGCAGGGGATATTACTTGGTCCGTCTTTGGAGTAAAAAAAAATGCATTTAGTTAACGTTTTGCGGATTTCTATTACCCAGAATTTCCAATTCCTGCTTTTTCAACCTTAATTCGCAAGTATAATCAGTTGAACGACAATTCGTTATTCTACTTTTGGCTGTGGCTGGATGGCTTAGTGCAGTGGAAGGTCGAGATTCAAATTTCAGTGGTAGCAGAGGTGTCATGACTGGTTGTAAGTTTTATTTTAAAAATTTGTTTTTTATATTAAAAAATATGCAAAATAATAGGATTGCTTTTCTTGCTATTCTTATTGGTGTATCTAGAATGAAGTTAGTTGGGTCAGGACCCGATCGCGTACCAAATCTTCTACCCCTGCGTATACCCTTTTAGAATCGCTATCTTCCTATAGCTTCTTTAAGTCACCGAAACAGGTAAATTCGTAGAGTAGCGTTCAGGCTGTAGGAAGGATAATAAAGTCTAGCCTTGTGCATTTCATTAAATTTACAGGCTACTACTGCTATAGTATGGAGCCTGGCGCTGGGGTGATGATAACATCTTCTCCAGCTTGGAATTGTAACAAGCGAGAAACATGACTCGACTTTTGAAAAAAACTACTGGCGGGACCTTCCCAGCTAAGAGTCGGACTTTAACGACCACGGGGCGGCTTTTTCCTACGCTTCATATTGGCTCTTTTTCAATGGTGAATGCACAGCTGGCTTTTACTTTATGTAGTGTTGGGTCATTTGCAATCCTTTGGCAGCTCATAACTCATTGCCACATCTCCACAATTTCGCAAACTCGTTTTCGTCCCTCCCTTTCCTTGTCCTTGTTTTTCATTGGAGCTGGTTTTTGAACAATTTAATTTTATGTATAGCCCACCAAAATATCTGTGTTTGCGATATTGGGGGCGAAATTCTTGTGGCTGATAATGCAAGAGAGTTAAATCCTCGCTGCCTAATAATTTAGTTTCCTTATTCTTTCCGATCATGTTAATGAGTTCTCTGATTTCATTCTAAACTTGTAGCCCTTTTCCGGTTCCGTTTTCGCCGTTTAATTTTTGATCAGATTCTAGGCTCAGTTATGGGATCCAAGATAGTATTATATTCTAGACGGGTTGTCAGCCTGTTGCACAGCGCGGAGAAATCACTTTATGTCGTCAGCTTCCTTGTACAGCTTTCTCCTTATTTTAAAAACGAAGTTAATTTCGGTCAGTCTGATGCATCCCAGTGTCGAGTTTATTCTCGCGATGGAAAGGGAGGTCAATTACCATTCTGGGATCTGTTATTGAGGAGAAAGCAAAATAAATTAGCCCTAGAGAAACCATCCAATAAGATGATAACCACTTCCGCTTCCTCGAAAGGCATGGTGAAAGGGACGGAGTACATTTTTGAGGTCACCAGACTGAATGGATACAGCGACCTGACCACCACCAGCTTGATCAACTAACGAAGCTGATTCCGGATCGATAACCCAAACGCATAATTGGTTTGGAATTTAACGAAATCTCCCTTTGGTTGAAACTAAAACCGGAAAAACACAGTTTGGATGACGTTTTCAGCAGCTGGAACAGCCTTTCCGGGATCGACCAAGGACACAATCGATCAAATGGCCAAGTCCAGACTATACAAAATTTCCTCAGAAAAATATTTATTGAATAGACGAGAAGGAATATGGAAACATGTGTTGGAGAGCACCTGGAGGAAGCAGAATTTGGGGAACATAAGAAAGAGATAGTCTTCCGATCGAAGGTAGCGGAAAATATTCTCTTAAATAAGCACATGCTCTCCATGGAGGAGAAGAGTTGTTCTTTTTTGTACCAGAGCAATGCGTGTATTGACCAGGTTGAGCCTGCCGAATATCGAGGTCCGATGAAATCAGTAACGATATAATAAAAGGAGATGTTTTATCAATAATTCTTTTCAAGTTGGCCCTTGAAAAAATGACGCAATATTGACATAAGTGCAAATTCACCTAATTGCTGGCCTAAGTTGGTCATATCGACATAATGTGAAGAACATTAAGGCCAGATAAATTTCATGATATGTAATGGCTTTTTGGACTGCGGGATTGGCAAAAGTTCATGGAAAATCTAAAGAAATTGTGAAATGTTGCTTGCACACCTCTACGCCGGCCAGTCACAGGAATGTGGGGGAGGGGAGGAAAGTGGTTCTTCTAAGACTGCGGCCCCACATGGGTTATTCACAATGTTTTCGCGTATCTTAGTTGCGGTGCAGGGGACAGTAGCAAAACGTCAAATATCATACAATAACGGAAGTACGACGTACCATATCCCCGGTCCAGGTCTCTTACACCTCAGAATTTTAGGAAAAGGGGTCCCTACCATTCTTTGGCATTATCAGGCCATGATAAAGTGGTATGTTCTTTTTAATTATGATGTGTTTATAGGAGAGAATGTAAGGGAAGGTATCGTCAAAAATAAAGAAAAGACCATCCGAATTCGCCATCCTACAATCCATTAAGACATTATAGATGCCAACGTCAGCACAAAAATAAATGCAACAACATCTAATAACACTGGCGAAAAACAAACAAAATTTCTTCTACCAGTGCAAATGATAACAGTTACGATGACCAATCCGCTCAGGATTACTAGCCGCTAACAAAGCCTATTCCAGGTTGCAAGTCTTGTCAGTCCTGACGTATGTCGTTATCGGAGACTGAAGTTCTTAGCAAACAAAATTGCAAATTGAGGCTTCTTTATCACTTTCCCTAGAAAAATCTCCCGAAGAATTTTCAGATCCTTCTAGCAGGATTGACCATTCCGTAGAAGTCTGCTTCTTTATAGATCAAATCCGGCTCAATAGACTGCGGTAGATGCGTTATCTATTCCACACGGATGAAGAACATTTAACCTCTAAAGTCAACAACGGTCGAAAAGGAAAATATTGCCCACCCTGCGTTAGATGGAGCGATGGCATAAATCGGGACGTTAGGAAGCTAGTGGGGATTTCGATTTGGTGACCAGGGCGGAAGACCGGGATATTTTTAATTTTTAATCAAAGCCAGCCAAAACCCAACGGCGTTGGTGATAATTGTTACATATATGAATATATAGCGAAGGAATCAGGAAGTTTTGAATCTAGAGTCTTCTAGATTTTGTGCTACATTTGCAGTTCATTACCGAGTAACAACTCGATCGAGTGGAAAACCATTTTTTGACAAGTCGTCAGATTTGCTTCTTCTGGACATCTTCTGTTCTTTTTAGTTGGACTCGCACATTTATTACTGGCGTTGTGTATATCTCCCCGTGCCCACGCTATAAATTGTTTCCAATTTTAAAAATGGAACTAAATTTGCAACAGCGAGTTTGTATTAACTTTTACGTTAAAGTTGGATAGTATGGAACGCTAAAAACGGTTTCGAGCATGTAACACGATTTGATTGAATTCCAGACGAATAATTTAAGAGTGCGACATGAAATTATATATTAGGAAAGTGAAAGACTTGCAACGGATGAGCCGAGGGCGCAGTTTCCATTGATTAGAACGTAGTTGGACATCATACATTGATGCAAGAAGATCAGTTAATAAAAAATGCGTCTGACGGACAGACAGGCAGATAGATAGACAGACGGATTTTATTTATTTATCTAGATAAACCTTATCCATTGTGAAACCGCGCACGATCTTTTGAGCCAGTCAGCCCATGAACTCGATTTGGACGTGGCAAGACGCAGGTATATGGTCCCGAATTGTCATCCCGAGAGACTTCGACGCATGGCCTACCGAATGGCAAAACAGGGTTTCTAACAACAGAGGGCTCATTTTGCTGGAAGCTTTTTCTTCGCTGGGCATTGTTCTTGCTAATATTGGAAATACCTATACCTTCCGGAAAGGGAGTGGTAGATATTACCTACGTAAGCACTTCGTTGATGAGGGACATTACCTGGTGAGCTAGTCAACACTCCACGCGTAGCGACCATCAAGCCATACCGGTCGAAAGAGAGCACCCCACAACTGATATTCCAAGTATAACAGAGGATGAGCTTACCATTGCCTGTGAAAAGGTAGGGGCTAAAAATGGACCCGGGCTGGACGGAATACCGAACGTGGCTTTGAAGGCGGCGATAAGAGCAACACCGAAGCGGTTCGTTTTCACTTTTAATATTTGCTTAGAAGAGGGCACCTTCCCGACTCAATGGAAAAGGCAAATGCTGGTGCTGCTACCAAAGAGTGGTAAACCATCTGAGGAATCATCGTTGTATCGTCCTTTTTAGTTGCTGGACAGTCTAGGAAAGTTGCTGCAGCATATTACATGCAAAAGGTTGCTTCCAACTGCAAAAGAAGCAGGAAACAGTCCAAACCTTTCATCAAATATCTCGGCTTTATTCTGGATCATAGATTGACTTTCACAGACCATTTGAGCTACGTGAGAGAGAGAGAGAGCAACGAAAGTTGTAGCTACGTTAACTATCATGATGTCCAATATTGGAGGACCCGAACCACCGAGGAGGTTGCTGCTAGCCAGAGTGTGTTCATCCATTTTACTCTATGCAGCACCCGTTTGGACAAAAGCCCTTTATGTTCAGGAACATAGGAGAAAATTATCTTCAGTATATCGTCTGAGTGTGTTACGAGTCGCTAACGTATTTCGAGCAACGTCAGACGAAACAACTTTCGTAATCGCGGGAATAGTGTCCTTTGATAATTTGGCTGAGGAGATCTGAACATTATACAATTGGAAAGCATGTAGTGACTATATCGCTAAAGATCGACGGACGAGAAGAAAGAGCGCGCACAATCAGGATGTGGCAAGAACGTTGAGATAATTCTCATAAGGGGAGGTGAACATACAGGCTAATTCCAAATATCCAGCGTTGAATTACGCGCAGCCATGGAGATGTCCATTATCACTTGACCCAATTTGTAACTGAACATGGTGGATACCGCAGGTATTTACATCGTTTTTGACATGACGTTTCTCCCTTCTGTCCTCAGTGCATAAACGAATACGAACACTCGGAGCACGAACTCTTTGTATGTCCGAGATTTGCAAATGAGAGGGAGCTGCTTCAACTTCTCTTGAAAAGACGCTCACAAGTGGAAACGATCATTCCGCGAATGCTCGAATCCCCAGAAGTGTGGAATACAGTTAGTGGAGACATAAGCTGTATTCAGGAGGAGCTTCGAAGGCTAAGACGAAAAAGTAGCAGGAAGCAAACAATTCTCACCGTAGAAGTAAGCCGATAGGGCTTTAACTCGCTGCACAATGTAATGTCTCTAGAAAATCCCGTGGGGCATAAGGTAAGGAGAGGTGGTTTTAGTGGGATAAAGTCCCACACTGTGGCTTTTGATGCTTTCCACCTTTATAAACAAACAAAAAAGAAAAACACGGACTGACGAACAGACAATAAACCGATTTTTTGTGTAAAACAAAACCATAAAAAGAAGGATTCTTTAGGCTTTATGAGATGTTGAAGATAGAGAGTGTCGCATAATGGCATCATAATCTGCGAATCATTTGCGAAACACTGCATGCACAAAATGTTCCAATTATAAGTTAAACGCTGGTGTACATAAGTATGCTACCGTTGATGAGGTTTATTGAAGAGAACGATGATGATCTTTTATTTAAAATCTCGTATTTAGATTTATTTCTAACCCTCGATTATCACCATCGTAAACTCAATTCTCATTTTATTTAATAAAAACTTAGAGACAGGATATCAGGAAAGCCTTTGTCAATATTTGTTTCTGATGGTTTTTTATGGAAAGTAGAACGTGTGGAAAAAAAACCCAACTTTTTTCCTGAAAAAGCATTTGCTTACTATCGTCACTTATAAGAAATTAACCTAATTCCTTTAGCAGTTTTTGCAGTAAAGCAACATGAACGCTTCAAAATTATCGTTTCAGGACAAGTGAGCTTTTATCATAGTTCGGAGAAATAATCGAACCATTTCCAAATCATTCAAAGGACGATAGAGTTCAAAACGGTTGTTTTTAAGGTTTTGTGTAAAACAAAACCTTATTAAAATCGATTCAATGTCTGTCTGTCTGTCACATGCATTTTGCTCCAAAACGGCTGAACCGATCCGAATGAAATTTGGTGGAAAGATGGGAACTATAAAATCCCACGCATACAGCGACTGGCATAAATTTAGGTGGAGTTTAAAGGGGGGCTCCCCATACATGCAAAGGGGGATTCAAAAATTTTTTTCACCGGATATAGTTGTGTAGGGTATCAAATGAAAGGTCTCAATTTGTACTTTCTGAAACTGACATTAGTTTTGGCATAAATTGCAAAGTCCGTGAGTAAGGAGTCAAAATGTACGCACTTGAAGTGAGACAGAACTCATTTTCGGAAACTACCCAACCTAAAAGTCCGAAAAAAATCAGGGTGGTGCACCTAGACGAAATTTAGGCCTCAAAATATGTCCCATTCCGATATCTGCTCAAATAAACTTACTAATAGTATATTACTACTTTTTAGAAATTTACTGAAAACCCCCTGCTAAATTTCGTGGAAATCTGGTCATTAACGCCAAAGTTATAGCAGTTCAAACTTAGCAATTTCTCGCGAATTTACTGCTTCTAAAGCCGTGCAAATCCGATGCTGGCGTCATAATTACCCAGAATAATTGACATTCACGTGAAATATTAAAATCGCATTTATGAAGAATCTATTTATCTGCAGCCCTTCTTAAGGTTTTGTGTAAAACACTTATGTGAAATCTAATCTTCGAGAGATGTGCCATTCTGGTATCTGCTCAAATAAATTTACTAATAGTAGCCATAGACCCTTGAAAATCCAACTATTAGTGTCAAAGTTATAGAAGTTCAAACTTATCAATTTCGTGCTAATTAACAGCATCCTAAGCCATACAAATAACATGCTGACGTCATAATTAACCAGAATAATTGAAATTCCAGTGAAATATTAAAATTCAATTCAAGAGAATCTAATTCTCCCTAGCCCTTTTTAAGGTTTTGTGTAAAACAAAACCTTATTAAAATCGATTCAATGTCTGTCTGTCTGTCTGTCTGTCTGTCACATGCATTTTGCTCCAAAACGGCTAAACCGATCCGAATGAAATTTGGTGAAAAGATGGGAACTATAAAATCCCACGCATACAGGAGATTGGCATAAATTTAGGTGGAGTTTAAAGGGGGGCTCCCCATACATGCAAAGGGGGATTCAAAAATTTTTTTCACCGGATATAGTTGTGTAGGGTATCAAATGAAAGGTCTCAATTTGTACTTTCCGAAACTGACATTAGTTTTGGCATAAATTGCAAAGTCCGTGAGTAAGGAGTCAAAATGTATGCACTTGAAGTGAGACAGAACTCATTTTCGGAAACTACCCAACCTAAAAGTCCGAAAAAAATCAGGGTGGTGCACCTAGACGAAATTTAGGCCTCAAAATATGTCCCATTCCGATATCTGCTCAAATAAACTTACTAATAGTATATTACTACTTTTTAGAAATTTACTGAAAACCCCCTGCTAAATTTCGTGGAAATCTGGTCATTAACGCCAGTTATAGCAGTTCAAACTTAGCAATTTCTCGCGAATTTACTGCTTCTAAAGCCGTGCAAATCCGATGCTGGCGTCATAATTACCCAGAATAATTGACATTCACGTGAAATATTAAAATCGCATTTATGAAGAATCTATTTATCTGCACCCCTTCTTAAGGTTTTGTGTAAAACACTTATGTGAAATCTAATCTTCGAGAGATGTGCCATTCTGGTATCTGCTCAAATAAATTTACTAATAGTAGCCATAGACCCTTGAAAATCCAACTATTAGTGTCAAAGTTATAGAAGTTCAAACTTATCAATTTCGTGCTAATTAACAGCATCCTAAGCCATACAAATAAGATGCTGACGTCATAATTAACGAGAATAATTGAAATTCCAGTGAAATATTAAAATTCAATTCAAGAGAATCTAATTCTCCCTAGCCCTTTTTTATATTTGATGTTGGTTAAATTGTTGGCATTTGCTAATAATATTAAACTCAGAGTGTGAAGCGTATGAGGTTGACCTTTATCAACACAGGGCTTTCCATCAAATGATTTATTTAAATCGCTTTTTAGAAAATAGAAGGCAATGGAATTTTTATCTATTTTACACGATAGCTCCGTGCACTCGTCGATGCTCACATTTTTTCTTCAGCCTTCAATTCACAAGCGGGGTCGGCTCGTGGTGATCGGTTTCGTCATTTTATTTTATCAAATGCCTGATCTGGATGTAATCTCGAGACCTTCAAATCAAGCCACCATTGTTTTGGCCGGCTTTTTGGTTGCTTACCATTGCTTGCGATGTTCTGACCAATACTGGTTGTTGAATTCTCGTTAACGTGAATTACGTGACCACACCATCGAAAATGCCTCTCTTGCAGTTTTTCCACGATCGGTGCAAACCCATATCGATCGCGGATATTCTCATTTCAGACGTGATCAAAACGTGTCACGCCACCAGTGCAATGCAACATCTTCGTCCCCATTACCGCAAGACGTCGTTCATTGTCCTTTATAGTTGGCCAACACTCAGAACCATAGAGAACGGCAGACGGACGACATTGCAGTAAATTTTAGATTTGGGAGGTGCGCTGATACGTCGATCACAAATAACACCAGTTGGGGAATGTCACTTCATCCAGGTTGCATTAATGCGTGAAACAATTTCATTACGCAGTTCTCCATTGGCTGATAGCATTGATTCGAGATATTTAAATTGCTCAGTTCTGGCAACGGCAGTAACTTGCCCAGAACTAAGCGATTTCAATATCTCGGGTCAATGCTATAAGTCAATGGAGAACTACGTTATGCTCCTCACATAGGGAAACACAAAACCTTTTATACCTGAAGCGTCAAGCTTCCGGTTTCCCGACTTGTTTCAATTTACTGGCGTTTATTGCTAACTGTGAATAAATTCAAACATTGAAAGATTGCTTGCTTCAAAAATAAAGCTCGGTCATTTCTTGGTATTTAAAAAATAAGGGAGTCGTGTTCATTCAATTCAATTTCACTTAGATAGATGGTATCCCAATAATACATGTTGACCTTTAGGGGAACCATTCAAATTTTCTTACCTGCGTTCTACCAGCCCAATGTCAAAACTTTTAATTCATCTTGGAATTCTCCTAACTTTAACGTTATGAAAAATATTTTTCATTATTTGTTTGTTATATTATGTCAATAGCAGGCATATTTATAAAAAAAAATAATATTTCGTGGGTTTGAGAGTTACATCAGTATCATGAAAACTCATCAGATGGAGGAACAGGCTTCCCACTCAGGACCTGTTCTTAAAATAATTTTGGTGGTGGTATGCACGTAATTCTCATGACATGGTAAGAAATATATATTTTTTTACCAAATTCTCCTGAAAGCATTTTCTTTCAATGGAGTCCAGATGTTGAGAAATTTTGCTTCCATGTTCTTCTAATCAACGTGTTCTTTGTAGGAGTTGGTTGCGGGGCCAAGATGCCAGTTCAGCTTCTAATATACGTAAGAAGGAAATAAAAAAACTCACAAAGAAATTTCAACTGAAGCTACTAACGTTAATGTGAACATTCTGTATGCTAATTAATTATCCAAACAAAAGTTGAATATCCTATTTGCGAAATTATCCGAAATTTCAACAGTGTTCTCCTTTTTCATAAATGGTTTGGCTCGTGTGGGCTGTGCTTGATGCCGAATCGAATAAATGAATCTTGTTCGGCTTCCATTAGAGTGGGCGTATTACCACAATATGGTGTAAGGTTTAGATAGGCTTCGATTCTAATAGTAAGAATACGGGTCCTATATCCTTTACAGACTGCGACCTCGGCAGCTCTTTATTGGGTTGGGCCTGACGTTCCTTCCAAGAATTGATGGCAACCCGGTGGGCGCTTTTTCTAATAGATTCACGAAAGTCTTTTGATGTAAAGCTTCCTAGAGCTATCCAAGGTCCTTTAAGTGATCCTTATGGAAGAAAAGATGTGATAGCAGTAGATCCACTATTGAAATGGCAGGTGTTCATAAGTTAATAGGGGGTTGTTTCGATCCCGCTTCAGAATAATAGTATCTCCTTCTTATGACGCCACTTATTCGACTGAGGGTGAGAAGAAATATCTCAAACATACTGCGTTTCAGAGCTGCAAAAATTTCTATTTCACCGTATTTGAATTGTCTGTTCTACCGCCCTCAATCGATTCTTTAAAAACTTGTCACAATCCAAATTTTCTTGTATATATGTAATATAGATTACGGAACCGAAGACAATTCCATTTGTGGCATTGACAAGCACAGCTACACATTTCCTATTGCGATACCAACTACAATATGTTGTCATCGTAGCTTTCAGCTCCCTACGTCCTTCAAAGTTTTATGCTTTCTTTTGGGACATACGCGAAGACTTGCTTTTCACTGGAGATAAATGCCAAGGCAGAGAAAAGTGATTTTCCTACGTGACAGATGATATTTGAGATGTGAAAGCATTTGGTATTACACATGGTAAAAGCGCAGACCTTCCTCCGAGTACGTGGGTTACGTCGAACATTTCGTCACTACAAATCCAATTTGCTGAACCAGTTTTAATGTTGTCATCATGAACGAATTTAAGGATTAAAATTCGTCCATAGAACAAGACTAATACCTTTCAAAGTCCAAGCTCAAAGCCTGAGTTACTTACATTTCTCTGGAAACAAGTATGGTGAACATATTATGGCAATCGAAGAACATATAACATTCGATGGTGAATCAATTCAAAGACAAATTATGTAGCTCAAAGAAGTTGATATCTCCATCGTATGGTACCATGTTTCAAACAATGCGAGACAGGGCCTTAGGTACATTTATGCGTAAGTTTTGATTTTGGGCCATTTGAATTGAACGTGCTTGGTATCTTTCGACGCAATGTAGGAGGAGCAATATCGATTCGCAATTTCCTCTGTATTCTTGGGAAGAATAACGGGCAATGAAATGAAATTAAAGTTGAATAGTACCTATTGTGGTCCTCCTGTATCTATGGTAGCTGCATCTCTGTTACTTAGCGGAAATGAGAAAAGGATTACCATTGTTTGAATAGATTCGAAGCTACTCCAATTTGAATACGAAGCATATACGATGATTCGATTAAATTTCAAAATAGTCACATTCCCCTTAACTCGACTTTGGTCTATTTTCTATTTCTAGATACTCAAGACCACTGGTAAATGCGGTACTAATTAAAATATTACCTATATTAGTACTGGTTCCCACCTTAGGTAAAGAAGTCAGGAAACCCGAAGCTTGATGCTGCAGGTATAAAAGGTTTTGTGTTTCCCAATATAAGGAGCATAACGCAGCTCTCCATTGGCTGATAACATTGACTGGAGATATTTAAATCAACGGTAGTAATAAGACCAGAACTGGGCGATTTAAATATGTCGGGTCAGTGCTATCAACCAATGGAGCACTGTGTAATGAAATTACTTCACGCATTAACGCAACCTGGATGAAGTGGCATTCGACAACTGGTGTTCTTTGGGATCGACGTATCACCGAGCGTCTCAAATCTTAAATTTACCGCAATGTCGTCCGTCATGTCGCTCTCTATGGTTCTGAGTGTTGACCGACTATAAAAGACAATGAATGGCGTCTTGCGGTAATGGAGACGAAGATGTTACGTTGGGCTAGTGACGTGACACGTTTTGATCTAATCCGAAATAAGGATATCTGTGATCGATGTGGGGTTAAACCGATCGTGGAAAAACTGCGAGAGAGGCATCTTCGATGGTATGGTCACGTAAACCGCGCTAACTAGAAGTCACTAGCCAAGATTGGTCGGAACATTGAAGTTGATGGTAACTGACCAAAAAGCCGACCGAAACAACGGTGGCTTGATACGCTAGATAGGGACTGACAAGCCTCGCGATTGCATCCAGATCAGGCTTTTGATAAAATAAAGTAGCGAAACCAACCACAACGAACCGACCCCGCTTGTCAACGGGACAAAGGTTGAAAAAAAGAAGAAGATAAGAAGAGCGATAAGTGCCTGACAGTTCGTGTCGTATAGTTAAAAATTTTACTGCCTCTGTATTGATAACAGTCAACCTCATACACTTCACACTCGGAATTTAATATTATAAGCAAAGAACTTAAACTAGAATAGATGCAAGAAAGGGTTGGGGTGAACTAGATTCTTCATGAATAAAATTTTAATATTTCACTCGAATGTCAATTAAACTCGTTAATTGTGACGGCTGTATCTTATTTGTATGGCTTAGGATGCTGTTAATTCGCACGAAAATGATCTTTGTGAAGTTTGAACTGCTATAACTTTAACCCTAATAGTTTGATTTTCAGAAAGATTGGCATGTGTATGCACGATACTGTCCCCTTTGTGGGTGGAAAATTTATTACTCCTAGGATGAACTTAAGGGGAGTTTTTCAGTCAATTTCTAAAAGTTGGTAATATATAAACCTTAAAAGGAGCTGGTGAGCAGTGGATTCTTCATAAATACGACTTTAATATTTCTCGCGAATGTCAATTATTCTAGTTAATAATGACGTCAGTATCTGATTTGCATGGCTTTGGAAGCAGTAAATTCGCGCGAAATTGCTAAGTTTGAACTGCTATAACTTTGGCGTTAGTGGCCAGATTTTCATGAAATTCGGCAAGTGTGTGCGAAATATTGTCCTCTATGCTGGTGCGAAGTTATGCAAGCCCTAGGATCCCTAATTTAAGAGGGATTTTTCAGTAAATTTCCAAAAGTTGGTTACGTACTATTAATAAGTTTATTTGAGCAGATATCGGAATGGGACATATTTTGAGGCCTTGATTTCATCTAAGCGCACCACCCTGATTTTTCTCGAATTTTTGGGCTGGGTAGTTTCCGAAAATGTTTCACTTTAAGTCTGTACACTTTGACTCCTTACTCGTAAACTTGACAATTCACATCAAAATTAATATTAGATTCGTACTAAGTACTAATTGAGACCTCATTCAATGGAAAAAAATTTTACATCCCGCCTTTATATGTCTGGGGAGCCAACCTTTAAACTGCGCATAAATTTATGTCACTCACTATATGCGCTTGATTTCATAGTTCCCAATTGTCCACCAAATTTCCTTCGGATCGGTTTAGCTGTTTTGGAGAAAATTGTGTGTGACAGGCAGACAGACAGTGATTCGATTTTAATTAGGTTTTGTTTTACACAAAACCTTAAAAAGTATAGGTAAATACTCACTCATTGACATCTCATTATCTGATCCCACCCTTTAGTGAAAGTGAGTTAGAACATCATTTCAGTGGTTATGAGAGGTTAATCACTTGCCATCATTGCCCAGGATCCCGATACAAGGCCTTGAAATGGACTTATTCAAAAGGAACGGATTTATAATCGAAACGCTAAACACTGAACAATATGCCTATATAGACCAAGGACTATTGAACACCATCACCAAATTGTGGAAAGTACTTTTCACCAACCACCATGCTTTTACTAAAAGTAAAGACGAGGCCAAAAAGGCAGAAATTTGGCTTCTTATTCTCTATCAAGTGGAAATAACATTCAGTAGTCTTTGTGCTAACATCAGGAACGAGGTGATTCGGTGAGGAACGACAAGAGGAAACCGATTTCGCTGTGAAATTAACCATAGTCAATCGCTATTATCTTTCTTTTTTGTAACAGAAACATGGCCTTATATCAATGAGCTCCTTAAACCTTAACACACATCTCACTGAAAATCGTCAAGTATTGACGAAAACGTATTCTACAAAACATTGGTTAACTTGGAAATACCAGTTTGTTTTGCTATTTAAGTCCAGTTGTTGCGTAAGCGGATGAAATTTTTAAAATTCAACGGAATCGAGCCCTGGTCAGTACTATTAACTTGCCCGCGTATAAATCAGGCAACTCAATAAATAATATATAACTGCCGATAGCGACGACAGTTTTTTTTATCCATGAAATCCAGTGAAGAACCTAGCAGCAACTAGAAAGGAGCATTGATAAAGGAGAAGATGTAAAGTGTTTGCTTGAAAATGTGACGCCTTTTCTGACTACGAACTATAGTCTCTAGAGAGGGGCGAAAAACATCAATTCGCAATCCTGCGCGAGTCACCAATCCGATCATCCCACGGTAACTAGGCGAGAAGTAACACCAGCAAAGGTCCAATCTTTGCTCAACACTTGAGAATGGAGGAAGAATTACCGTTTCCTATTCCCTAAAATCCTAACCGATTAGTTTCAAAGTTGCCGAAGAGGTAAGATTCTTTCAGGACCACTCATGGGCATATTAGTGGTCAGAAAAAAGGACAGTGAATAGTTTTGAAAACTGCAGTTGATAAGTGTTTCGCTCGCCATGATTACCGATGACTTGTGGAGTTTGATGGCGTTCCTATTTTCTAATTCTCAAGGAGTCTATAATAATAACAATAATCGTTAGCGCAACAATCCATATTGGATCAGGGCCTTGAAGTGTGTTAGAGCACTTCATTCAAGACCGTAACGGTACACTAGGAGGCAATTGTGGTCAGCATTGCGCTCGCCCGAGATTATTACCCTGATTTGACTCAGGTACTCATTCACAGCTGAGTCGACTGGTATCCGACGTCAAATCACGATGCAAATTCCACTGCCGCCAGTGAGATTTGAACCGCGACCTTCCGTATGACAGCCTAGTGCTCTAACCACTGAGCTATCCGGACACAAGGAGTCTATAATAATCGCTTTGCAGATGATTTGGTTATGTTGGGTTTAGTGCGCATCCACGGCATAATAACGTGGCTACCGATGGTCGAGCTAGATCTAGCGGAAAAAAAGATACAGGCAGCCTTAATCATCACCACCGTCGAAGTCAAGGTTTAAGAATATGCTCAAAATATTCATTCCCAATCGGAAAAGCCCACTAAAAGGAATGGAAATCTCTGGATTGGCAACTTGCAAATTTTGAAACATTCTGGCTTCTATGAGTATTTTCAGGCGGTTAAAAGCACTTAAGTATAAGGGAGATTGTGATGGTGATGGGTAAACTGAATTCCAAGATGAGCTCTGATAAAACGTTGTTCATTAAGAGAGAGCCTGGGTAAGCAAAGCGTGGCTTTGATGACCATAACGGCAATAGTGGAAGGTTTGTAGACTACTCCAACTTTCATCCGCTGATCATCGGCGACACAGCTTTCGAGCACAAGCCTGCCACATTGTTAGTTGGGCTTAGATTCTGCGTAGAGTTCTAACCGCCACTGAATCAGAAATCTTCTTAGTGAGTTGAATAAAAAGATGATTATTAAAACCCCGAAGCAGGACACTCTTCTTGAATGCGACAATTGGAGGGGTATTTCAATTTTTCCTGCTGTCAATCGAAAACTTGACGGGACTGATTTCTACTCTGAATGCTCTACGCAGGAGGGAGAAACTAATAATTGTTATCAGACCGACATATGGTGGCCCAAGCTGTCACATGTTGCATCAAGGTGAAATTCCTGAGTAATTGGAGCTCCAGAGTCCGTCACAGTTGCATTTCGTCACTGATAATGTTTCTTTTCATTATTGGTTCTTCATGCCGCCTTGGCTGGAGGACATGGACGACTCCAATGAACTATGCCATCTTTTCTCAAACATATCGACTACGCTGAAGACGTCCGCTTGCTCTCCACAACACCATAACCAAGGTTTCAATGCGGCTGACCATCGCTTTGTTCCTATCTGCATTAGAGCATCGAAGACGTTGATCAATTTCTACATCTGGAAGGCTTTGCTTAAATGACAGCGGCGCTGAACTAGATGCTCTCCGATATAGTAAAGGTACGTGACGGGTCCAATACAATACAATTGTCTCTACTACTGATTTTGGTAGTGAATACCTATGAAAATATGTTTTTCATAATACAGAATTGAAATTCGGTTTTAAAAACGTGTAGCCAGTATATACAGCGCGACTCATCAAAGCTGAATTTTGAGTGTATTTCTTTTACTTCTTGTATTTGCCTCTTTCTCTTATACTTTATATGTTTATGTTATACCCAGAGAAGCCATATGAAAACTCCACCAAGTTATTTATACAGCATGCGGGTCCCAAGCCCGGATAAAGGAGGAGAGTTTGAGGCAACGCACTTTGTACTACCCTTAGTAAAACAAAAATAAAATGCGAAGAATGGGGAAAGAGATAACCAGAGTACAGTTGGGGTTAGTCAAATATACTAAATACTACCTGATCCCTCCGGCGACAGGTCGAACAAGAAAATGCATGTATGCAGCATGGACCACTGACTGCTGTTTTGTGAATGAAGCTACTGATAAAACAGCGTGTGGAACATACTGGTCCACCGCATATTAAAACGTGGCGATTTCATGAGAAAAAGGAAAAAATTATCTCACTTGCGGGATTACCGACTATTGCGAATGAGGGAGAATCATGTAGCCAAGTTAAAAACTCGATTTACAAAGCGAGATACTTGTCTTTGGACGATGTGCTAGCGCAACTGAAGTTGAGGAAGCAATAAAACGAATGAAATCGGGGAAAGCTACAGGACTTGACGACATCCCATCTAAGCTCAGGAGTAGTATACCATCTGACTGTCAAGAAAGTACCGCTGTTCCGATATGGAGAATGTAGGTAGTCCAGCAAAGCGTTAAAGTTACCTTCCAATACGATTGCTGTCCAGACTATGAAAATTTTTGAATGCGTTCTTGACGCGACATTTTTCAAATAACCGTGAATCAAGCCGGGTTTCTCAAGAACTGCGGAACTATCGACGCAACACTCGCTGCGCGGTTATGCAGATGATAGTTTCCTGGCATCTAATAGCAAAAATGATCTCCAGCAACTTGTCCCAAAATCGAAAGATCCCCTGATGCAACACGGTTTCAGATTAAATCTGAATAAAACTGAAATTTTCACTATCGATCCGCATGAAACAGGCATACTCATTCTCAGCGGCAGTGACCTGCCCGAACTAAGCTATTTAAATATCAGGGGTCAATGCTATCAGCCAATGGAGAACTGCGTTATGAAATTGCTTCACACATTAGCATAACCTGAGTAAAATTGATCACAGAGAACAGTAGTTTTTAAAGGCCACTTCAGCAAGGTTGCGCTAATACGTGACGACGTTTCAACCGACGTTTCATGTTGAACATTTACAGCAGTGCTGTCCGCCCTATTGCCATCTATGGTTTCGAGTGTTGGCTGACTATAAAAGACAGTGAGCGGTGTCTCGCGGTAATGGAGACAAAGATATTACGTTGGACCAGCGGCGTATCATGCCATGACGAAATGAAGATATCTGCGATCAATATGAGGTAGCATCGATCGTGATAAAATTGCGAAAGAGGCGTCTTCGATGGTATGGTCATTTAACTCGCACTAAGAGGAATTCACTTGCTAAGATAGGTCGGAAGATCGAAGTCAATGGGAAAAAAAAATGAATATTGGCCAAAGCAATGGTCTGTTGATACGCTGAATGGTGATTTAAAAGCCTCACGTCTGTATCCAGATCAGGCTTTTGACAGAAAAAAATAGCACAACTGATCCAGATGCCCCTATCCCGTTTCTAAACGGAACAGAAGCTGAAAAAGGAGAAGACTATCTCAGCACTAACATCTAGCTGAGCTTGTATTGCTCCAGTCTCGGTCTCTCTCAATGCCTCTGCGCTACTATATGGGAATAGTACCTTAGAAATGCTCTGCTCTGTTACCCAAAAGCTTTAACGTTTCATTAACTGACTTTGCGTCGTATTATTGGAACATTCCGGCCTAAGACAATAATTAATGAAAAACTCCGTCGTCGCCCCGGGGACAGACCCTGTTTGTGCGAGAAGAGGGAAGTAGCAGTGGTTAGGTCACACTTTAAGGAAGGGCGATAACTCTGTTGTTAGTTGGGTCATATAAGGGAATTAGTTATCCCAAGAGGGCCGATGACATGATGAAGTACAGTAAAGGAAGAATGGAAGTTTCGCGAAAAGTCGTGCAGGCAGTTGAAGTACATTGACAGCTGGTGTTAACGCGCTAGAAGTTACGATAGATATAGTGGTATTTGGATTGACACCCAGATCATAACTTCAAGGCAAGCTTAATTTCAAGGGACGTCTGAACTATTCCCGAAACGGATTGGTCCGTCTAAAAAAAAACAGGGGAACATGAAAGGGGAATGCAAAAGGCTCAAATTGTGTTTGGTTGTAGCCCAGTATTCCACGGAAGGTAATGTTTTTCGCCGTTCCGTGAGGTATAGGAATGATAGAACGAATGTTTTTTTTGATTCCCGAGCACCGCTGTAGAAAACAAGTCGGAATACCGGAAGCTCGTGCTTCGGGTATAAAGGTTTTGTGTTCATCTTATCTAAGAAATTTCAACGCACATTTTTCTACCCCTATACAGCTACAAAACTACGAGACTTACGTATATATTACAGCCGTAAATGTTACGCTCACCCTAAACACACAAACTGCCTATTTCCGAATACTGTACACATATAGGCACATACTCGTATATAAATTGATCCTACTCATATTTCCGATTTAGTTCTTATATCTATTTAAATTAGGCTCTACCCGCAAAGTTCATTAGCACGCATATACGTATATACCTACATACACACATGTCTCGTTGGAATAATTGATATTTATATACAAATGATTAAAGAACTAAAACAAAATAATTCTTTTCCACCCAATTTATACGAACTTACTTCGTTGTGGTATGGATGAATTGATATGTGATGATAACGTCGTGCAGGTTGTAGAGTGCACGAAATTCACAAAAAATTGTAAAGTTTTACCCTCTATAACTTTGTTAATAATGGTAGGATTTTCTTCAAACTTAACCAAATTGTGCATTATGTTCTTTATGACACGCATGCCAAATTTTGTACTTCTGGGATGAACATAAGGGTGGTGCCGGGTAAATCTCTAAAATATGGAAATATACTATTATTAACTTTATTTGTGCAGATATCGGAACCGGATATATTTTGAGGCCTAGATTTCGTAGAGATGCACTATTGAGATTTTTTTCAAATTTTTCGGTTGGATAGGTTCTGAGAATGAGAACTGTTACACTTTTTGGGGGTCATATTTTGAGCCCTCACTCCCCTATATTTCACCCAATATCAAATATTAAACCAGTTTCGAAAAGTACTAATTGAGACCTTTCATTTGATACCCCACATGGTCACATTTTATGAAAAAAAATTTTGCACCCTCCTTTTACATGTATGGGGAGCCCCCCTTAAACTTAACGCAAAATGGCGTCAGTTACTGCATGTAAAGGGAACGGCAGATCACATACTCCTACTAATTTTCGTGACAATCGCTTCAGCCGTTTCCGAATAAATCGGCTGTGACAGACAGACAGACAGACAGACAGACAGACGGACAGACAGACATTTCCGGCGGCTTGGAAGCGACAGAAGTTGGTACTTCTGCCTAAGCCTGGTAAACCTCCAGGTGAACCATCGTCGTACCGACCCATATGTCTTTTAGACACGGTGGGGAAAATGTTAGAGCGGGTAATCTATAATAGATTACTCCCGATTGTTGAGGGCCAAGGCGGTCTTTCAGATCGGCAGTATGGGTTCCGAAAAGCCAGATCAACCATTGATGCCATCAAATTGGTTACTGGCTTAGCCGAAGATGCAATTCACGGAAAGGGTAGTACCAGCAAATATTGCATGGTAGTAACCCTGGACGTGAAAAATGCATTCAATTCGGCCAATTGGAATCTAATACGCAAATCCCTAGCGAAGATTGGTATTCCCGCCTATCTCGCTGCTATCGTCGATAGTTACTTCACTGAAAGGAGGCTACGGTATGACACTGATGACGGGCCGCAGGAGTACGTTGTTTCCGCCGGTGTCCCACAGGGCTCCGTATTGGGCCCACTATTGTGGAACATCATGTACAACGATGTACTTAATCTTCCCCTTCCGGAGGAAGCCACAGTGGTGGGTTACGCTGACGACATAGTGCTGGTTGTTGTCGCAAAGCATCTTGAAGATGCTGAGTTATACTCAAGCGAGGCAATCAGTGCTGTCAAATGCTGGTTGGAGAGCTCTGGTTTGAAGCTTGCGGAAGAAAAAACAGAAGCGGTCCTCATCACAAAGCGCCGGAAGAGAAATTACGCCTGTGTTAGAATCGGGAATCATATCTTCACTTCCAAGCCGACCATTAAATAATTGGGGGTGGTGATAGACAGGAAGCTCAGCTATAAGCAACACTTACAGTATGTTTGTGATAAATCATCCACTGCTAGTATGGCCCTGGCGAGGATGATGCCGAACGTGGGAGGGCCACGGCATACCTCTAGGTTGCTTATAGCCAGGGTGGTGACCTCGATCATGCTCTATGCGACCCCAGTTTGGAGGGAGGCGTTGCGGATGTCAGTTAACACTAGCAAACTGAATGCAGTCTACAGGAGGACAGCTCTGAGGGTATGCTCTGCCTTCAGAACTGTCTCAGATGATGCAGCATTCGTCATCTCTGGAATGATGCCCATTGACATCTTGGCAGATGAGATGGCGAATATATACCATGCGAAGCCAACCTCTTCCTCATCGCGGACGAAGAACGCTGAGAGGGAGAGATCCATAAATAGATGGCAAGAGCGGTGGGAACGCTCGGGAAAGGGCCGGTGGACGCACAGGCTCATTCCTGCCATCAGGGAGTGGTTGGAGAGACGACACGGTGAGATGAATTATAATCTCACCCAGTTTCTCACGGGACACGGAGGATATCTCCAATACCTTCACAGGTTTAAATTGGAGAGCTCACCCGATTGTCCAAATTGCGATGGAGTCCCAGAGGACCCAGAGCATGTATTCTTCCACTGTCTGAGATTTGTGGAAGAAAGGAGGAATCTAGAGGAGACTCTAGGAGAGGTGCTGGTACCAGAAAATCTGGTACCGAAAATGCTAGCACATCAAGAGAATTGGGATGCGGTCAACTCCATGATCGCATCTATTCAAGATAAATTGCGAAAGGCAGAGGAAAGGAGAAAAGCGCGGTCACGTGCGCCGCGTATAGAAGAAAGGTGACAAAGCTAGAGTGAGCTGACTCCGCCCCGTGATGTAATACCTTATGGTGGTTCCGCGGGGCAGGGAGGGAGTCGGGGGTGGTTTTAGTGGGTAAAAATCCCACACGCTGGTGTGTCCAGACCAGTGTCTTTTTGAAGATTTCCACCTCCTCAACAAAAAAAAAAAAAAAAAAAAAAAGACAGACAGACAGACAGACAACGAATGAAAACGACAGAAAACGAATGAAACGGTCTCGGACGAGAGCTGAAAGGTGGGCAGCTAATAGGTTTGACGAGGAGATTTTCGGAGAGGTTTTGTAGCAAAATACAGCGCTTGAAGGAAGCGCAGAAAATTAAGCTCTGCAGATTGGCGAGAAGTTGCGACGAGCATGTGACGCATCCATGCCAAGGTATGTTGTATCACAGAAGCGAGTTGCGAACTTTTGGTGGAATTCTGAAATCGGAGAATGCCGCAACGCCTGCCTCAAGGCCAGAAGGCGTAGTCAGCGAAATAGAAACCGATCTGGATACGAGCAGTTACATGAAGAATATAAAAACGCTCGGAAGAAACTACATGTGGCCATCATGAAAAGTAAATGCGAACACTTTAAGCGACTATGTAATGAAGCTGACACGAACCCCTGGGGTGGCGCTTATAAAACCGTAATATCGAAAGTTAAAGGCAAACGCTCCCCACCGATCTCCTCCCCTACTCTGCTTGATGAAATAGTCACGGATCTTTTCCCACAAAATGTGAGTACCGCTAACATTCCCACTGTCGAGATAGACACCGCAGAAGTTCCCACGGTAAGCGAAAAGGAGGTCCTCGAAGCTGCGGATAAAATTGTTGGAAATAAATCACCTGGCTTGGATAGCATTCCCAATAAAGCTCTGAAGGCAGCAGTAAAAATAGCTCCAAATATGTTTGCCGAGGCGTTCACCACATGCCTTAAAGAAGGAGTATTTCCTACACAATGGAAGAAGCAGAAATTAATTCTAGTCCCCAAGCCAAACAAACCTTTGGGTGAAGCTTCGTCCTACAGGACGATATGCCTTCTAAATAATACTGGCAAACTATTCGAACGAGTAATCTATAACAGATTAATTCGAATTGCCGAAAAGGATGGCGGTCTCTCCGAAAATCAGTTCGGTTTTCGAAAGGGGAGGTCTACAACGGATGCACTTGTCCTAGTAGCAAACACAGCTAAGACCGCACTTGACGAGGGCAAATGTTGTGCAGTGATTACACTTGATGTGAAGAATGCCTTCAATTCCGCTAGATGGAGCAAGATACTTGAGTCCCTAATTAACTTAGGCGTGGCGAAGTACCTGGTGCGTATTGTTGCCGACTTCCTAATCGATAGGACTCTGTGCTGCGAATCAGATGAAGGAATGAAATCCTACCAAACGACATGCGGAGTTCCGCAAGGGTCTGTCCTAGGGCCACTCTTGTGGATTATTATGTATAACGGGGTACTGACCCTAGACCTTCCTACTGGTGTGGCCTCCATTGGTTTCGCGGACGATATTGGTGTGACGGTTGTTGCACGCCTTCTCGAGGAAGCCGAACTCTATGCAAATGAAGCAGTCTATGAGATTAAATCCTGGTTAGAGAATGCTGGTCTACAGCTCGCAGAGCATAAGACGGAAGTAGTACTTATTACCAACCGGAGAAAGTGCAGTTCCATGAAGATCAAAGGAATGCAAACAATTTATTCCAAGCCTGCACTTAAGTACTTAGGTGTAATGATTGACCAGAGGTTGAATTTCAGATTGCATGTGGAGGGTGCAGCAACCAAGGCATATAACATCGGAGCGCTGGTTACGAGAATGCTACCAAATATAGGTGGCCCAAGGCCGAGCCGTCGACTCCTTATTTCAAGGGTGGTCAGTTCGATCCTACTGTATGCAGCCCCAGTATGGGCAGATGCACTGGAAAATATAATAAATAAAAAAAAGATTGGAGCTGCGTATCGCATAAGTGTACTCCGAACATGTTGCGCTTACAGAACAATTTCTAATGAAGCAGCTTGCGTGATAGCAGGAATGATCCCGATTGAGATTCTGGCGAAAGAAATACAACGACTTTACGATCGAACGTACCTCACCGGAGAATCTCCTGCCCGTCGGCGACAGTTCGCACGAGCTGAAACTGTCGCGGAATGGCAAGAGAAGTGGGACGAGTCAGAAAAAGGCCGTTGGACTCACAAAATCATATGGGATATCCGGAAATGGATCGAGCGACCTCACGGCGAAGTAGGTTTCGACTTAACTCAATTCTTGAGCGGACACGGAGGCTATCGAGCATATCTGTACCGATTTGGGCGCGATGATTCGCCATATTGCCCACAGTGTGTAAACATTCCAGAGGACGCAGAACACGTCTTTTTTCATTGCGCCAGATTCGAAACCCAAAGGGCTACATTAGAAGCTACAACCGGGGAGCACTTTACACCCGAAAATATCATGGAGCTTATGGTGAAAGACAAGGGGATATGGACCGAAGTTGAAAAAGCGATTACAGCCATCGGAAAGAAGCTTAGGCAGGAGGAAGTCATCCGAAAGAATGAACGCGAGAGGAACACGAATGTTGACATGAGCGCAGAATAAATTCTGATCCAGCCCCGCGACGTAATACCAAATGGGAGTCCCGCGGGGAGAGTGGAAGGAGAAGGAGGTGGTTTTAGTGGGTAAGAGTCCCACATAACCGTGTGGCAGGAGCCTGCGGTAGCTTTTGAAGCTTTCCACCTTCCATCGGGAAAAAAAAAAAAAAAAAAGACAGACAGACAGACAGACAGACAGACGGACAGACAGACATCGAATCGATTCTAATAAGGTTTTGTTCCACACAAAACCTTAAAAAGCAGCAAAAAAGGGGTTTCGTTCTATACACAATCATAAAAAAGTGGCTGCAAAGCCGAGAAAGTGCCGATAAGGTTGTCAACGATATATTTTTTATGTTATTCTTATGGTAAAGTTTGGGGATATTTAGTGGACATCCGTTATCATTACATACACAGTCTCTCACTTTTTAATAATCTTGCATACGTCTCATAGTAACTTTGCTATGTAACCTACTACCTACATATAACTGCACAATATTTGACGCCATGATACATCAGGGTCGTTGAGAATATTAGTAATTATTCTCCTTTTCATCTATTCATATCGAGCGCCCACACTACGTCATATTTACTTCTTTAATCCCAGATATATTTTTCGATGCTCGGATTCCCCAAATTACTTTCTGTTGAATCATATCCTTGGGCGTTAGTTGCTCGTCAAGACTTCGTACAACGCAAAACTCTCGGCCCATTCAATTTCATATCCTTATGGGATTTTTGCAGGCAAATCATCACCACTCACTATCCAAATACGTATAATACGAAATTGCCGGAAGCTCCTTAGAGATTAACTTCTCGTGGTGAGATGCGAAAATAGCAAAGATATCATATTTTTCATTTGAGATGAATACACCCACTTGTACATATACACTGCCCTCCTGCCTCCCCATCTCTTCGTTGTTTATATCCAACTAAATTCGCTATTCTATTTAGTCGTCCAAATTGGACCTCGGCTTTCATATTTTATTGATTGCTTGATAGGAGGAATGATTTCATAAATATTTTGAGAGCGGTTTCCGTGAATTTAGAATATGTAAGTACGTGTGTACGTACATGCTGGATTTTTCCATTCAGCACTTTACCGGGAGAATTATCAATTACTAAGTGCCGTCGTACGGGACGAGCTGGGTAGTTGTGACTATATCATAGCCAGTACATATGTCTGAAGGGGGTCGCCCACACTCATAGTAGAAGCAAAACTAGTAGCGAAATCCACTGGTTCTACTTCCATAACATACGAAATGTATATATGTATATTTGCACGCTTTGATATAAAATTACAATTTTATATCTCTCCTTATTATTCTCTGGCACACAGACATTTCTGATATTGGAACGTGAAAGTGTATCCTCATAACAATGTAGCTTGAATCTCGAATAGGAAAGTTACTAACAAAATTATTTGCTTGAGGCATTTTCCATCAAACTTAACGGATATTTTCCAGTTCGAATAATTATAAACCAGCACAAAGTACCATTCCAGCATAACAATATGCACGAGGACAATGGCGCTTTTAACAACGCAAGCCCATATTCCACGTCAAGGTCGCTCGTTCGAACAATGCGAACGTTACAGAGGACATTACATTCCATACAGTCAGTCTAATTTACACATCCTGCGGGGACACATAAATTCTTATTATGACAATAAATTTGCATAGAGTACCATTTTATGCAAATAAATTAGTTTATTCCGGTGGTAAAGGTACTACGGAGGCGACAACAGGGTAGCGCTGTATCTGGGTCTGGAATACAAGAATGAACGGATTTTCGCGGCTATCAGATGCACTTTTGTTTATAGTCAAGCTTTGGACATTTCCAGTAATAGGATAATGCAATCATCTAATGTTCAATCTCGGAATAACGAAAGCACTTAGCACGGATGGGACATGGAGCCAATAACAATTCAAACGATAGCAAGCTATACATAATATTGGCATTAAGGGCACACCATTTTATCATACAAAATCCTTTTAATACGCTTTTCGAGAAACTTACAAGATTACTCTGTCTATCCGCGACCCATTATTGTCCTCCCTTTCATTGATTCTCAAACACCTACCAAGGTCGTACGCATGGGACTTTTCCGATTTTCAAGAAAAGAAAGGAAGAAATCATTCTTTCTATTCCATAACAGGCTCGAAGATATTGCCCGTAAATGGTTGTTATCATCGATGTTTATGGTCTCGAACGAATAGCTTACTTAACTCCATGGCAGTAATGGTAACAATGGGGGTATTATGTTAACGCGGCTGGAGACAATACTGCTTCGGAATGTTTATCTGCTCAGAAATCGTTCTCTATCGTGGAATTTGATCGTGACTTGGCCTGGCTTTCATTCCACAATTACAGGAGAAACTGGAAACTTTGGGCAATGGTTCATTGAATTGCTTGTAGTTTCTTTGTCATGGGAGCCTGCTATTATTTTAAGTTCTCCGAAAAGTTTTCAACCCATTTACCCTTAGGTGAAGAAAGTTTTAATCGAAAACAGCAGCACCAACTAGCCTGGTTCATGAAAATTAGAGAGAGCGCAATGTTGGACTTTCTACAACCCCACGGTAGCTTTCCTTCCATCTGAACAATTTCAACACCCACTTTAACGCCTCCACCTGCCCCTGTGTTCCGATTGAACTTTATAGCATTCACGAAGAAGCGATTCATTTGTATCTGTCGTAGACATAGTATCTAAGCAGTCAAAAAATATTTATTTAACTGATCCCCTTTTCGAGATATAAAATCCATCGTAACGCTTTAGTCGCAAGGCTATTATCCTTCCTTCATATCGGAGCGAATAATAAAGTCGATATTGGGAGATTTTTCAAATACATAGCAGGAGATACGCCAGAGTCAAGGTGTGAGATAAGGCGGAAGCATCGTGAGGTGTTCTTAGATCAGCAAACTTAAACTTTCATTTCCTTTGACGAGGTCGAGATCGATAAAATGTTTTCTCTTTGAAGCCTTTTTCTCTCTTCCTGCCTACTTACGTAAACTTATGTATGGACATATATAAAAGCTTCCTCCACGGTTTTCCTGTATGATGTCATCGATTTTTTATTCATTCTTTATTATCCGCTCATAGGAAATTTTGTTATCCGCTCCTCCTCCCTTGTCCTTGCAACTATGCCGTCGACGTCGCATGCTTTTATTTAGATTTTAGAGCTTGTGCAGGATGTTTTTTGAACACAAGATGAATGGGCATAAACCGATAGATTTGCAACAGCTATTTGATACGAACCATCAATCTAGCTATCAGTAAATAGATATATATAGTCGAGTGTTTGTACGGTATTTACCTTGGACTGTGGGGAGATATATTTAGAAGCAAAATAAGTGAGGGTTCTAGCTTTTATGCAGACTGTTTATGAGTTTTCACGGAATACTAAGGGAGTCCGGAAGTATTTCTATATATTTTAGGGTGTTTTGCGTATTTTTTCTGGTGGGTAAAATAGTCCAGAGAGAAGAAGTACAAGATAGAGAGAGATAAATGTACTGTACTGTTAGGATGGTGTGAGTTGCTAAGGCATAAATTAAATTGAGGAATTTCTAGGTTTTGAAGGAGCATGTAGTCAGCTCATCCCCGTTTCGTATAAAAAAATCATCATGTACATGAAATTATCATAGAAAAGTAATGATCCCGTTTTGAAGCATAAACCATGTTACACAGACAGGAAAGAGATCTATTTATGGAGGAGTAGTTTCCTGTAATTGCGAATGGTATAGAGAGGCATATTATATTACCACCAAGGAAAGTGGCTAAGTTTCGCATGGTCTCATGCTGGGTGGCATAAAACCTGGGATGGAGCATAAAACCGGGGAAACGCTTGTTGAACTAACACCAACAGCTCCACTCCCAAACGCCCTTCTTTCTGAATGGAAAACTGCAGACAGTAAAAGATAGAGGAGAATCTCCTGTGCCTAGAAACTAGACAAAGTTTGCCTACAGATTCAGGATTGGGCAGGTTCGACAACCCTCCATAGAAGTTATGCAGTCACAAAAGGGTCCTTGAAACGACGGACCCGGTACAAATCTTGTAGTATCCGCGGCTTAGCGATAAGATCGGTATTCCATCTATTGTCTTTACTCTCACATTTGCTACCCCTTTAGTTTTCCCAATTATTCCACTTTTGTCACAATTCTTGTCCTGTACTTCATCCATTTAAATTCTATTTTGAACTTGAAACTTGCTCCTGTTGTACATTATTAGGTGCAGGCTGGTAATTTTTCGTGGCTTAGGAGAATCACCTGCGCACACTTCAACAACAGTATATGTTGCTGTTGACGCTGAGTCGGCATGGACTTTTAAGTTCAATGTCAAGAACTGGGAACGAGATTAGCGGGGCCTGGGACCAGCTGATTAGAGGGGCAGCTGATGACCTAGACCGGCAGTCTTGGACTTTTAACCGAGCCCCGCACAGTGCAGTTGTGTTTTTAGAGCGATAAAAGAAAATCGTAAACTTCCGTATCGCGAGTTTGTGCTGTAGACATGGAAAATAGTTCTCAGTTCGTTGAGTTACATTTTGGCTTTATTGTTCATCGCTTGTGATTCGTGGACATCAGATGTCATCCGAGGGAGGCCCATTTGTGGTTGCGCGCTGCGACTTGGCGCGTCCATTTCGACTTCTTCTGTTATTTTTCTCGCAACGGAAAGAGGTCCGTCCGGAATTTAGCTCAAAGCAAAAGTGCAGATTCGCGTAGTTTTCCACACTCGAGGGTGTGCAGTTGGAAATGTTGCGCCTCAGCCTACTTATACCTGAATTGTGTTTGATGTGCTGTTCCACGCCCAGGAAAATTCCCCCTCGGCTCCGTCCAGGACAGCCAAAAGAAGTTGGAACTATATAGATTCCTACGCATTGATCTCAGCGGAAATCACAGCAAAGAAAGGACCCGTGAGGAACAGTTTAGTTGCTCTCTCCTCTCTCTCTCTCAGCTAAACTGCATCGCGTCCGCCAAGATCTGACAATAACTGAAAATTGGTTTTTTCAAACGTGTTTCATGAATTTTGAAGGAATTCCATAAAGAAGCTCTCAACAAAAACAAAAATGTTGAAATATCTTCCGAGAGTGTAACCACAACGATTCAGATTGAAATATCCAAGTTGGAGAACAGAAAAGGCCAAAAATAACTTTAGGAACTTTTGGGATAATATTTGCGTTATAAAAGTAAACTTTTGCTATTCGTTTTCCTTATCGTATTTAGAATTTGAGGGGAATTCTTGATTTATTTCTTTTTTGAAGCAAAGCTTTGATTGCATTTTATTATCATAGTTTATTCGATTATTGAACATGTTTCGATCCATTCTTTTAGGATCGTATGTGGTTAATTATTGGAAAAAAAGTGAGATCACACAGAGCTCTGGGTGAGGTATTTTATGTTTTGCTTATTCATTTACCTTTTCAGTATTTCCTGTTATTTTATTTATATTATTTTATTTTTTATTTTCTTTCCATACCAGTTTATTTTTCATTTATAATTTTTTTTTATTTTATAGACCGTATCCTTATTTGATTCGGTTCTTTCATTTTATTTTTTCTTTATATCCAATTGCGTGACCCCTTATTTAATTATTTGATGAATATGAATTTTAATTAATTCTTCCTTCAAATTGAGGATTCTTTTCTTCTCCCCTCCCCCTTTACCTCGTTGACATTTTTTTATAAGGGACATCCTCCACTACCATTGCCTGAGGATGTGAAGGCTCCCGCCCTGCCTCAGAAGCCGTGCCTCATTGGTCAAGGATGTGATCCATACAGCTCGTGTGTTGTTCATTTCAGTAGGTGCACGCAAATCTCCATGTTTGAATATTTGTCAGGATACGGTGTGGACCCATCCACTGGAAAGGACGCGTGGATTTTTGTGAAATAACACGTGTGAGATCGAAATGCTCAAAAAGCACCCCCCCGCCCTCCATTCCCCAGCCTGGCTAGCACCGAAGCGTGCAACCACATGTCAACGAAACATTTCGATGGAGTTTAAAAATTTGCAAGCGGACCTTCACGGTCAACTCTGCCATCTTGCAACAACTTTCAGCAACAGACAAGAGAAAGCTAACGGCAAGTTCTCCATGTTATAGAATATAGATTAGTCGACTGGTTCTTCAGATTGACGATGCGCAACAACCCGGCAACTTGTTCATAGAATAATATTGTCTTGGACCCCAAAACTAAGCCTCTAATCGGATTGAACGTATAGCGTCTATTACGGTATCTGCAAAATAACTACGAGGTTGGTGCCTGCAATGTGCTTTCCCGGTTCAGAAGTGGCACGCTGAGTGCTTCATCATTGAAAAAGTCGAAAAATATAAGGTAGATGTCTTGGAGGTTGTGACAACGATATTAATCGGTAGTGAGATATTTCATTCTCAAATAGATCCTGTTTTCAAAACCGACAAAATCTGGAGCGCGTGAGACGAATTTCACCCGGAACATTACAGGCTTCAAACCAATAAATGAAAAAATTGAACAAAAGAAAATGTATTGCGTGGAAGACAAATTCTAAAGTTGTCCCATTACGCTCGAACGACCTAAAGATAGAGCTCGAAGAGTTTGACGCAAGCTAGATCGGAAGCTAGATCATCGGATCTACTTACAGAAGAAACATGACAATAAGTCGATGAATTATTTCCCTTACTACAGGGTCTGCAGGAGAATCAACACCTCACCAAACGGAATGATGTTCAACCAGTTGATCACGTGCTTACTAAGAAACAAATCGCATCCAGCTTTTTTAAGAGAGTGATCAGAGCAAGATACCGATGCCGAATAATAATTGATGAAAGTATAAGACTTACCACAGCTATCATAATATGTCAAAGTTGCTCCTTTCGCATCAAATAACTATTGGTTAAAAGATGAAATATCAGTACCACGACGAATTGAATATTGAGTACATTCAACGTGTATAAACTACGAAGTAGATATAAGTGGAACCACCGTGTAGCCAAATATTCATACATAAGAAATCAACAAAACCTTTTAATCTGAAGTGCCGAACTTTCGCTTTCCGACTTGTTTTTTTTTTAGGAAGTGAGGGACTCCTGATTCAGGCATCCATGGTGGCGGACCAGATTGATTGGGAAAACATTTTCTAGCACTGTTTTCTGTCCTTGGGCTCTTCTTCGACTTGCAGTTGCAGTTTCCATACCGTCTTCTCTATCAAGTCTAAAAAGTAGTATGGTGCTGGCAATGCTGGTTGCTTATTGGACTTCGGCAGCAAAACTCATCTCTGGCTTCTTCAACTACCAACACGTATGCCTCAAATATGCGGAAAAATAGGCAAACAAGATTTTGAGGGAAAAATCACAATTCCTATATAGAAAAGAAGAGATGTAGTTGTTGACAGATTTTTTTAAATATAGCATATGCCGGGGGAAAAAAAATTCAAAACAACGACGCTCGCTGAAGGATAAGGTACAAAGCTGGCATTCAAAGTCAGTTTAGCTCTCCAGGAAAATGTTGCTTTATCGTGTGAGGTATCAAGTGAAAAAATTCAGTTGGTGTCTTCCAGAATTGATCTAATTTTTGTATCCTTTTGAAAATGGGAAAGTTTGAACACAAAATCTTTGAACAATGGAATATGGGAGCTAGACAACTGTATTGCTGTACATGAAATGTAGGACTTAAATTATAGCCAATCTAGTTGCATCGAGAAGTACCAAATTTTGCAAAAATGGACGCAAAACGGAGAAAGGCACGTGATTCGTCCTGTCTTTATAATCTATATATATCTGTTGGCGCATTTTAGCTAAACTTGCATCATATAGTCTGGATGTTAACAAATCAATTCCTACTGCACCTAATGCAGACTTACCTAACCTTTGAAGTAAACAGGAGGAAAGACCAATAAAAAGACCAAAAAGTCAGAAGAGCTACTACAGAGACCAGAATTGCTTTCATACGCAAAGTTACCTAGAGCACAGCTGAGATAATAACTATATCTTCTGTCACAGAAAATACTATCCGGGATTATTACTTGCTCTCGCATTCCCACGGTTTTATCTTAAGCGAACGCTTGAAAGCCAGCATTAGATTATCCGAATGAATCCGATGAACATTAACATTCCACATTCATTCACAACAATGCACAAATTTCCACGATTTGGCTATTTTTCAGAATTTAGATGAACTAATCATGTTAACTATTCTCTTGATTTACAATCAAAAATTTAATTTATATCGCCACTTGGTATCGTTCATTTTGATCAGATTTACACCAAACTTTCCAATTTTGTTTTCTATATTACAATTTGAGCCTAATTTGTTCTAGATTTGATAATTGAATAGTTTTTTGGGAGCAGATTTTCATATCAAATGTAGAGCCTCCATACTCTCTTTTAATTTCCACTGTAATCACGCCATATTTTAAGTGAAAAAAAAACAAATTAATTTTTATTCATTGTTATACATGATTAGATTAAAAAAACCATTTAGCAACCACTTTCATTCGTTTGAAGGCTCCTTTCTTAAGACATGAGCTAAATTAATTTATACACAGCAACCATTTTGTTTAATAGCTCGTGTATCCCCATCCAGTTTTCTGGTGGTAGATTCATCCATTACTGAGTATGTGGCGCGTGACACATAAATAAATGAATTGATCTTAATGAGATTTTGCTTTCCAAGAAACCTTTTCTCTGTTGACATTATTTGCAAAAGAATAATTAACCTTTCGAATAGGTTAATTTCAATTGTAAATGTAACAGTCACACTTAGATTCGATTAATTAATAATTCAAAATATTGTTCGTTCATTTCCTAAATTGTTCGCCTTGTTTATATATGGTAACTTGTATTTGATGTTGTTTCGATTGAACCTGAGAAATTGCTTTCCTTACCCGGAAAGGTTTCATCTAATTTGGAGAAAGTTGGCTTCACCTGAACTAGCGTTAACTGAACTTCAATAACTGAATAATTGCTACACCAAACAGAAAGGTTGTGATTCTAGGCGCTTAGTAATTGGTGCAATTATTTCCGACCTTTTAGGATAATTCCGAACATTTTCCTAGATTCCAACTTTGTGTGCACACTTTGTCAACGACCTGCATTCATAATGAATTGTGCAAACTTTATTGATTCACGCATAGTATGCACTCAAAAAGGATTATTTAAATATGAATCTGGAGCGTCTACATCATGGCGTTAGCTAATCGCTATGTAGCTTTGATCCACGTCCGTGAGAAAATCGGCAAATGTAGACAATATCAACTCTGACTGTTGAATAATAGATTAGCCAAGTGCTTTGTGCTGCGAATGTGGATATGGGAGGGACACGTATTGATTTCTTTTGTATGACAGAAAAACGATTTGGTGATTTATGTTTCTATATGTATGTCGGTCGAAGGTATGCAGTTTTGGAAAAGGTGTTCTCCGGTTTTATTGAAAACTATTTGCTGTCTATCCGTCTATTTGTCAGTCACGTCCAGTTCACTTGAAAGTCTGTAGGTGCCATAATGAAATTTGGCAGTGTTAGAGGAGTTACTAATGTTACACCAGGAAAAACTATTAAAGGAAAGCGCATGATTACTAACATTTTCTGATTTCGGCACTAGCTTGAAGTGGGATGAGAAGCTACTATTTAGGGTTTTTGCGAAAGGATGAGTGAACCAAAAATATATATGATAAGTTTACTATGTTGCTACTACGTTCGGGGAAGGAGGATTATGGAAAATAATAAAAATAATCGTTGGCGCAAGGATGCAATTGGATCAGGGCCTTGAAGTGTGTTGGAGCACTTCATTCAAGACCGTAACAGTACACTACAGTACCCTTTAGAAGGCAATGTAGTTAGCATTGAGCACGCTCGTGATTCTTACGCAGATTTGACTCAGGCATTCATTCACAGCTGAGTCGACTGGTATCTGAGATTCACACAACAAATCCCACTGCCGCCAATGAGATTTGAACTGCGACCTTCAGTACGATAGCCTAGCGGTCTAACTACACAGTCATCCGGATACTATTATGCTAAACACTATGGTAAAATTTATCCTCAAGTAGCCATTAAACTCATTTTTAAAAAATTGAATACAAGAAAGCTACAAACATCCTAGGATCTCATAAACAACGAAATCATAAAGGACGATCAGGATGCGGAGGTTATTGGAATGATAGGAGCAGTACACGGTTAAACCCATTCTTCCTTTTCTTTAGCCTTGTTCAATTTACAACCGGGTTCGGCTTCGTTGCGCCATTTTGTTCTGTTAAAGGCCTGGTTTGGATGTAGTCGGAAGGTTTCTAAATCCCAATCCAACGTATCAAACCAGATTAGACCCATTCTTTCCCTGGCGTAATTTTAACCCATTATATAATTGGATTTGAACGGAGAAAACAACAAGCGATAGAAATACTGCGACTGCAAATTTATTAAATGTTGCCTGCAGTATTGTGAGGCGGCCATCATCGGATCAATTTCTGCATCACATTTACCTATCTCAAAGGAGAAGAATTGGTTGTTCTTGGGAAAATTAGGGTCTTAACCTTCCGAAATGCTGAAGTATTGTAGACTAAGGGAAGTACGGGGCCCAGCTCTTCGATGGTGGCTTTTAAAAGGCCTCTAGGCTATAGTGGTCAACGACTTATGTGATGTCGGTCACAGCAGTAAAAGTGAAGTACGTAGAAAACCATGGAGAAATGCCAAAAGTAATCTTCAAGCAGATAGAAGATTACTTCCAAGGTATCATACAAAACCAGAGGGGACAACCATACACAGATGACGCAGACGCTGGAATTTTGTAAGCAAAAGAATGTCACTTGAGCAAATAAAATGGATATTTAACTCATTCTACGACATACACATCAACAAATCGGTACACCCAGATGACATCATTTTCGGAATTGGGAATACCGTTTGTTACACATTTATTTTATAATTATCTCGCGTGACGTGAAGGTGATGTTTGTCCCCAAACCCAGGAATCTCGCCTACATGGACGTAAATAACTGCCCGCCTGTTAGACTGGAAAGACCGGTGGATCGGTTCCCGAGCGGTTCGGTGCTGTTTCACTAGACACAATGTGTCTACCAGAAAGGTAAATCCACGAAAACAGCACTCCACGATTTTATAGCACAAAGTGGGAAGACGCTATTTGACATGGGACATACCTTGGGCGCATTCATGAACGTCCAGTGCTTTGAACTACGGCTCGTCCCTAGATATTTGTAATGCAGCACGACAGTATCAAAACGATATTAATCAGTTGGATTCTCAACATGTTAGAATGGAGAAAGATTCATGTTGTGGGTGAATGAAGGTCGAGGGGTTGCTCACAGGATGTTGATAATGGTTTTTTCAGTCTCTTGCTGTAGCTCTTAGGAATAGACATCTTGTTATTCCTCTTACACCATTGCGCATTTTTTCAGATTCTTTGGTCGGATAAGTTCTGATAACGAGACTTTTCACTTTATGGGGTGCAAATTATAAACCCTAATGTTTCACCCAATATCAGAAATAAGACCAGTTTTGAAAAATATCAATCGAGCTCTTTCATTTGATACCTCGCATGACCATATTCTGAGACAACAAATTTTACACCCCTCTTTTGCTTGTATGGGGAGCCCCCCCTCCCCTACCAAACTCAACACAAAATGACGCCACTTTCTATATGGAAAGGGATTGACAGGCTACACTTTTTCACCTAAACTAATGTCCTAAACTAAAACTCACAAAGGAAAAGGGCAACTGGTTCTCGAAATATCGGTATATGGGAAATAAAAATTCTTATTCGACCTTTCACGAAAAATAGATTTTTATTTTCGTTTTCTTTTACTAAAAACAAGCCGGACAAAACGTTAAGCTCGTGGTTACCTGAAACGCCTTTCATCATCTCCACGACTTCCCGGTACGGTCGCACTCATCCTCCACTCTTCTTTGTCAATTGCCCTTGAGGCGACCCATTCTTTGACCATCTTGAGAGAGTGGGTTCCACTATATGGCGTAGCCAGCAATGCAATTGTCGCCCCTCCTTAATGGGTGACCTATCCATTGCTACTTTCGAATTCTTACCACATCGTGCACAGATGGTAGACCTTGCGCCGACCGAGTTCTTTGTTCCAAATAGTATCAGGTCAGCGTACTCTGATGACATGTCACAAATAAGTGTTTTTTAACGCTTGGAGCTTTTGAGTAACAGTGATGGTCACTTTCCATGCGCTACAGATAGAATATTGGAAGAGAACAGTGTCAACTTGGACCTGGCGGGTTCCCAATTTTTAGATAAGACGATGGGAGCGGATTTAGCTTCGAAAAACATTTAGTTTGGCTTCACCGTGATATACAAATTGAACAACGTTTGCAATACTCTGCCTATTAATACAAATAGGGAGAGTGTGATGATCTGTCAAACTGAGAAATTTAGTTTCGTTGGTCTTTACCTTCATTGCTCTATCCAAATCCAGAACTATTTGGCCAAAATCCATGACCAGGCATGAGGGCAAACAAATGTCATTAGCGTAGCCGAGGTATTTGAAGGAACATATCATAATTCGTTAGATTCCCCTACATCCTCCGGATAAGACAGTGTGAGGATCCGAAGCGGAAACTAGCTTACTTTCTGCCGATCAAGTTTTCTACATGTTGATATGTGCTAGGATTATTTCAGGTATTGTCTTTGTAACGGCATGGAACATGCAGGTAGCTCCATAATTGTCACACTCAAAACGGGTGCCCTTCTTTGGAAGTTTAATGACAATCCCCTTCTTCCACACTCTGGGAAAGTTCTTGAATTTCCAGGATTTTCGTACCAGTGGTAGTAGGAGATCTGTAAAATCTGTACGAGCGACGATGGATAACTCTGCAGGAAGACAGTCAAGCTCATCGGCTTTACTCTGTTTGAATGCATTCATGGCCGGAATGATTTCTTGTCTGTTTGGAGGTCCGTGTTCGCATGTTACGGTAGCTAGCCATTTCTTCCGCAGGTGATGGAACTTCACCGGGTGTCGAACCGTGGTGAAGTGTTCTTTCCACCTCTTCAGTTGCGCGCCATTGGAGATGAGGATTCGACTGCTGACGTCTTCGCAGAACCATCGAAAGATTTGCAACAAGAAAATTCTTCCATTATGAGGTATGCGGTTCTCACATCATAGCATTTGGTCGACAACCTGTGTAGCACCCGAGAAAAGAGCTTTTTGACGGACTCTCAATGCTCAACTCCCATTCTCAGATTGGTTAGTCAGTATACTTGTTATCCAATCAGCAAGAGAGCTCCCTCACTGTCATGCGACAGCTGGAACATAAAGCTAGTCAAGGTTGAACCCCGCAAAAAGGTGGCGGATGCGAAAGGTATGCGAAGAGATGTAATTTACTTCGAAGCAGACGTCAGTAGCTCCTTGCATTTGGAATATCGCCGTGGACGAAGACCGATCTGGAAAACGTCCAGCGGCCAATACCGACACCTATGTCCAAATTCCGAATGCATCATCCAAACTCTGCCGTGCCTCGTGACATCGGAGGTAGGGGCGTGGTTAACGTGGCGGCAGAACATCATCGCCAAGTCAACTCGCTGCGCGCTTACTTTTACAGCAAGGAGTAGGCGAGTCCCTTGCATGTGGCTGTTTGTAAGGTAGACTGTGGGCTGACTCCACTTGACTTGAAGGATAGATCTTTCAATCCTCTGAGTGGGGTGAAGTCGGACCAAGAGCGGATCGATGAATGGAAGTCGAAGGCAATGCATGGTAAACACGTGAATTGTCTTTGGCAGCCATTTGACGATTTGCATTTGTCGAACAGATGGCTGTGTGCTAGGGAGCTCTTTGCTGAGACGGATGGGTTCATGTGTGCCATTCCGGACGGCATGACCGCCATCCGAGCTTATAAAAAGCTCATCATGAAAGAACGGGTAGAGAACGACCAGTGCCGAATGTGTGGTTCCGCGTTAGAGACGTTGGACCATATCATTTCTAGCTACACTGTTATGGCACCGAAGCAATACATCACCAGGCATAATTCTGTATGTAAGGTTATCCATCAAAACCTTGCATACTAGCATGCGGTGGAACATGTCCAGTTTACCAGTATGAGCCGCAAACAGTACTTGATAGTTCTGCTTACAGCACGTATTGGTACCAGCAAGTTCTGACTGATCGCCATATTTCAAATAATAAGCCTGACGTACTGTTAGCTGACAAGACAGGTCGCTCTGCATATATTATTGCTATCCACAATAGCAACATTGAACGGAAATACGTCGAGAAGAAGCCATTGACTCGGGAAATCAAAGAAATTTGGCGTCTCGAGCGGATATCTGTGGCAATATTGTCTGCTACAGGTATTGTACCTAAATCCTTCACGGCTTCCCTTAATGTCCTGGGACTCTCACAAAGTCTGGTTCAAACCATGCAGAAGTACACCATTCTGCATACGTGCTCGATGTTGCGGGGAGTTCTCGACATATTCTCCCATTGACCTACCATCGGCCACCACCATCAGCGCCCCTTTAGTTTTTAAGTAGGTAGGATCATCCGAGCCTAAGTCTTTGGCACTTAGTGCTAGTATTAAGTAAAATCCAGCATCTGCCGAAATTGTGACAACTCGGATAATAATAATCGTTGGGGCAACAATTCGATTGGCTCAAGGGCTTGAAGTGTGTTAGAGCACTTCATTCAAGACAGTAAGGAGGATTACAGTACCCTGTAGGAGGAAATGTGGTCAGTATTGCGTTGGCCCGGGATCATTACCCTGATTTGACTCAGATACTCATTCACAGCCGAGTCGACTGGTATCCGACATCAAATCACGATGCAAACTCCACTGCCACCAGTGAGATTTGAACCGCGACCTTCCCTACGATAGCTTTGTGCTCTAACCTTCCAGCTAACCGGACACTCCTTATTTTAGATTAACAGGATCAATGAGTGGAAGTAGCGACTGTTCGAAGAATACAGGGGCTACAGAGAAAAGTTTTATGCGGCTCAAGCGCGTTAATAGCAAACATAACTTCACTTTTGTTTGGAAGACAAAAGGTGGAAGTTCGATGGATTTGGTGTGGTGCACCTTTCACCTCTTCAGCTGCTCAGCATTGTAGATGAGAAGCCTGCGGATAATGTTCGTAACAGTGGATTGTGGCTACTTACAAGCTTTTCAGTATTGCCGTATACGTCGATAAAATCGTTGCTATTAACGGCAGCTTCGCTCCAACGCAATAGTGAAATTCCGTTTGTAGCTAAACCTCTCGCACTTTTGACGATAATGAGCATTCACACCCGTTCGCAACTATTATAGGAACATAGCCCATAGATCCTTCTCGCAGGTCTTGATAGTTCATCGGTACCTGAGACAGAGGCAATTATGCACAGGCAGATTATTTAAAAACGATCGAGAAGATTTTGGGGGAGGTATGAGGCGCCTTTTCGCCACCTGGTATTCTTAATGTGATTAGATCCGTATCTGAGAAGGAAACCTTCTTGCAGGACCTAAGAAGTTAGGGGTGGGGTTGGATGGAAAGGGAGGCATGGAGTTTTCCTCGGCGCCCGGAATAGAAATTTCAATTGAAAATGGGATAATCGGGATTGAGGCATAATTTTCACCCCATACCCATATCATTTGGATATCAGGCCGCCTTTTTCCACACAATTTTCATCCGGAATCACTCTCTGCGGCCCTGCTTCCTGTGGTTTTCAAGCATTTTTGACCTTTTCCTTGTATTTACCAGGAAAACAACAACGCTATTCACTGCAGCTAACGAACTAAAACTCTATTCATATTTACCAGCGCGTAGCGTGCCCAGGATGTAGCGTAGCCGACGTAAAATAGACATAAGTCTTCATACATACCAGCATGTTGTATGCCCGGCACGTAGCGTAAAAGAATTCTTTCATAATTCACTATGCGACGGACGGACAGAAGAGCAGACAGGCAGATAAACAGGAAATAAACTGATCCGGATAAGGCGATATCATTTTACGAAAAACCCATATGCAAATTCAAGAATCCCGTTTTTTCATTGGTTAGGAGTATCTATCTCTATATCTTCATGCAAAATAGTACGTATTCATTAACTCCAAGTTTCCATTGCTTCTCCAGCGCGCAGTGAATAGCTATCAAAATTAATTAATATACTCGTACCATACTTACTTTAGTAGTTGCATACATCATAGCTTCACATACATGTTAGATTATTTAAGAAAGCTTGGTTCACTTCCGTAAAAAAACATAATACACATCCCTTACACAAGTTGGATATACTCGCTAAATGCGCAACATTCAATTTGTACGGAAAAGTTGCTATGAACTCTGTAGAAGCGACTGACAGTAAACAGCGCAAAGTTGAAAATTGATTAAGAAAGACACAACGACTATCATCAATCAAATTCAGAAACAATTAAATTCATCTATTCAGTGTATGTGTGTACACATGAACTTTCGTCCTTTGAAGTCAAACTATCCTTGACAATGATAGGTTGCCGTTTGAAGAGCTTTTGAGCTATATAAAGTGCGGTGAACCTCGTCTCTGGGAAATAGGATGTCAACTTTTCACATTAGAGAAAATTATCTTCCGCCTCAAAGGAAGGACGATTCACAGCAGACAACCATCTCAGATGCGAAGATTCATTTATATTTGAACAATTTATCTTTAACCCTAGGTTATCGATTAAACCATGGTTTCAAGCGTGTGTGATTTAGATGAATCCTAAATGCCAGTAACAAGTACATGAAAGATGATAAGATGTGTAAATGTAATCAATTTATTTTCAACAAATTGCTGTATATTTGATAGTGTTCAGTATCATCAGAGAATTGATTGTACTAGGCAATAGTGAACACTGGAAACTTCCTCTGTACATATATACGGATGCAGATATGTAGATATTTTATTTGGGAAAGTATTTTATTTGGTAGCGAAAATTTATTCTCTGAGTAAACTTCAGTTTCGCATCCCGAATACGAAGGCTGTGTTATGGAACACAAACAGGAAACACATAACAACATAAAGATGAAAGGGTTAAAATGGCTGATGCCAAAGCGATCAACATCATTATTACGGCACACGAGGATAAAGCTACCTCCACGTAGGGATCCCGACATTCTAATAATTGGATAATATACGCATAAATTAACAGAAAGGATTTTTCACTCCCTCTCTGATTACAATAAATTATCCTTGACTCATGGTTCCGCCGTACCGTTCAAAGTCTCATTTCCTCATTAGTGGTACAAGCATGATTCCTCCCAAAGCCTGAATTGTGAAAACGTCCTTCACCTCATATTTCATTCTTGAAACATATATACAGGTACATTATATCTAAACTCCATACGTGTATGTCCTCTTGTGTTCATTTCTGTATTTTCGAAACCATTTCAATGTAATTGTGTGTTTGCAGAACAAAAAGTAAATATGTATGTAACGAGCAAGAGACGCGGGAGTGAACGTCTTTCCAGTCGAATGTTTGGATACGAAAACCCAAACAAAATTCCATCAAAAGAAAATGATTTTCCAGTCCCTCGAGGTAACGATGCGCCACAAGGAACATCTACGTAGCAATTTAACATGGCTTGGGGCTTGCGAAGGTTTTCGGCGTCGATGAAAGGAAACGGTGGAGATGTGGAGGCACGAGTAATATAGTCTTTTCACCTTGTACATAAGTTGAGTGTATGGGACGGGAGTAGGTTGTAATTGGGAATAGCTGCGATTTTGTGCTTCTTTATTCCGCGAATTGAGTTCGCAGGATCATTCGCAGGGTCAAACGAAGCGAGTGGTATATATGAACATTTGTGGAAATATTCAAGTTTTACTCATCTTCTTACATTTAGAAATGTTCAGCTGATGTAGCTTTGGGTTATCTTTGCGAGTCTAATATGGAAACCTAATCAAGAGTAATAAAGGAATATAAGACCCCAGAAAGTTCCAATTCCAGAGATAGTTTCTTAACTACTAAGTACCATCCTAACGAAAAATTTCACCCCACGGGCTTGAAACCTAAACATTTCTTCTAGCGACATCTTGCTTTGATTATATTCTTAGCGCAGCCTGGACTGGTGCATGCAGTAATCATTTACCCTAGAGCGTAGGTTACCTTTTCTTTTAAAGAAGCTAGTTGAGCAAAAAATGTGAAACAAATGGTAAACCGACCACCATAAGATATAACTCTTTACGCTGATATCTGCTCAAATAAATTTGCGTCAAGGGCTCCAATTCCACGCCTCTAAAAAACGTTTGGCATCCTGCTCGATGTCGCCGCTCTATTTGAGACAGGGTCTGAAATGTTTCTTTTTCTATCATAGATATTGCCTCTACAGACTTTTCAAACCGGATAATCTTCATCCATATGGATTAGATTCATTCCAAACAAATAGTCGTTTTATCAATCAGAAAATTGCTTTCTTATATACTTCACGGAATCGTCCATCCACCTGTTGGGGACCAAACATTTTTTGGAGGATTCTTATCCCAAAGTAGGTTGGTAGATATCAGTGGCCGCTCCGAGGAGCGCTGTGGTGCGCCGTTCTGATATCACAAACTCCTAAGACCGTGACTGCTATTATGGCAGGAAGGAGGCAGAGTCTAGCCAGCTCGGACCTTCAGAGCCAGCCCGTAGCATTCACGAAGGAAAGCAGCTCTCCCACCCTGCAGCTAGAAATCTCTCTAAGGTCCCCAAAGAATAGTTTACCCAGTGCCCATAGCCTGACTCTAGCTAGAGCTGGACAATCGTAGAGAGGGTTTCCCTTCCTTCTCCGCAGCTTCGGCTGGCGGCATGGTTCCCCCCGTGTAGACCGCCATAATCTTGAATGCATTTCCACGCGTCTGGCACAGGAGCTCTCGTGATCGGGCTATATTATAAACGAGCTAAATTCCCCTTGAGTTGGCACAGCTCGTAAGCCTTAGCCACCTTAAGCCCGCTGCTAGGTAATGCGAGTAGACTCGGCCGCCAGCGGAACACCGACTGTATTCACCGAAGGGCTGCCAAGAGCAGAGCCTCACCTGGCCCATCCGTCAGCCTACTCATTCCCCTCTATGTTCCTATGCCCAGGAACCCAGAGGAGGGTTACCTTGAGCGTTCCGCCCAGTCGGTCCAGCTCGTCTGTATACTGCCCCACCAGCCTGGAAGATGTCATTGTTTGGTACAAGGCCTTGAATGCCGCTTGGTTGTCGGTCAGAATGGCTACCCTACGCTTGAGGCTCAAATCTCGTTCCAGCCATCGACAGACTTCCGATATCGCCAGTACTTCCGTCTGGAATGCACTGGCGAAACCTGGCAGACCATACGACTTGGATACACTGTGTGTATTCGAGAAAACCTCCGCGCCGCCTCCACAGGCCATCTTTGATTCATCGGTAAGGAACATTGAGTCATAACCCTGCAACATACCGCCGGACTTCCACTTTGCGCTGGTTGGAAAGTCTACAGCAAAGTTTCTGGTGAAGTTCAGCTTGCGTGTGGCATAGTCTGTGGCAAATGTCCAGATTTCCCGAAGTACTTCGTCTAGGATGTTGCTGTGGCCGTTGGAATTCGCTGCCGAGCAGCCGGACTCACGTAGTCTGGCGGCACTGCATACTGCAACATATTTAATGTGGACGTCTAGGGGGAGGACATGCAGCAGTACATTGAGAGCATCTGTCGGGAAAGACTGCAGAGCCCCAGTAGCTCCTGCACATGCGTTTCTTTGAATCCTATTAAGCTTCATCCTATTGTATTTTTTCCTCAAAACCTGCCACCATACAATAGAGCCGTACGTTAGGATCGGACGCAACACCGCGGTGTACATTCAGAGGACCATCCTCGGGCGGAGACCTCATTTCTTTGCAAAGGTTCTCTTGCAGGCATAGAAGCTTATACAGGCCTTCTTAACCCTCAGTTCTATGTTAAATCTCCAATTTGGCTTTGGATCCAGGATTTCATCCAGATACTTTACATTAGGGGAAAGAACCAATCTTTGTTCATTCAGCCGTGGTAAATGGAATTCAGGTATCCTTTTTTGGTGGTGAATAGCATTAGTTGCGTTTTTGTTGGGTTTGTCCTGAGTCCGCATCTTGTGGCCCACAGGCACACATTTCGCAACGCTCCTCCCATGCTGTGGTTCATAATGGACAGAAACATCCCTGATACAAATATCACCAAGTCGTCGGCATACACCACCACCTGCACTCCGCTGCTGTCTAATGTACGTAAAATTTCGTCCATTACTGTTAACCAGAGCACTGGTGAGATGCCGCCACCCCGGGGCGTGCCTCTTTTCACAGCTCTAGTCAAGTGGTTGCCTCCCAGATCCGATTGAATTATACTGGTACTTAGCATGGATGTAATCCGATGCGTGAGATACCCCTCCAATCCAATACCGGTCAAGGTTTACTTGATGGCGTTGGTACTAACGTTGTTGAAAGCTCCCTCTATATCCTAGGCAGCTAGGCTATACTGCTTGCACTGGAACGACCGCTCAACCGTACCAATTACCTCGTGGAGGACGGTTTCTGTGGATTTTCCTTTGAGGTAGGCATGCTGGGACTTAGAGAATGGCGTTCTCTCCATAATCGTCCTTAAGTGAATGTCCAGGACGCGCTTTAAGGTCTTTAATACGAAAGAGGTTAGGTTAATTGGTCAAAAATCCCGTACATGATGAATATCGAAAAGAGTCAAAATTTTCAAAATAGTTACGACCCTACTTTTTACAATCTCATTCCCATCTGACTCCAAACCCAAGCGAGAGCCACTTCTGATTCAGTATAGGCTGTGTATTTTAGGAGAATTGGCCGCGAATTTTATCTGTCATCCTAAACTAATCGGTTTTCTAATTTCAATTTGGTATGGTACAAAGGCCTGCCACTTAGCTATCTCGCGCCTTCAAGGGGATAATTCGCCACCTAACTGTGATAAGCCATACCAAACACGTTTCGATCCTGCTGTAAATATGTCCTTCCACATCATCGTCCCTAGTCCACCTAACACCTTGCACTAAATTAAAATCTTCTACTGAAACGAAAATTTCAGCTGTATCCTCTTGTTTGTACTGAAAATTATTGAAAAAAAGTGTCTCGCGTGTTGTGGTGCAACCTCAGTATCACTCGCTTTTCCAGTACTTTGCTCCTTTTGTGGGTCACTTTGTTCGGAATATTTTCTAATGCCTTAGAACACTTTAGAGTGGGTTCCTTGGCAGCCCTCATACTTGTAATTCCATACAATAAGTCGTCTAGGTAAAAGGTGTTTTTGATGGCCTATTTCGTTTCCTCATCGGGAGCGTAGTTCTCGGCAAGTTGACTAAGTGAACTGATCACCAGGCAAGGCGCATAATCAATCATGGAAATCACTCCTTATGGTTGGATTTCCATAAAATCGGTAATTTTAACTGGTCCCCAGTTCTTAGCAAAATCCTGCGATATATCTTGATGATATCACTAGAAAGCAGGAAGTCGAAATTTCGAGTTCAAGTAATGATTTTCAAGATTTAAGTCTGCAACTTCTGATTAAGTTTGACCCCATAAGAGGTGGAATTTGAAACACTAAACATATTCCTTAGCTTTGTAGTACAAGTATAATTCAGAATGAACTCCTCACTACTTTTTACTTTTGAATGGAAATAGGAACTTCTTGCATATGACCTCACTGCCGATATTTCGGCATAAACTCTTCAAATGTCTTTTTGAGCTCAATGTTCCTTAGTCACCGTTTCTTCTGTCCGAGAAAATACTGAAAAACCTAGCTAAAGGAGTTTCCCAAATGAATATTTTCCTGCCGTCATAGAGTGGGTACAACGTGTCAAATCAATTTTTAATTTTTATTGGAATAGGCGTTCACACTGCCCTTCATCCACTCCTCACTTTTGTCAAATGGTATATACCAAAAGGATCTTCACCTTTGACTGAACTCCACCAATGAGCTATATGCGGCCATGGCTTTAGAAACAGGTGCTGCCACTGAAGCGCAGAGAATTATCCAATCCGTGTGTTCTACAGAAGAATTCCTTTTGTGACTCCTATCAGAATATCCAAAATCCTGCCTTGATATCCCAATATTTACCTATCTATTTTTATTTTGATAATAATATAACATTTTCCCTTCAGATTTCGAATTTCTTGGCAAACGCAAAGGCACAAAAAATGCAGCGCAGCTATTCAACAAACTTTCCAATTTTACAGGACTAGGGCGAAATCTGTTTTCACAAGCCTGGCGACTGCATCCAGGTCAGGCGAGAGGGCACCTCTGATCGAAACAAGCGGACCCAGTTTTTGAATAGAACAAAGGCTGAAAATGAAGAAGAAATGTGAAATTTGATTTCACGTACTTGGCTTTTCACAACACACCAGTGGTAAAATTTATGTTTTTCGCCCAGTCAAGGAAAATTAGTCTCTTTTTAACTTTTAATCTTAAAATTGCATATAACAGGACAAAACAGTATTGAAATCATACCAGGACTTACAAGGACCAGTGCCGCGGTTCATGCTCCTGTCCATCGGGAAATGAAACAAAATAGTTCGGGTGCTGTCCAATTCGGCGCCTGACAGCATACCACTGCAAAACCGCTTTCATATTTTCGATGACTTCACCGGCTTAAACTTTTCAATTGATGCTAGCACGATCATCCCTAGAAAATGTCAGCAACGCAAGTGTCAACAAGCCTCATTCCGACAGTATGCCGCCAGTAGCCTTAAGATCAGTATGTTCGAACTAGAAACGTTAACACTAAATTTAGGACTTTGCTGCATGCTCTGGAAATTATGCGCCATCAACATGTCTCCTCCATTGGAGCCGATCTACTTGAACATTACGGTTTGCTAATAGATATGTAGATCCGCTGCACCCTGGATCCAGTGCGAACCTTGAAGGCTGTTAGCTATTCCGAGATTTACTATGATTGTCTGCGAAAATTCCTGAACCCGGTCGTTCAAATAAGAGCAAGGAGCCCGCCTGCTGCCGGGAAACTCCGAGGTGTCAGGAATAGCTGTTGGAGAAAGGTTTTTGTCGACCCTTCATCTTACCAAGACCTTTGAATTTAGTTCACAAGAATCTAGACTCGGTCATCTTGCTCAAATTACAGACGACTGAACACAGCCACAAAGATTGATCGATGCCCAATGCACACCATACAAGACATCGCTACCGGCCTGCTGAAGATTTACTTGCCAAGGGCTTACCATCAGGTCAAGTCAAAAAATCGAATATTCCTATGACGGCTACGATCATTCGGTTTATTTGAGTTCACAGTGAAGGCCTTCATGAAAGACGTACTATGTTGTCTAAATTTTTGCGATGACATTTTGTTAGCAATGGACAACACGAAGCAGCAATTGTTAAACTACCGGTTGCTGTTCGAGCGACTCGAAAAGTTCGATGTATCAAAGTAGCACAGTATAAATTTGGGATCAGCGAAGTGGACCCGTGTATCTCATCAATGAACACAGTATAGCGCCACTTCCTTGTCAAAAATGACAGGAGCCGAGAAACTGGGTAGGGCCCACGTAGATTTTTGGGAACGATGGACTGTTACTTTACAAGGCAACTAAACTGCAGGCATCGTTAAATGAATCACTATGCAAACCGGAAAATAAAAGCATAAGGTTGTCTAAAAGCATTCAAAAAAGTGACTGACGGTTTCGTCCAGGGCAAGGGGAACTGTTTAGACGCTGCCTCGTTTCTGTCCTGGGAGTAGCATGACCGAAAACGGCTGCAGATGGGAATCGCTCCCTTATGTATAATCGCAAACACGACATGAGTGCGAATTGTATTCAAGTGAAATCCACCTTATATATTTAGGGCCAAACTACACCCAAGTGAAAATTATTTTTGTTTGAGGATTGAGGGAGTCCTGAGTTTCTTCTTCTTTCTTTCTTTGAGGGAAGACCGAACGCCTGAAGAGTTGCCTTCCCGTGGACGAAGCCGTCAGTCACTTTTTGATTTTTTTAATTTTTTGGGTATTTGGTTTGAAAAAGAGGGGTCCGTGGATCATAAATGTGGAAGAAAGTTTCTTCGCAATTGGTCTGGTTCAAGGTCAACCGGATGCGAACTTAGGGCTCCCTCAATCCTGGAACAAAAATAATAAGGTTGTCGCCCGAAAGTCTGGGAAACATTTGAACGCTGCGGACACTATATTGGGAGAAGCATTACTTGTTCATTTTCAACTAGCGTTAGGCACGGATGCATTTTACATAGCATTCGTTGCGTTGTTAGAGCAAAGGCGCAAAGATAGGCTGACTCTAGGTTTTTACCAGCCGAACCAGCCGAAGGTTATATAGCACATATAATCGTGAGCTCATCGCCAGTGTTCGTCATTTTCACAGCATGCTCAAAGCATAATTTCGTCATGAAAATGGGCAGTGCTTTTCAAGCTCAGAGCAAATAATTGCTATTTATCGTGTAGAGAGGTCTTCAATAATGCGGAGTAATCAATCGGTTTACGGCGACACGTCCACAGCAGCGATTAGACCGTTCGTCCCGCAACCCCTTATTAAATGGTTTTCAGCACATATCGTCGTTGCACACACAGAATTTAATAGAGAAAAAGTTTGTCTGGTCGAATAAGCATTGCAACGTGCGATTGAGATTCTGAACATGTTTTTGCTGTAGGCGTCCAAAAAATTATCTTTAGACGTTCGGGATGCCTAGTCGACGTTTTCCGTATATTGGCTTGGACATCGTTGGACCACTTACACCGCCCGTTCCGAACTTTTAATTGCTACTTGATCATTCTGGATAAATTTTCAAATTGACCTAAAGCTAATTAATTCTATTACGGATCAAAGAGCCGAAACAGTCGTTCTCGCTTTTCATGCGGATTGAATATCGCATTAAAAAAACACCATTTGTCATCACCGCTGACCGTGTTCGCAGTCGACCTTATTTTAGTCGTTGAGTAAGCTACTTGGATCCAAACGAATCCGCACGACGGCGTACCATTTGGCCTCTTAGGAGTGATTAAACAATGGCACTGCACTTTGAAGTTTGTGATCATGTGTCACGAGAGCAATAGCCATTGTGTTGACATTTTATCCACCGATTTGTCAGGATTCCAAAATAGCGTCATTAAAGATCTCGACGCCTCACCAATTGAGCTAGTTTATGAAGCGGATCTGTGATTAACCGTAGAGTGGTTCGTCGACGGCAACGAAATGCAGCATGATGTCCACCTTTTCCTGCAAATAATCAGACAACGCATGAGAAAGTTTCGACTGTGAACGATATCATACTGTTCGAACAAGACAACATACGCTCGCCGCAAGGACTTTTGTTCGTTTTCACTCATTTGTGAAAACTCCATCAAGGAGTCTGACGCAGCCATACGCAGGTCTCCATTGCATTATTGAGTGATTATCGTCGTTAATTTACACCATGGGCGAGAATTAGAAAGTCCTAAACATCTCATCGAAAAGCTGAAACTGGGGTATCTTTTGGTATTAACACCATTGTTGGACAAAGCGAAACCGTATCCCAAACCAAGTCGAACCTCAACATCAGTCTTCTACGGCAAGAAAGTTTAGGAGGGGGTGATGGAAATTTCCACTTCCATGTTTGTTATTGGCGCTGCTGTCAAGTGCTAAATACAAATACGTAAATTTGGACTGGATGAATGTCAGTATCACTCGTGTCTATTTAAGGCATCTACGATACAGAACAAGACTAATTAGCTTTGAATAGATTGTTGTATCCCTTTAAAACTGTCGTTGTTCTGAATTGGATTCCAAACAGACAGGACATTTTACGTCCAGCATCCTGGGTGCAGCTCTGTACAGATAACGTCTTCTTAACACCTGAATCTGATGTTAGTTAACTTGTCCAAAAGTAGAATGATCGCCTCAGGGTACATCATCTGTGACTGAATCTAGATAAAACAGAACTTGAAACAACTTGTCCTAACCAAACACATACTATTACACTCTCAACGGCCTGCCCACAAAAAATCATTTTAAGTTCTCGGGATCGATGCTATCAGTTGTTCCTTAAAATGCAGCGTTATCGTGGTTTCGATGAAGGACTGATGCCCTTTTCAATTAGTCCAAAAGTAATGAACTATGTGGTAACGGAAGTGAACATGTTGGATTAGATTATTGCCGTGACATGGTATGATCATGCCGAAAATAAGGACGCGATCAATGAGTGGTTACACTAATTATGGAGAGCTAAGATTGGCCTAATATCCAACCAAAAAGACCAACCAAAACTATAATCACTTGATACACAAGATGGTAGTTTACGGATCGCTTGACTCCACTTGAACCAAGTCTATGGCTGAGAACTCGATCCTGCCGACCCTATTAGCGAAAGACTAAAGAAGAAAAAGAAGTGACAGTGACTCTGAATTTGAGATACATCCATATACAGATGCACAGAGCGTGTGTCTATATAAATTTGAACGAACTTAGTCAATGTCCAAAACAGATGCCATACACCAATGTACCCTTCCGGGAAATGTGTTACTTTCTGAAAAACTTTGGCTGAAACATTCATAATACTTTTCCGATAGTTTATATTGATTATCCTAAAATTCCTTCACATCAAACGTTCGTGGTGCTCAGAGGTGGCGGCGAGGAAGATGGGGCGGCAACCCTATCGGCCAAACCAAAACCAAGTGGCCGAGGAGAACCTCCATAGTAGTGGCACCGGGAGACGCTGTAATCACTTTGGTTTGCCAGCCGTGATTCAGTAGGCGAATGCTCCAAAGGTCTAATCAGGGCGATCAGACCCGAGTCTGCACGGGGACTCATCTGAAGTGACAAATTGGTCACGAAACCTTACCAGGGGTATACTGGTACAATGGGAACCGGGAAAGCCCCTGGACTTCGGGCCTCGACGTGGTGTTGTGTATCAACACGGGTGCCGTATTCCATAGTTCGGTAGAGATTTAGGTAATTCCTGCATCCACCAGTATGAATGCTAAGCCATGCACTTGGTATAGACTGGTACCGTTGTTGCTTGTCTCAGCGGGGCTCTGATTGTGGTCACAAAATCAATCCGTGTCTTAAGAGGACCGTAGGATTTACGTCTCACGGCAGGTGCCTACGTAAAACACCATGGGTTTCACATCAAACGTTCGTATTTTTAAGTGGCGGCGAGGAAGACAGTGACGCCACCCTATCGGTCAAACGAAACCCGGTGGCACCGGGAAGCGCTGGAAGGTGAATTTAGGTAGGACCATGTACCCAGTATGGACTGGTACCGTTGTTGCCTGTCACAATGGGGATCTATTTGTGGTCATAAAATCTTGTTTTAAGAAGACCGCGGGGGTAAGTTAACTCGACAGTTACTCATGTGAAACCACCAAGGGACCAAGGAAAGGACAACAAACGTGCTCAGTTAATACGTGCCGTCCCTAGGTACATACTTGAGGAGTGCGGTCAGACTCGAGTATGCAATGGGGCTCATCTGAAATGGGTCTTGTCACTGGAGGCTATCTGATACCATGGGAACCGGTTATTTGCGCTGGGCCTCATTGTGGGACTTTCGTCATTGTGTGGCCATATTGTGGGCAGAGGTTATTGTCAGTTCTAGCGAGTGCTGTACCCCTTAGTTTCGACAGAGGAGTTGGATAGGCCTCGCATCCGCTGGTATGAATGCTGAAACTGCTCTCAGTTTAAGTCAGTACCACGGTGCTAGTCACGACGGAGTTCTGATTGTGGTCTCCAAATTAATCTCTGTCCGAAGTGCACCGTGAGATTAGGCTTACCCGGCAGAGTCTCAGTTTGAACTCGCGCGACGTTCACATCAAATTGTTTGATCCTTATTTTCCGACGAAAAGTCACCTGTACTAATATCCTAGTAAATAATTCCAAACGAGAAGTAATTAAGTTCATTTCTTCACAATCATATCACTAATTGCTTTTGATTTATTATTAGTTTGTCATGGGCCGAAAAAATCTCTAATCCCTAATAATTACGCAGAATCATTTACGTAGTTATATGAGATTTCCTGTGTTGAAAATTCACCAACAGTTTTCATTTCCAAGGTAAATCCTTCACCATCATCTGTCCTCCACAATACGTAAAAATCCTGCTTTTTCTTGGTAAAAAATCTATCGATCCGTTGCGTGTGAAATACTGCTTGAATACGTTTCCCTGAAAAGCTCTGACAAGGCCAACGCAGTGCTTTGTTGTTGTACTCGTACAACTTTTACCCAAAAAGAACTTCCTTCAGATTATATTCAAAAACGTTTCCTTTCTGAACGTTCCTTGAAAAGGACCTTGTACGTTGATATAGGAAAAGTTAAAAGAAAGCAGAAGGAGCAGGCAAGGAGGAGTTGAACTTAAAGCCATAGCAGAGCCTGTAATATCTTTCGAAATCTTTTGTTTCTAGGTGAACTATCTTGAAAGAATGAAAATGGAAAAAAGTTTACATTAAGATCCCAAGCGGAAAGATAGAAATTCGAAAGAATTTCACAGAAGGGACGACAGTGAAGTACGAAATCAACTTTTCCGTTGTGTTTTCTTTCTGTTTGTGGACAGGCGAGCAATGAGGGAATTGAATTCTCCTGGTTGCTAAGATAACATAATACTATGCAAAGAATTACTTTGACGTGCTATGTATGTAGAACGATACGAAAGTGATGAATTATGTGATTTTGAAATGAGAGAATAATGGCTTGAAGAGGTTCAAAGTTAGATATTTAAAATGATAATTACGCAACAAAGATTTTCACCGGAACCAGGGAAAACAGTGAGTACTCAAATCTGACAGCCGTAATATACATAAGTACCATTTAAATCACAAGAGCAGTCTGCCTGCAGGTGGTAGATACATATTTCCAAGTCGTAAGGAGGATGGCTACTGTTTGCGGCAGAAAATTTAGGCGCCCCTAGACAAACATATCCAAGTAAGAGAACATGGTTCATGGCTCATTTTTGAAAAATGTTTGTCTTATTTGCAATCGTCCATGAAAAAAGGAATTATGGGTTTTCGTGCAGCAACAATGAGAAAGTTGCTCATTCAGTTGGATTCAGTCACACCCACGCGACCTAGGAGTACAATGTAAACGCTATAGCGAACTAAAAAGGAATAGAATCGTATTCAATTTATCTGAACCCGAAAAGAGGTCCTTTTGTTCGGATATGAATATTCAGTTCACGATTTCTAATATAATTAATAACGGATTTGCTGGTCGCCTCTATTATGCAATTACACCTACGCAGGGTTGCGAGAAAGAAATTACTACCGAGACTTCAAAGGCAGTTATGTTTTCGCAAGGAGGAAGTTCACAACAACCTACGCATTCCGTTAGGGGTATTATTACCTTTTGGGCCAAAATTCAATAGTTATGAAAAAGTTTTCCAGGGAAAATCGTGTTTCCTACTACTTATATGTATATACGGGCGCACAAAATCAGATACTTCCAAAAAAGGAACACATATTGGACTTGTAGCCATATTTCATGTTGTTTATCAATTTTGTACAGCCACCTATAATTCGCAGGAAACAAATGGCGAGAGGGAAAACTTGGCATAATATTATACAGAGTTCTTGGTTGGAAGTATCAATTACACTTGAAAGTTACTTTTTGCAATTTATCATCCTTACGACTGTTAATTGGCGAAAGTTTTAAAGGGACAGGCAATGTATTTCATAATAGGCTCAGTGGGGTGGAAACCACATTTTCCACTTTTAACTTTCTGCTTTGAGTATTTAATTTTTTTTTACTCCAATTAAATATTTTTTTGCGTTTCTATTTCTGTACGATATGGTTTTTGGTTCAAAAAGTAAGATTTGTGAGTTTTGTTTGTGATGATATGAAAGGCGACGTTGTTTTCAACATAAGCGCGGTTAGTTGGATGAGTAGGTTGGTTTGCACTGTCAACGCCAAATGTCTAAGTGGCTTTAATGCTTTTTTCAAAAAAGGATAAAAAGGATAAAAGCTTGCTGATTCAAGTTATTATTATAAAATATATAAAGTTCAGGACTTGTTTGGAAAGTTTTGTGTAAAACAAAACCTTATTAAAATCGATTCACTGTCTGTCTGTCACATGCAAGTTTCTCCAAAACGGCAATACCCATTAAAATGAAATTGCTGGACATTAGGAAACTGGGAAATAGCACGCATACATAAACATGAGATAAATTTACTTGGAGTTAAAAGGGGGCTCCCCATACTTGCAAGGGGGATGTAACATTTTTTCACCAAATATAGTCTTGTGGGGTATCAAACGAATGGTCTCAGTTAGCAATTTCCAATATTGGTATTAGTTGTAGCATAGATTGTAAAGTGCGCGAGTAAGAAGTCAAAAGATGCGCACTTGAAGTGAGAGAGGACTAATTTTCGGAAACTACCCAACTGAAAAATCTGAAAACATCGGGCTGATGCACTTAGGCCTGAGTTTTTAAGCTCAGCTTCGTGCGTTTGTAAAGTTAGCATTCTTCTGCTTCTCATCAGCTTACTACAAAAATTTATTTCTGCATATGACACTAATTCATTTTCATGAGTATTTCATTTTAATCGGGAAACCGGAAGCTTGACGCTTCAAGTATAAGAGGTTTTGCTTTCCGTGTGTGAGGAAATATGAGCGCAGTTCCGTGCGTACATAGCTAAAAATTCAGCTCCGCCTTATTTTTTAAACCTAACCTGGAAAACAAGTTGACAGTCAACCTCATAGGCTTCACAATAGCAGTTTAACATTATTAGCAAATTATTTAGTATGACATTGATATTTAGCATTTTAAATTGCGGTAAATTTACATGGAAAAGACAACTATAGTCTAATTTGCTGCAAATTCTGAAAACTCCAGAATAAACATAAGGCGGTTTCTAGTTAATTTCCCAAAAACATAGTAATTTACTGCTATCAACTTAATTTGTGTAGATACCGATATGCAGAGTATTTTAGGCCTGGACACCGTATAGAGACAGCTTCATAATTTTTTTCAGATTATTCGATTGGGTAGGTTTTCAGAATGGGCCCGTTAAAGAAATCATCACTTTCCGCCTCCACTTCCCCCCCTTTCAAATAAATGACGAAACTAAGATTGGGCTTGAAAACTACTGATGGAGATTTTTCATTTGATACCAAACGTGAACATATTTAGTGGAAAATTTTTCTGAAATTTTCTTTTGCATGTATGAGGACCCCCCTTTAAACACGACGTAAAAGGACTTAATTTACTACGTGCTTGGGCATTGACAGTTTCCACCTTAACACAAAATTTTGTGTCAATTGGTATAGCCGTTTCTAAGAAAAGGGCGTGTGATAGACAGTCCGACTTCACACCGGGAGTTTAACAAAGAAAGGAACAAGAAATCGAGATAGAAGAAGAAAGGAGGGTAAACGTTACGATGCAGGAGCTCAGAACCCCAATATCGGCGGGTTTGGCAGTGCTTCAGCGTGGATTACTTAGCAGCCGTTGCATCTAATACTACAAGGTGTCTCACCGGAAAAGGGGGAAGGTCAACAAAGTAACCAAAATCGTGGAAACAGCGGTGTAGACTTCAATGACCCTAAGGGGGTAAGGCGCCAAGGAGGAATCGGCCAAGCAGGGACCAAGGTTGGCGGAAAGAAGAACGCGACACGCAAAAGACTTGACCATCGTCTCAAAAGAATTCGCCACCATCTATAAAATAGACGTTCCCAAAAAAGAGATTTGACGCTAGAGCTGAAGAAGCCTTCGAGCAAAACGGCTGAAAATTTCCTTTTTAGAGGAAGAGCCACAAGTAGGAGCTAGAAATCAAGTCATCCAAGAAGTAATGGAGTTTCCAGAAGTTGCGTGATGATACCATAGTCCTAGTCCCGAATGCAAGAAGTCCAAACCCCCAAATCAAAGCGGATGATTTCAATTCCTGGCAGTGAATTAAGGCAGTGGAACTACGAACATCGGGGCCGCATTTTGCTCGAGGCGTTTGCGGAACTAGACTTCGTGCTTGCAAACAACGGAAACATCTTCAATTTTCAAGGGATAGGCTGGGATTCAATTTGACACATGTGAGTACCACATTGGCGAGGATAATGGCCTCTTTCGTCAGTGAGCACAATATTCAAAGCGACCACCAGGCAATTTTTCTCCAGATCGAAAATCGGCCACGCAATGAGGTGCGGTCCTGCAAAAATGGAAATAAGTATCGGTCTGTGAAAACCTTTGAAAGGGATACACTCAAAGAGATGCTACTAAGAGGTCATGATCCCGATGGAATGGCTTCGGAAAATATAACACAGATGATGAGATCCGTAACGAGAGTATGCAGTACTGCCATGCCGAGGCTGCGAACCCTCACTAATAGGCAGTCAAATTATTGGTATAGCAAAGAAATCGCGTAGCTGCGGCCTGCATGCTTCCGATCAAGAAGGAGCTGCCAACGATCTAGAAGAAGACCAGACTTCGACGAGAATTGAAGCCATAGACGAGGTTTTGAAGTTGATTCGCAGCGTGATGTCGTCTAATGAATGCTGTGAAACGGTGCCGTTGTACGTTAAAAATGCGTTCCATTCAGGTAGCTGGGAGTGGACAGAAAAATGATTGTCTGAAAAGGATGTTCCAAGTCACATGGATAAGCCCTTCGAAAGCTACCTCGCGGAATAAACACTTTCGTACGATAGGATGAGGGACCCAAGCAGTACCCCGGCGGATCATGAGCACCACAGGGTTTAGTGTTGGATCCTCTGCTGTTGAACGTGGAGTCAATGGGGTCCTTATCCTTCCCGTACCAAAGGACGCCATGATAATCAGTTTCGCAGATGATCTAGCGTGGTTGTCGTTGTAATACCAGAAGACGTTGAAGTGTACGCTAACCCGACCATAAGCAAAACTTCCGCATTCATCTGCAGTAATTACAAGGGTATCTTTGCCGGTCAAAGGGCTGTATAAGTCTTAGGGCGAAAACGTGGATTGGTACCCACTTTAGAACATGAAACTTAGGAAACATCTGCTGAACCAACACCAATAGCTCTATTGCCAAGACCTGTCTCCACCTCCACGTGATTATCTCTGGACTGGGACAAACTGTACCAACCGGTCCGCCAGATTAAGGGTTGGGTATCGCAGACAACCCTACATAGAAAATAATTCGTCACGAAGCACAAAAGGAGGCAGCAGTCTGAGGGATATTACAACCACGAACCTGGCAGTGGAAACTGACTAATGATTTGCGCATTACTAGCCGGTACCCTGTCCCATATGTGCAAGTTTACATAAAAACACCAATGATAACGGACTACGAATTATTCAATTTGGAGCGTTACAGGGGTTAGTGGTTCGCGCGGGAAGCGGTCCACAGTATAAAGTTCTGTCTGAGATCAATAACAGAAAGAGGGGAACAAAAGGAACCATTGAAATTGAAATAGGTTGAGCGAATTATTACTTCGAGAAAACATGTAAGAACACATATTACCAAGAAGTGAGACGCGATTTGAAATATATGTTTCACCAAGAAATAGAAGGTTTATATAATGTCTCATAGTGGATAAAACGTTGGCAGCGAGACTCCCTTAGACCATTCTTTGAGGAACTGGAAGGAGAAAGAGAGACTTCCAAGTTCTGCCAAGCAGAAGGCAAGGAGGCGGCTAAGATGGCCTCACCTAGAAAACCGGATGGAACTTCCAAGATCTGCAGATTTGAGTCTATATAGACTCGCTTGGAAGTACTCCTACAGAACAGGTCATAGAAGTGGGAGGGAAAGAATTGGCGGTTTCTGCAAACATTTCAACAGGAAAGTGTGGCATGGGGAATTGGGATACTGCGAGAGCAGTTATTACCAATGAAAAGCAAGAGCTGCTATACTATCAGGATGTCTTGCCCTGGGCTACCTCTTGAGAACGCCTTTACACCTCACTCTGGGAAAGATGAATATTCAAATCCAAAGAACTTCAGACAAACCAATTTAACATTATTTTTACTGAAATGTCTGAAGTAACTGGTTCAACCAACACGCTTCCCACCGTGGAAGTTCCCATTAGTCTGCTCATCACTTCTTGGTTTCAAAGTTAGGGGACACAAATTGAGTACGCCAGAGGGTGTCCGTGGACATTGAAGGGGCGTTTGACTGTGCACGTTTCCGAAAGCTCGGTGACGTCGCCAGAGAGGATGCTGTCGATGATACTTTAATTAACTGGATCTATGCTATGCTAGTATAGAGATTGCTATATTCGCAACTGGATGATGACCGCTACCTAACAATGGAAGCAACGAAAGGCTGCCCCAAAAGAGGTGCATTAATACCACTTCTGTGTAATATATTGGTAGACTCACTGCCATGCAAACTGTAAAATTTGACAATACACGTTCAAACCTATGCGGATAGTGCTGTGATTATTACGCACTTTCAGTCAATCCAAATAAAACCACAACGGTATTATTTACAAAGTGGAGGAAACTGAGGGTCTGAATTCTAGAGATGAGGGGTACAATCCTTCTACTTTCCGAAGATGTGTTATTTTAGGCAAAAAACCGAACCAACCATGTACAGTCTATGAGTTCTGCAGATGAACTTTTGCCCCGGTATGGAGACTTAGACCACAGGTAGTAATGTGGATATATGTTGCTATCATTATGCGGATGTTCACTTATGCATGCGTAGTGTGGTCGATTAAGGTGAAACAAAAGTGTTTTCGCTGTAAACTAGTCACATTGCAAAGAACTGTGTGTCTGGCTATTATCGGTGCCATGAATAACACATCCGGCGCAGTTCTAAATACATTACTCAATTTGCAGGCCTTGTATACTTATATTAAAAGTGCTTCAATGGGAACAGCCCGTAGGCTAATTCAATAAGAGCTATGGGGAAAACACTGGACGTGGGGGCACAGAACGTTGGTAGAGTTATTGGGAGAACTGAATCCTCTTTTCGCAATGCCTTCTGATTTTCGGATCCCCATACATCTGTTTGCCGCAAGGTATGAAGTTTTCTTGAAACGAAGAGAAAATCGGGACGAATCAGAAGAATGCGTGGCAGAATATACTATGATTTTCTACATCGTTAGTCAAAAAACAGAATAAGGTTCTGGAATAATGGTCTACCTCTCGAATAAATACGAGAAGTGGGCTGGGGACAATATGCAACGCGCTTTCAAGCTGAAGTGTATGCGATCTTAAGGGCGGCAACCTGGGTGATGGACGAGCAGTGGAAGGGCAGGTGCATCGCAATCTGTAGCGGTAGTCAAGCTGCATGGAGGGTGTCTAGCAGTCCTTTTATCACCTCGGAAATTATTCAGGAAAGTAAAAGCCGATTGAACTTTGTTTCTAGATTCAATACGGTTAAACTACTTTGGATAGCGGCCATTGTAAGAGGGTTATATGTCCCCCATTCCGGGATAGGAATCAGCAGTTGGGTCGTCAGTAGCTAATCATCAAGTTAATACAGCTGTCAAAAGCTGGCAGGTGATAGAGCCTTAATGCAGCTAAACGCATCGAGCTTGCCTCCTAACTTAACGAACATGCAGAGTTTATCCTGTCGAAAAGCAGGAGTATTGTAGGCATTCTGACTCGCCAGAATTGACTAGTTGGTCATATGTTCTGAATAGGGATTATTTAAGATGGTACGTGCCCGTCCTATAATGAAGACGTAGGATTCAGGGAACATTTTCTATGTGTCAGAACGTAATTTTATAAATTATTGAATCAAGTACACTTTACAAGAACTATGAATTTAGGTTAACAGTGATAAAAAAAATGCTATGCTGTAGAAACTGGGTGTATAGATAAATGTTTTAGACGCACAGAAGTAAGCAAAACGAATTGCACAGGCCGTAAGCAGTGGAACTGGTGGACGCTACAACGGACTTCCCAAAGAATAGGGGGTTTTGTTAGAAAAATGCATACATTCTGCCTGACTAAGTTCAGCCACCCCGTCTCATTCAGTACCCTGCTTTGTGCTAAATTTAGCTTAATTTATTTTTCAACTCGTGAAATTGGATACGCAAGGTAATCATGTGCACTCGAAAAATTTTCCTAACCTGGAGGGGTTGATAATTTGTGTAGGTGGTATGCACATAATAGGGTAGTATGTTCATTGAAAACGTAAATAGAAACAAACGAAATGAAAACGAAAAAAAAGGAATATAAATAATCAAATGGGTGAAAATACCCCAGAAAGGGTCACTCGAATCCTAAAAGGGTTCAATTCCTAGAAAATCTGATTACAGACAAAAGCACAAAAGCCTAACAGGTATAAAAAATTTAAAAACATTGATCGAAGAGTACTTTATAATTATAATGAATGGGCCGCGCTATGTTGTTTCTAAACACGAGAAAACGTTCAGCTGGCACTGCTGTATCCTTCTACCACTTGGTCGTTTTTCCTTTTTTCAAAGGACGCATCGTTGAAAGAAAAATTATAGAAATGGGATTTTGTATGGAATTATTCCATTTTGTGCTTCTATTTGAAACGTTTAAATGAAAAACATAATTATAGATAATTCCAGACTCAACAAAATGTCCTCTTATTCTCGCAGGAAGCACGTCTTTCGCACTTGAAGGAACATCTTCCGACCGCTAGAGAGCTATCTTTTATTTTCCCAAGCTATTGTTCGAATCTATTCATAAAGGCCTGCAATAACTCCTACTTGTCTCTGCTAATTTGCTTCCTCATCAAGTGGAATATTGATTTTTGCTAATGTACCAGTTGGCTGTTCAGTTCACTGTCCTTTTGATTGCATTCAACCCTCTTCCTTGCTAAGCGGTCGTTTGCTTCCCAACACGAGTCGCGAATTTATTTCTATTTATTAGACACGACTGCACGAGGGATGCTATTGAATACATACCAGTTTGGCATTCCTCCAATGTACACATCTGAGTTTGTTGCAAATTTTCCAAATTGGAATTCTTTCCCCCGCGATGTCCGACTTTGCGGGACGCCATCAACAACAAGCGTGGTCTGGTCATCGTTTCGCAGGACCTAGAAAGGAAGAAAATTGGGTGTTAACGGGCATATTTATTGCAATTCGTAATAAACTAAATTGTTAATTTGGATGTTTTTATTGAAATTATATTGGAACATATTTTTTTAATGCGTTTGCCTTTTGTGCTATTCAAAGTCCTACCCAAGAGCCTCCTTGAACTCTTGCCCAAACTTTGTTATTTGATGGATATCGTTCCTCTTCTCAGCCGTTTTATTTGCATATGTTCCTAAAAAGCAATAAAGACAGTAAAATATTTTTATTATTCAAGGCAACGATCTAACGATGTCTCGACATAGTCAAAGCGCAATAACTACGGTTTCTATCAAGCAACTTATTGGAAGCATATTTAGTCCTCGAACCGTGAGAATTTCGGAAAAGGCAACATATTGACGTCATTTGATTGCTTGAGTAATTGAAATAAATGTTGCCCCACTTTTGCTTCGTACTTTTTTCCCTTAAGATAAATGAATAGCAGACGGAGCACAGTTCCGATGGATTTCGTCATAAAATATGTACAGGCAATTCAAGTTATGAGAATCCTAAAAATAGGGACACGAATTATTATCAGTGGAAGAAATGGCTACGGCAAATTTTTCGAGTTGAGGTCGTTTTCCAGCGTGCCCTTTCTGTAATGTCCCGGAGCCTCGTAGCAAGCCAAAAAACTAATAAAATATTCAAATGAAGGAACGAAGTAGAAAAAATATGCTTCAGGTGCAGTGAGAAGTCATGCAAGTAATCGATCAAGGTTAATTATGCATTATGATTGCGGACGTATACCGTACGTTCCAGGATTCTGCACGGCATTTCATTATGTGCACGGTCGTACAAACATACTCCCATATCGGCCTGGAACCTACATTCTTGCTTGATATGGGAATTAATATGTAGGAATTCTATGGTATTGTATGCAGACCGGCACTTGAAGACAAAAAATTCTTTCATTGGATTCGTAGAGTCTACTTCATATGAAAATAGCTCCAGGTAGATATCCTCTTGTTGTTTTCTAGAGCAGTCGGGAAGGGAGTTGCCTGTTCATTTTTGGATTTCGGATTTGGGGTAGCATACTTCAAACATAATTCAGAACTTCCACTCTGATATTACTCACGGCACAATTTCATAACCGAAAAAAAACTAAATGAAACAGGGATGCTGTGCGTACAAGAGACTTTTCCATTGTGTAACTTTTCTCGTATACAGAAGCCAGAACTCTCTACCCAGAATGTCCACTGTTTAGTAGCAATTGACGAGGACAATAGTTGTGGCAATGCGGAGGTTCGCATGCTGCATTCACTATTAAACTTAGCATGTGTTATTCTGTCGAATGAAATAAGAGTCAACTTAGGTAGTCGTCTTTTTTAAGGTTCCGGTTGTTTTCATGAATTGGAGAGTTTTTCATCCTGAATGAAAGTTATCATTGATGTATGGTCTTAAGTCAAACATATGTGCCTACATGTTAACGCTGCTGGCTTCTGGCAATCTACTTCAGTCTTCTTCGGGAATACCAGAAAAGTTCGCTTTCTCAACTTGTCCTTCTTCGATTGTGTAACTGACCAATTCTGGTATCTTCAGATATTACTTCTAATATGATCATTTCTCCGACACCGTTTTGCAGTTCTTCATTTTTGGCAGCATTTCTTCGTATCCTTGTAGGTAGGTAAGTATATTGGTATAAATAGCGGTTAGTGTTGTGATCCGCGGCTCCAAGGCAAGCAGAATCATCTCAATGATCAAAAGGGTTGTGGCATTCCACTGCTTCCACGTCCTCGTTATTCGCGTCATCTATTTCCTCGTGGTTGTAACGGACATACATATATAGGGGAACGATATTGCTATTATAATTAATCCTTGATGCTTGCTTGCCTCCGTTTCTGATTTGCATCAAAAATTGCTGGCAAATGAAGGAAACCTCAACTCACCAAGCTCAACGCCATTCATTTATATGATCTGGATATCGTGCTGATCAGCCGAAACACATCTTGAACTATTATACTCACCTGAGAATATTCATGAGCTTTGTGGGTCATAATAAAGTGTTTTTTTGTCGAAGGAACTTTTTCCCACTGCTTCCCTTCATTCTAATTGATCGATTTTAAGGAAGCAAGTAACAATTTCAGATTAATACATCGTATTACGAAACCTCTTGCAGGTGATGACAAATATTTCAATGGTCCAGACAACGACTTTAACCGTACCCTTCGCATCCATAATGGCGACCAGTTTGATAGGCGAAAGGAGCAATTCACCACGGATTTCAACTGCGCAATGTTTGGTGAAGGTCCACCTATCCTTCTGCAGAGTAGAAGTGAAATCCTTTTGGTCTTCAATGCGTTCAAGTGGAGTAAAGCTACTGGACTTGACGATCTCCATGCAGAAGTGTTCATCGAAATCCCTGTACTTCCATAAAATTTCTACTCCCACCCTTTAAGAAAGCTCGAAGATTTTGAGGTCTTTCCCGGGAAGTTTTGAGTATTATAACTGAACAGGAGTCTCAGTGCTTTCTGTCCCAGCAAAAATACCTGCTAGAGTACTCCTGGGACGCTTCAAATATCTACAAGCAAGTGAGTTTCCGCTCTGGATCCTCCTGCGACAAACACAGTAACATTTTTTGGATCAGTATAGACCAGTGTACGGGATTTTATTTACAACACGACCTTGCTATGCTAGGGAGCCCGTAGTAGTTTGCTACTCCCCTGAGGGTGTCCAAAAACATGACTATGCAAGCTAAGAATTTTAACTCTCCAGGCTTCGAATTTGGAGGCTTCATCAAATGTATGCCCCCCTACGGAGAAATCTGCCTATGGTGAAACAAGCTAGAGAAGTACGGCAACTCCCACCTTAGGAAAAACTAGAAATCTGACTACGGCGGGTCAATTCGCGGTACTAAAGTCCAAATCTACCTGTAAGCGGAAGAGGAAGACTCGACAGAAGAAAACGTCAGCCACTAAGGAGGGGGCAATACAGAACATTCTTCTTTACCCTTACCTGGAAGAGCAGAAGTAGGGGAAGTTGGTGACGTATATGCTATTGGTTTAACGCCGGTATGTGGAAATGGAGCTAAGCGGCCCGCACACCACGAACCTGGGACCGCTTCATGCCGGCGGCAGAGGAAGGTACTGCAGAAGCAAGTGAAGCACCTTGGGAATGAGGATACAGATGTGGCTGCACCACCGCAGTAATGTCTAGTGAAATCGAACGTAAGGAAGCGAAACCTTTGACGAAAGGACAAACTGGTAATTCTGGTGTGCTTCACACTGGACGCAGCAGACTCTTCTATTAGCGGTAATTGGGGTAAGAGGCGTAAGACTAACACATCTGTTGGGAGCTACGCTTTATTGCGCTTCGGGCCAGTGCGTCTGCGGAAATTACGATAAAGATCTCAACGAAGCCAATCCCTCCCATAGAAATACGGTCACGAAGGCGGGAAGGAAGAGGACGTGTGGCAAAATATAATAGACAATTTACCATCCTCCGAGAACACGTGTGGAAAAAAATGCAGGAGACTGAAACAAAGCCAAGATTTAACAATCAAGGTTTTCGCGATTGATTCCTGCATTTAGAGTGCACTGACGAGGCTGTCTTAAAGTGGCTGCTGCAGGTAATCGCGGTTCTGAGATCTGACGGTTGCTCCAACTTCACTATTGTGAACAATGAGATGCGCAGGACAGGACATGTCAGATGCTGGTTACCTGGCCTTCGAAGGAATGCAGGGGATATCATCCCACCATGTTGGGTGAGCTGAACCTGGGGATGGACTTCAGACAGGGGAAGGTATAGTTCATGAATACCAAAAAGAGTAAATCTAAAACGCGGAGGGTTTTAGAGTTTGAAGGCGCTCACGGATAGTCATCATATTGTTCTCAACTTTTTCTTCGATAGATAAAAATTCAATCATGTCAGTCTCCATTTTGAGAGTGAAGGACAATGATGGTCTGTGAGTCACAAAATATAGAGCAAATTGGAGCATTTTCGGTGCGCTTTCCCACTATGGAGCTGTGCGCGGAGGATAGTACCTACAATGGGGGACTATAGGGTAAATTCTACCTGCTAGTAACTTCGGCTATAACATTCACGGAACAAACGGAAGAAAGGAAGTCAGTGACGTGAACAAAATTAACTTGATGTGAATTTGTGTCATCGGCTCTGTGCAAACTGGATACCAATAACCAGTGAAGGTGAAGTGGAAAAAGACGGATACTCTGCGTGATGATATGGGACTTTTCATGGATGACATGGGAACTGCTGCACTTCCAATTGCAGCTTTTCTCAGAGATCTCAAACACGAGAGGATCGAGTCTCTGGCGATATTCTGTAAGAGAGCCCCGGTCACACACCGACTGTGACATATGCTTCTAACTATTTTCCATTACGCATTAGACTAAGTTCATGTTGAAAAATGTAAAGATTGGTTAAATTAACCTACTTCATGCCAAAATCTTCCCCTATCTGTTGGCACCGAGTCTGACAAATCTGCAGGACCTTCCCTTCCCCTTTTCCATTTTTCAGGTGCAAGAGCCATGGGTTCAATTTAATAGAATCTGTGGCATTGAATCACTAAAGGTGGCTGGGCTCTTTTACGATGAAAGATCTATAAGACCGAAACGTTGTGTCCTGATGTCAAGACAGTTAGATTCAACCATGCTGAGACAGTCTTGTTCCTAGAACTCAGTTACGGTCATTGTACAATATCAGATTAATAATTATTTATTTACTCTATGATTCTCTGTGTCCTCCACCGACGCAAGAACTAATAGTTAATAGGTTGCGATATAAACGCTCAACATATTTGTTAGGGCAGTAGTAAATGCAATCCCAGAGGAGAGAAGTTGTTTGATTTCATCATTTCACCTGGTCTTATCTTCGTGGTACCGAGAAGAAGTGAAGTAATTGACCTAACAATTTGTACTCCAAAGGTGAGAGAGAGAGCACTTAGAGCGATTGCTAAGAAATATTTTTCTGGCGTGTCTGTCTTTAGGCTACGTGCCTACCGCTGGGCAGAAATTTAAAGTAGTCTTCATACTTAAGCCTGGGAAAGATGATTATTCAAATCCAATGAATATATCATCCTTGCTGAAAGGTTTGAAGTGACCGGTTGATCGTCGCATTGGTGGGAAGTCGCTTAGGGCGCAGCCACCAAATAAAAACCAACATGGTTACCAATGTGGAAAGTCCTGTCCTATGCTCTTCATTCTTTGGTTTCAAAGATAGAGGAGGCGTTTGGACGTGCTCATAGTCATTGAAGGGGCGTTTGAATGTGCGCCTTTCCAAAAACTTTGTGACGTCGCCAGAACGCACGATGTCGATTATACTTTGATTAAGTGGATCTATGCTATACTACCATAGAGATTACTGTATACTGAAGTGGGTGTCGATAGCTACCTAATAGCAGAAAGGCTGCCCCAAGGAGGTGGTCTCTCGCCACTTCTGTGCTGTATGTTGGCCAACTCAATACTATGCAAACGCAAAATTTAGCCTACGCCGATGCCGTGGTTGTGCGTACTCTCGTTGATTTGATCGACTTAGTTGATCCAAAGAAAACCACAATGGCATTGTTTACACAAAGAAGAAAACTTTTTGGACTTTGCCTCCTAGAGATGAGGGGTTCAGCCCTTCAACCCCCCTAAGAAGTGAAATATCTGGGAGTCACGCTGGATAAAAAGCTTCCTTGAAACAAACATGTAGAGGTAAAGTTGAAACGAGCTCTCAAAGCTTATGGGTTATGCAGACGGACATTTGCTTCGGTATGGGAACTTAGGCCTCATGTGGTAATCTGGATATACGTTAGTATCATTAGGCAGATGTTCACTTATGCATCTGCAGTGTAGCGAGCTAAGGTGAGATTAAGAGAATTCACCGTAAACTATCTGCACTACAAAGAACTCTGGGACTGGGTATTACCCATACCATGAGCGCAGCATCTGGCGCAGCTCTCAATATATTGTGTAATGCAGTCTTTGGATATATTTATTCAAAGCACTGTAATGAGGACAGCTCATAGACTATTTCGCGTAGATTGGAAGAGTTAACGGCAGAACTGAATCCAGTTCTTATAATAAAATGTCTTCTGATTCTCGGGTCCTCATTCACCTGTTTGGTAGAAGATATGAAGTTACAATCAAAGTAGAGAGAATTGGGAGAGAGTGACAGTAGGTAGAACTGGGGGGGGGGGGGGCACAATGTGCAACGGTTTTTCAAGTCGAAGTATATGCCATCCGAAAGTCATTAAACTGGATGATTGACGAGCGGTTGAAGGGGACGCGCATTGCAACCTGCAGTGATAACCAGGCTGGACTGAGGATGTTGGGTAGTGCTCTGATCATCTCGAAAATTATTTAAGAATCCAGAAACCGTTTGTACTCTATCTCTAGATTCAATACGGTGGACTACTCTGGGTACCTGGTCACTTTGGTGTAGAAGGAAATGAAATCCCGGATGCGTTGGCAAAAGAGGGTTCAATCTCCCACATGCCGGAACCGGAACCAGCAATTGGAATATTAGTAGCATTGGCTAAGGCTGCCTTCATAACATGGGAACAAGCTTTCCATAATGAAAGGTGTGAAATTCAGGACCACCAACGCCTGAGGCTATGTTTTCCCCCACCACAAACACACAACCCACACACATACACTCGTTCAATGGGCCGACATTTTCATGCCATAGCAAAGATTCTTTCCTCAACATAGATTTTTTACAGACGCTTCTCTTCGAATTAATGGATTAAATAGATTCCGCGACCTGTGAGTTGGGGCTTAAGAATACAATCAAAGTCTTCCATGTTTGTCGTAAAAGGCGACTAAAAAGGATAAAAATTTCTGAGCTAGCAGCATTCAAATTTCGAAACTTTGCTGCTGCCAAAATCTCAACCATGCCGAGATGGGATTAATCTCATGCCGGAGACCTTTGGTTATACTGGACTATAATTTATTTCAGAGATATGCGCACGTTCCTTGAAAACGTAACGAATGTCCTTGGAATTCTCGCTTTATCCAACTGAATCACGAATTACAATAAAAAAATTAAATGAAGTAAGATGTTGAAACTCTGGAGAGCACCCCTCCTCCCTTGCTACACTTATGGCAGTGTGGTTTTGTACTCTTGAAAGCGAAGGGGTAGCAAACACCGTTTCAGGTTGTTTCTAATGGCAACCGCAAGGCGAGCGGTTTCTAACAGGCTTCTGACCACACGATTCTGGGTCTGGGTCTTCTGGGTCCCTCGACAGTGGGAGAGGTATTTTATGGTCAGGACGGAAGTTGCACTAAGTAATCCGGCTGAGAATATCGGTGAACATTACCTCGCTACCAAAAATGTAGTTCGTCGGCCAAGTTCTGTCTTAAAATCGGTGAAGAAAAGAGAGCGTGACGCGTCCGAACTCCTCCACCGAGTGAAATCGCGAGAAGTTCAGTGTAGTGTGCGTCCTTGCAAAAGGGAATTTGCTGTTCCGCTGAAAGCGGAAGATACCGCACATCACGATGATTTCCGAAGTGTGTACCATGATAGATCTTGAATGAGCCCTAAATTTTTCGATAGTCCCGTACAGCTCGTTGAAGGTTGACTTCTTATTCGCGATAACGAACAGCTGAAGAGGCGGAAGGGAAACTTCACCACGATTCTTAACCATATCACATCCGCTAAAATTTTATCTCTTGTCAAAGAAATGGCTAGTCATTGTAACATGCGAATACGAGCTGCTCCTTCAAGCAGAAGAGGAATCATTTTGGCCATCAATACACTCAAGCAGAGTCATTCTTGAGGAACAAATAATGCAAAATATCATGTGCTGCATCGAGGTAAAGTCTCACAGGATTTTGAAGTGGGGAAACGAAGTCGGTCAGGGTTTACCGATATTAATTTTTCTTGTTATCGGTGACATTCTTCATGCTGCCTTATCCAGAGGACGAGAAGAGTTCAATGGACTATGAAGTTAATTCTCAAAGTTGACGGATGATTGTGCTCTTCAGAGGTCATCGTCGTTAATCAATTTGTATATGTATAAAACGGAATTTCTGCCGACGGTGGCGTGGATGGCGCCTAACGCACTAACAGCATTATATCCGCTTTCGCTGCCTTGTCTAAAATCTGTGTGCAGGAACTCATCTGGCGTGTTATACGACAATACTGGGTTAAATAGAATGATCACCTCATGCAACAAGGTTTCAGATTGAATCTGAATCAAACATAATTTTTGTTGACCGATCCCCACGAAACAGGCCTAGAACTGAGCGATTTAAACACCTTGGGTCAAATCTGTCAGCCAATGGAGAACTGCGTTATGAAATTGCTTCACGTATTAATGCAACCTGGATGAAGTGGCGTTCCACAACGGGTGTTCTTTGTGATCGACGTATCAACGGAAACCTCAAGTAGAAAATTTGCCGGAATGTCGTCCGCCCTTTCATCTTCTATGGTTCTGAGTGTTAGCCAGCTATAAAAGACAATGGATAGCGTTTGGCGGCAATGGAGACGAAGATGCTGCGTTAGATTAGTAGCGTAACACGTTTTAATCACATCCGAAATGAGGATATCCGCAATCGATATGTGGTTGCACCGATCGTGGAAAAGTTACGATAGGGCATTTTCGATGGTATGGTCGTTCATGCTAACGAGATTTGTTCTCCAAACCAATGAACTATCCGCCTAATAACTTCATACATGGAACTGTAGAATATTACGGCTTTGAACAATGTCATCAGAAAAAATGTGGAAAGTGGAAGTTCGAATTGACGTAATTACATTTCCTTTAATATGGTTCTCACGTAGTATAGGTAATTGTTGTCATAAAGTAATCAAAAAACAATATTAATTTGGAATACAAAAGCTTTTGGCGGTTTTATATGAAATTAATATGTTTAACGTGTGTCGCTTCAATAGACACCAAAGCTTTTATCAATTTATCAATTGAATTTCGACGAACATTTTAAAATTAGGACGAAATTCCCATTAAATTACGCCTGCTGCAATAAATTTCTCATGAAAGTTGCGTATTGTACATCAATTATAATTGATAACAGGAATGCATTACAAATTTGTCAAAGCCTTTGTAATGAAATTAACTGACTCCCTTGAAGCTTCTGCTGGTAGAGAAACACTGAATCCATCAGACCAGCGTGGAACTTACTTTGTTCCTCACACCGTGGCTTGCCATTATACCATAAAATGAGCTCCCTCGCCTGACTGATTGCTCCACTCAGCCCCAGAAAATTGCCTTGCACCAGCTGCGGAATTACCTGCTTGCACTGTGTATTCAACTGCACAACGTTGCATAGCTACGGCCTCCCTGCGCCAACCGAAAAGCGATAATTGACTGAAATGAGCTCAAATTGCTCCTACTTTGGTCACTGCAAATGGGGGTTGGATTATTATGCTGGATTCCGACCAAATTAACTACTCCTCGTCTTACGTTCGAGTTCTTTAAATTCCCGGCCACCGCATAAATTTTACAAATAGCCCCAGGGATACATATGAGAGCGGATTGTTTTATGATTGCAATTAACTTTAATTGTTACAATTAGTTACGAAGGACTTTTGGACGCACGTAGTTCAAGTAGTTTGCATAACCCACGACACTTGATACGTGACGTGTTGGCGAACGTGAGCCACTTTGGTGAATGCAAATATGTTTATCCTGAATGCGAAACGGAACCGAACTTTAAAAATTCATCCATCGACTGGTCGGAAAATGAAAAGTTCAAGAGCAGTGTTGTGAAACGGTGCGGCAACTTTAATGAGAATAATTTTTCCATTTTATCCAGAAAAATGAGGAAAAATTTCCTTCATCTGTAATTGTTTAGTAAAGTAGCAGTTGCTCTGGGAAAAAAGTTTCCAAACAAATAAGTGTAGGTGGAAACTGAGCGCACTTCAAGTGCTTGGTGGAATTGAATGTGGGTTGACTGAGGTGAATGGAAAGATTTCCGGGCTTATGTTAATGTCTAAAATATTTGACAGGTTACGCCCTGAGTGAAGGAAAGTTCTGAGATACCGAAAATGTTTTATTACTTTCTTTTCGGAAATGCCTTTTACAATGTGCTCAACGATGTTCTTTACTTCATTTTTGCCTTGAAACAACCTAAAATATAATAATAATAATTTATCGATTGTGTCAGGTAGTGGCATATTTTTAGTTAATGAAAAAGGAGTGAAAAATAATGAAACGTTTTTCTTTACTTTGAATAAATGGGCACTAAACCTATTCATAATGAAACCTTAGTATCTCATCTGAAACTTTGGTGATTTGTTTACACTGTAAATCCGCTTAGCTGTTGGGTTAATTGAGACTTCGTTCAGTTAAGGAAAGTTCCATCACCAGTATTCAGCGATCTTTTTTTGGCAAGTATTGTCTATATTTTCTCTCCTCTATTTCTATTTCTCTCCCTGCTTATTCTAATATTATTTCTTCTCTGATAACCACGAGAGCAAAGCTCTCCCAAAATATACTTGTATAAAGGCGACAAAAAATGGCCTTACAGGTCCGACGCGAACTAAGTGCAGTTCCACCGGGATGCCCCGGCCACCCCCGCTTGCACGTCTCTACCTTAGCTAGGCTCTGAAACGTGGATCAGGTTTTCTGTATGAATTCAATCCGCCGTTGTTTGATGCTATTGGTTCCTAGTATGGCATCTTCGATGTCTTAGCCTCAAGATTTCTTTTCATATATTTATAAGACCATCGTGAAAAACTTTGTGGAAACTTAGCCTTAGAATCTTAATATTTTTAAATCCTACCTGAACCACAAAGACGCATCAAGGCTTGGCGTGTTTTCGGGACCAGTTGAAGGCGGCGATGTTGATCCTGCGTCGATATTATTGTTGGTGGTAGTTGGAAGGTAAGAGGATGAGGGTGCGCCCTTGACCTTACAGGATGTGATCGCTTCTTCAGTGCAAAACATCTGTATTGTGGTTTAAGCTCCTTTGGCCCTCCATAGCTATAACAAAGCAAGAATCCAGTTAACCAGCCCGAAGAAGAATTCCAGTTAAAGTGAACTTGAAATTGGCCAGAATAGCTTTGAAAATTTGGCCTGCTGCACAAACTATCACAACTTGTGCATGGTTACAATACGGAAGTGCTGGTTAGCATTCTCAGTGGAAAAAATAACCCACGTGAAAGCGTCTCAACCATCGCTATCGTGGATTCTGGCCTTTTTTCATTCCTGCAAACATCCACAAACCCTTGTAAGCCCCCCTAGCCCCTAAGTTTGCTTACTTATGAGATCCCTCGAATTTAGGTTGGGTTGTTATTCCCTGAGCTTACTGTCATATGGCGTTGAAGGTGCACAGCGCTAATGAAATCAAAACATCCGTAAATATAAGCAACTCCACCCTTCATAAGGGGCCAATTTTTACAATCAGGACATCATACACCTCTTAGCTTGCGATAAATTCACGTGGAATGCAAAAAGATTGACCTTCTATAACGTTGTTAATTATAGTTGCATTTGTTTCAAACTTTCCGAAATTTTGTACTATATTATTACTAACGATAGTATTTTATACTTCTAGGGTGAACTTAAGGGGTGTTTTCGGGTAAGTTTCAAAAATATAGTAATATGCTATTATTAACTTTATTTGAGAAAGTATCGGAATGGGATGTACTTTGAGACCTAGATTTTATATAGGGGCATCAATGCGATTCTTTTCAGATTTTTCAGTTATATAAGTTCTGAGAAACGAGACTTTTCGGAGTACACATTATGAGCCTTCACTCTCTTATATTTCACCCAATATCTGAAATATAGTTTCGGTAAGTACTAATCAAGTCCTTTCATTTGATACCCACGATGGCTATATTCTGTGGAAAAAAATTGTACAGTGCCCTTTCACATGTATGGGGAGCCCACAAAGTGGCATTACTGGCTGTGTGCAAAGGGATTCGCAGGCCACACACCCTCACCAGATTTTGTGACAATAGCCTTAGCCGTTTCCGCATTAATCCGCTGTGACAGACAGACAAATGAGGAGACAGACGGACAGATAGACATTGAATCGTTTCTATCATAATAAGGTTTTGTTCTACACCGAACCTTGAAAGGTCTGGGGAGAGGTCGATTCTTCATACATGTTACTTTAAAATTTCTCTCGAATGTCAATTATTCTCGTTAATTGCGACGTCACCAAGTTATTTGTTAAGCCATGTATGATGCAGTAAATTCAGGCGAAATTGATCAGTTTGAACTCTTATAACATTGACAATAATGGCCGGAGGGCCACGAAACTTCGCAGTATTTGCGCATAGCATTTTATTACTCCTAGGATCAACTCAAGGGGGTTTTTCAGTTGATTTCAAAAAGTTGGTGATCTATTATTAGTAAATTTATTTGAGCAAATATTGGAATTCTTAGGCTTAGAGTTCATATTTGCACATCATTTCGATGATGATTCTGGAGGTGTGTAGTTTTCGAAAATGAGTTCTGTGTCACTAAAGTGCACTCATGTTAACAACTTAACTTGCGCATTTAGTATTTTAGAACTAATTTTGGTTATAAAAAGTACTAATTGAGACCTTTGTTTTGAGATCCAACGTGACCATTTTGGGGGGGATGTTTTCTACATCTCCCTTTGCATGTATAAGGGGCTCCCTACACTCCATGTAAATTTACGCTACTCACCATTTGCGTGGGAGTTCATAGTTCCCACATGTTCACCAAATTTTGTTTAAATCAGAATAGCCGTTTTGGAGAAAAGTGCGTGTGATAGGCAAACAGACAGTCAGTGAATCGATTTAAGGAAGGTTTGTTTACAGAAAATATTAAAAAAGAACGTTGCATGCGACAGCCCAGGACCGTTTTCCTCTTCCTCGACTCTTTTTTTCTGCTGCTATCAGACTTCGTTCCTGTAGGGTGTGGTCTTAAAGGGTTGTTTCGCTTCTGCTCAGCATGCCTACCGACGGAATAGAGGCAAGACCGTCGGTAACTGCTATAGTCGTACAGAAACTAGACTTGCCGGATGCTTCGGTGATGGCCACCCGTAATGGAGTACCACTTCGCCTCACAATTTACAACCACTTGAGCCGGCGCAATTACTTATTTTATAAAGACGCTAAAATGTCGGTTCTTCCCGTATCCGGTAATCACAATTTAACACTGCTGCTGACCCAGCGTTCTTTCAATAGCGTTTGAAATGTTGCCGACTCACGTTTTCGGACATTTGTTTGAAAATATAGCAAAACATTACTCCTGGGTGTAATCTTCCTGAACCCATAAAGCATAATGCTTAGCACCACATCAGCACTACCGGCTATCCTATCTTTTCTAAGGCGCGGCAGTTACCACCGCAGAAGTTCACAGTTGCACCGAAATAGTTCGAAAAACTTGTTAAACAGAGTATTGGCAGACCATCAAACAGTTTTAGGTCCTCGCCATTTCACATGGTCCCGACTACCTTGTGGCGGTTACATATAACTCCAAACCATTACCTCCTTCACTCATCCACGATTTTACGCACTCTATTGCAGACACACGTATTTTCTCGACCTTTTCAATACATATCGTCAAATTACCACATCCACAATCAATCGATCATTATCGCCAAGTTGTCGGGCCGAAGACCAAAGATACTCGTTTGATTGTGTGGTCCCCAGAGACTGTTTAGTCGTGGTGGATTTTATACTTGTGGCATTCCCTCAATAGTTCTGGTATTCTCTTCTAGGGAGCCTCTTTACGGACCATAAGACACTCACTTTTGCTTTGAAATAAAAGCCCGACAAAGAGTCCCCTGGCCAACTTCGACGCTTGAGCTTCATCAGCAAGTTCACTTCCGACATTCAATACGTGTCTGGAAAAGATAATGTAGTTGCTGACCCTTTGTCAAGTGTTGTAGAAGTCAAAATCCACGCCACGTTCCATTTTCTGACAACCATCGAGACGACACAGTTGTTTAGAGCCAGAGTTGTTTAGACCAGCTCCAAATACCTCCGTTGAACGCTACGATCCCTAACGTGTCATTATACAAAATTGATGTATCTATACTAGTGCGTAGGTCCACAACGGATCTTGAAAATAGTCGCACAAATGTAGGGATTCGTGTAAGCGTAATAAGTCAAATCAAAACGCGGGCTAGAACCTGAAAAATGCAAATAAAAAAAAGCTGCTCGACAGCGCGCGTGGAGCCGTGAGATCCACGACGGATCACAGTCTCGATTCATGCTTCTTCTTCCGCACATATTTGTTGAGGCGCGGGCTCTGAGGTTCCCTCTCCTCCTTGACACCCTCCGGCCATTATTCTGTAGGATGTCCCTAATTGTGCAGGAACGAAGGAGGAGGACAGAGGAAAGGATTCCTCAAATCAAAAATTCATTAAACGAGATTTATTCAAAGGAAACGTGAAATGACATAGTCATAACGAAATTAGCCATGATAAGAATCAATTCAAAAAGAAAACAAAAGGGCCAGAAACTAAAATCATTCTTAAAGAAATATTATAACTAAAATAAAAAAATACTAAAATAACTAAAAAATAATAAAATACTAAAATCAATACATTCCGGCAAATGAAAATTTAATTAACATAAGAAATATTTTGATCTTAGGAGTGAAATTGAGAATTTGAAAGAAATTCTTGTCAACTTATTATACACTTTGCACATTCCCAAAAGTACGAAGGATGGATCAGGTGTTCCTCCCGTAAGTAAAGAGCTGATAGGTAAGTCCAGTTTGTAGTAGGGGTGATAGAATAAGGCTATGTGGTTAATTTTTGACCTAACTCATTTACATATAACTCACTATTTAAACGGGCAGCCTTTCCGCTGACCGCACTCGAAGAAACGATAAAGTAGTGCCAATTGTCAAGCGAAAGAATTTGGAATCAACTAGTTTGTTGCAAATTCGCGACAGTTGCTCTAACGTGCACCATCCAATTCACCCGGGGATGGACGGAGACAAGTTAGGTAAATTGATTTGCCTTCAAAAAGGAGTGAAACACCTTCTAAATCCAAAAAGGGATCTGCTGCTGCTTCAGCATGCTCAACCGACAATCTTAATTTTCACACTGTGAAACAATCTTCACTGATATTTTTGCGTTTGATCGTAAACGATTTTTGCTAGAGGCTCTTTCGAAGTACAGAAGCAGTCTTTAAAATCCAGTTATCGGTACCCCTCAATTCAAATTTACCGTATATTAAACTCCCTGAAAGACGCTTGATGACACTTGTTTTTTTTGCGCGCACTTTTTATCCAATTTGTCGCTAAGTTTTCCGTTTACTGAAATTGCAGTGCTTTCAGCATAATGGGCCTTTCTACAATCAAATTTCGTCGCAGTCGCCGGAGCACACATAGACTGCAGGAAAACACGACGGCTGTCCTCATGAACGGCGAGAACTCACGATCCACCGAACAGTGCAGCCACAATGTCAAAGGAAAATTCGTTAATTGCCTTGAAATTCGGTTTATGGACGCGCTACTCGCGGCCAACTCGATCACCGGACAGAGCGATAAGAATCCCATGATATTCAGTGAGCGTGGAGTTGCTTAAATATTCAATACAATAAATACAACCGGCTAATGATACAGTCTAGTCGACCTCCTCATGTCCACCGCCGCTTCTAGTTCACTCCTCAACCATCCATCGGTGAATTCCTCTGCGAAAAACTGCGTTCTACCCGCCCATTAACTGTCTCTTAATCAGCCGGTCCCGCTAAACCTGGCCTTGAACTTCTGCCAGCAACATACGCAGTAGTGTTGACGAATGCGGCAGAACATTCCCCTTTGTTACGACCAATTCGCTCGAATGCATTCAATAATGTGCAATGTGCGGCGGAATTTAAGGTAATTACACACTATAGAATGCATTATTTGATCAAATTAATCAGAGAAGAGACGAATAAAATCCACCCCCCCCCCCCCCCCCCGAAGCCGGGGCCATTACTTTGGTTAGTCCGGGGACTTTAGCGTAAGTAGACTCTTCTCCCCGCTTTTTCTAATAGATAAGACCTGGCTATGGCAGTCAGATCTATTAACTGTAGTTGACGCTGGCGCTAATATCCGATGTTATGCTTTTCAGTTACATGCACCTACATCTATAGATACTGTGACCTTATCGGATTTTTATTGGGGAGGGGGTGCTCAACTTTGCGATTTTGGAATGCCTTCTTTTTCAAAATTACGTAAACGTCATGAAGAATTTCTAGAAACTTAATTTCTTTTATGACCTGACATCCCTTAATGTCAGATTCTTCACACTGGCAGCGTTGAAGCTTACTTTTGTAAATTAGGCCAAGTATAACAGCAACTTCTCTTATCGCAGCTACGGCGAAAGCGACTTTTCAAAATAAATGCGACGTTGAGTTTATATGAAAACATCACTAATAAAAACTTAAAGCAGTGACAGATTTATCCATTATTCCACTGATATCATATCAGTCCTGTTTCTTCAAAACCGTTATCTGCTTTCATAAAATAGATATATTATAATATATGATTTCCCACAAAACGAGACCGTATCTCGTCTGAAATATAATTTTAATTGCCAAGAGATAAACGAGTGTGTTTCAGCGACGTTTATTACAGCAGTTCCACGTATAAGCGCATCTACAGGGATATCCTTTCAAAGTAAGAGGTCATTCCATTACCCTTTGTATGTGCCGAGGTTGACGAACTTTGACTTGATGGTTCATTCCACTCGCTTTTTCCGAAAAAAGCTCTTTTCAACTTAAACAGCAATTAGAATTTACAGCGGCGAGCATTTGTTTAACGTGTGCATTTGTCAGCACTTCCAGATGCAGTTGTTTTTCGTCGCGTATTTTCCCTCAACAAATAGAGTTATGCAAGGGATGCAAGGCTTCGGAGACAGGGAAAAATATGGTGCATCTTGTGTAAAGCATATGCGTGTAGTGTGTGCTGGAATAATACTGATGCGCTTAGTAGAAGTTTTAGAAGTGTTAAGTATTATATCTTTTATATTTCGGATTTCACTCTTAAGTTAGCTTGTCAATTAACAACGAATTCTATGGGTTGATACTAGCAAACCTCTCTAAACTTTAAAAGGTGACCTTTTTTTAATAAGGATAATCAATGAGGTTTTGAATGAATCGGTAGAATATATAGTATATCAAATTTTCTATATATATATCATGGCACTACTAGCGAACCTTGCAGACTTTAGAAATGGTTTAGAGAATTAGCTGTTCCCGAAAAATTCCCGCTTGCGGAAATAAACATTTTTACTAGCGAAGTAAACGACCAACTCTTCTTTTTTACTGTATATAATTTTGAAAATAATTACTGAAACTTAGCTTCTGAACTAACCAACAGAATTGTTACAATAGTTGCTTAATTTTTGCCTTTATTTTCCGATGAAACTTAAGTTTATCTTTCTCGTGGGAGGGTACATATTCAATAAAGATAGCTATTAAAGGGAATGAGAGAGAGGGTGGGGGATGGCTTGGTAACAACCCGTTTGTCTTGAATCATATATTCCCTAAAGCATCAAATATGTATGCATTTTGAGGTTCTTGAGAGCAAATCTTCGATTTTCAATTTCCAAAGACAAAAAGCTCATATTTATTTCTTCCCACGTACTGTATATGATGTAGCAAAACTACTGGCTTGCACAGTTTGTAATGTTTTTTCTCCGGTGTATCCAACCTATTGGTATTTCCCTGGGCATTTGCAACTATAAAGTGCATACATTGCAGAGCTTTGACACTTCCGCGAACCTAAGTGACGTTACATATTGATGTATATACTTGTTGAAAATGAAATGAAAAAATATGCAGTATATAAAAGTTTAGATTGTATTGTGCTTCCTAACCGGCTTGGATAGTTGTTCTATCGAATATATTAATTTTGATGTATATGTCACTATGGTGTCCCCACATCAGTAATCTTTCGCTTACTATATAACTCATTGACATTTTGGACAAGTACAACTCGATTCTGCCTCATATATTAAAATTGGGGAAATTCATAGGTTTGGGAGCGTAGAACACTTTTCGATGTAACTTCATGTGAAGGACGACAAGTTGAGCACATTATTTTGCTACATTTTCAAAATTCGCTTCATCATCATCATCATCAACGGCGCAACAACCAGTATCCGGTCAAGGCCTGCCTTAATAAGGAACCCCAGACATCCCGGTTTTGCGCCGAGGTCCACCAATTCGATATCCCTAAAAGCTGTCCGGCGTCTTGGCCTACGCCATCGCTCCATCTTAGGCAGGGTCTGCCTTGTCTCCTTTTTCTACCATAGATATTGCTCTTATAGACTTTCCGGGTGGGATCTTCCTCACCCATACGGATTAAGTGACTCGCCCACTGTAACTTATTGAGCCGAATTTCATCTATAACCGGACGGTCATGGTATCGCTCATAGATTTCGTCATTGTGTAGGCTACGGAATCGTCCATCCTCATGTAGGGGCCCAAAAATTCTTCGGAGGATTCTTCTCTCGAACGCGATCAAGAGTTCGCAATTTTTCTTGCTAAGAACCCAAGTTTCCGAGGAATACGTGAGGACTGGCAAGATCATTGTCTTGTACAGTAAGAGCTTTGACCCTATGGTGAGACGTTTCGAGCGGAACAGTTTTTATAAGCTGAAATAGGCTCTGTTGGCTGATAACAACCGTGCGGGGATTTCATCATCGTAGCTGTTATCGGTTGTGATTTTCGACCCTAGATAGGAGAAATTGTGAACGGTCTCAAAATTGTATTCTCCTATCCTTATTCTTCCTGTCTGACCAGTGCGGTTCGATGTTGTTGGTTGATTCGTCTTCGGTGCTGACGTTGCCACCATATATTTTGTCTTGCCTTCATTGATGTGCAGATCTCGTCCCGATTGCCGCCTGCTCGATGGATGGATGGATGAAGGCAGTTTGTATGTCTCGACCGGTTCTTCCCATGATATCGATATCGTCAGAATAGGCCAGTAGTTGGGTGGACTTAAAGAGGATCGTACCTCTTGTATTTACCTTAGCATCACGAATCACTTTCTCGAGGGCCAGGTTAAAGAAGACGCATGATAGGGCATCCTCTTGTCGAAGACCGTTGTTGATGTCAAATAGTCTCGAGAGTGATCCTACTGCTTTTACCTGGCCTCGCACATTGGTCAGGGTCAACCTAGGCAATCTACTCAATTTCGTCGGGATACCCAATTCTCTCATGGGCGTGTACAGTTTTACCCTGGCTATGCTATCATGAGGCGGCTTTAAAGTCGATGAATAGATGGTGCAACTGTTGTCCATATTCCAACAGTTTTTCCATCGCTTTCCGCAGAGAGAAAATCTCATCTGTTGCTAATTTGCCTGGAGTGAAGCCTCTTCGGTATGGGCCAATGATGTTCTGGGCGTATAGGGCTATCCGGCCTAGCAAAATAGTGGAGAATATCTTATAGATGGTACTCTGCAACGTGATACCTCTATAATTGCTGCACTGTGTGATATCTCCCTTTTTATGTATGAGACAGATAATGCCTCGTTGCCAATCGTCAGGCATTGATTCGCTGTTCCATACCTTGAGCACAAGTTGATGAACCACTTGGTGTAACTGGTCGCCCCCATATTTAAACCAATTCGGCTGTAATTCCATCGGCTCCTGGCGACTTATGATTTTTTAGCCGATGAATTGCACGGACGTCATCTTCAGTTGGCGGGACCTCCAACTCGTCGATGTTCTTGTTGTTCAGTAGCTCATCAAAGTACTCAACCCATCGCTCTAATATGCCCATTCTGTCGGAAATCAGATTTCCCTCTTTGTCTCGGCGGGATGAGCATCGAGATGTATAAGGCTTCATCCTGCTGACTTGTTGGTAAAACTTCCGCGCCTGGTGCGGTTGCTCTCTGTACTTTTCTAGTTCACAGACTTGTTGGTTCTCCCAGGCTTCCTTTTTCCGTCTGTGAAGTCGCTTCTCCGCTCGACGGAGTTCGTGATAAGTCTCTGCGCGTGCCCGCGTTCTTTGAGAATGCAACATTACTCGGTCTGCGGCATTCTTCCGTTCCGTTGCTAGCTTGCACCCATCGTCAAACTAGCCGTTCCGACTTTTCTTCTAGCTAAGGCCAAGTATGTTTGTGGCCGTATCCATGATAACGTTCTTCAGGTGGTTGCGAAGATCATTTGTTGATGCTTCATTTCCAGGACCTCGGTTGACTGCGGTTATTGCGGCATCCATTTCCCTATTATAGGTGTCGCGGAGGGCTGTGTAATGGATGGCTTCAGTGTTAACTCTCACCTGGTTGTCAGAGGGGATTCTAGGTGGTGTTGTTTTTCGAGCTCGGAGCACCATGCCAACGAGACAGTGATCCGAGTCTATATTGGCGCCCCTATATGTTCTGACATTCATCAAGGCTGAGAGGTGGCGGCGTTCGAGTCACTACACCATATATTATAGTGAAATGGTTGTTGGAAATACTTGTTTGAGGGGAAAGCGGTCCACAAACAAAAGTGGGACTCTCGATATGGGACCACTTTCAACAAAATTGACCCCGTGTTGATCGAACGCCGTCACCTCTCAACCTTGATACTGGAGCCGAAGAAGTCTCCGAGCAAAACGGTAGAAAATTTTGTCGGCAAGGTGGAGAAGTCCTTAGGAGAAGAAGCACGAGTACAGGCCAGCAAGCAGGAGATCGTTATACAATATAAGAACATTGATGAAATCACGACCAAGGAGGATATCCGCGACGCCTTAGAAAATAAGTTCGCACAACTTAGGCTTGTAAGATTCCGCAATCAGGGGACTGAGGAAGGCAGCGTTCAAACTGCTGGTGGCTGGAGAAGTAAAAATAGGTTTGATCGTTTGTCGACTCAGGGACTAAGTGTCGTTCAAGTGCTGCTTTAGATGCCTGGAATTTGGCCACATAGCGGCGAAATACACCGGTGACTGTGACAGATCAAAAAGTTGCAGAAAATGTGGGGGAGGAGGTCATATGTTGAGGGAGTGCAAGGCTGAGGCTGAATATATGCTTTGCAAGGAATAAAAAGGCGTCGACTGTCGGTATGTTGCAGGCAACAGTAGATGCCCAGAGTTTAGGAGAGCCCTGAATGCAGTAAACAAATCAAGTTGATACAAATCAACCTCAACCACTGCGAGGCACCACAAGACTTTCTCTCGCAGACCATCTGTGAGAAGGGACCATAATCAGCGAACCTTATCGCAATAATAAGAGCGGTGCCTGGACTGCAGATGTAACTGGCAAGGCGGCAATATGGGCATGTGCAAATCAAGCCATTCAAGAAGTGATGAAGTTTCCAAAAGTTAAATCCGTCAGGGCAAAAATAGCTGGTATCTATATATATAGGAATGCTAGGTACACTAGTCTCGGATGCAAGAAGTCGAAACCCCAAGATCATAGCGGGTGAATTCAACGCGTGGGCCGTGGATTGGGGCAGTCGCACTACGGACACCAGGGGCCGTATCCTGCTTGAAGCTTTCGCGGAGCTAGATTTGTTGCTTTCCAATATGGGAAATGTTTGCGCATTTCGTGGGACAGGATCGGGCTCAATAGTCGATCTGGAATATGTGAATACCACATTTGTGAGAAGCATGGCATGGTTTGTCAGTGATCATTATACTCACACCGACCACCAGGCAATTTTACTCCAGATCGAATATGGGCCATGCGGCGATGTGCGGCTGGTCCGTGAAAAAGTCTGAAGAGGATGCATTCATAGAGATGCTATTGGGAGGCCAACATCCCGGTGCTGCGGCTACAGTAATCAACTTTGCGGGAAACCAGGGCTGGTCCGTGAAAAAGTTTGCAGAGGATACATTCATAAAGATGCCATTGGGAGGCCAAAATCTCAGTACTGCGGCTACAGGAAAGGTAGAGCAAATTATGAGACGCATAATGAGAGTATGCGACGCTGCTATGCCGAGGTGGCGAGTCCTCGCAAAAAGGCGCTCAAACTGAAGAGATCGCGGAGTTACGGGATGCATGTTTTCGAACTAGAAGGATTTTCCAATGATCTAGAGGAAGAGCGGAATTCGACGAGAAACGGCAAGTATATGTGAACCATCGAGGTAGGCTTAAGCAGGCTATACGGACCAACAAACAAAAATGCTTGATGGAACTTTGCGCAGAGGTAGACCAAAGACCCTGGGGAACAGCGTACAGGATGGTTATGAAGAAGATGAGAGGGCGAACACCACAATCGACCTGCCCGCATCTTGTGCTCGATATTGTCATGGCGCTCTTTCCCCCGCATAAAGGGGAGCGCAAACAAGACAAGCAAGCATTGGACGTTCACACCATACTTGCGGAACTTGTGCAAATTTGCCGGATTTGGTGATAACAAGCACTCGGTCTGGATGCTTTTCTCAATAGAGATCTTAAGCTTGCTGTTAAAACCAGAGCCGACAGGTTTATCAGCGAAACATGCATGGTAGAAGGAGTTTTCCTCGACCGGTGAAGAGGCAAAAACTAGTTTTGCTCCCCAAGCTGAAAAATTACCTAGGAGACCCACCATCATACGGACCGATTTGCCTCATCGACACGGCAGGATGCTTGAAAGGGTCATCTACAATAGACTGCTCCCTATCAGTGAATATAAGGATGCACTATCGGAGCGACAAATGGATTTCGACAAGTCCACTCAACGATCGACGCCGTAGACGTTGTTTTGAAGCTGGCTCGCCATTTCGCCTAAAAAAATGCTGTGCCGTGGTGACGTTGGACATCAAACATGCATTCAATTCCACTAGTTAGGAGTGGATAAAAAGCTCACTGGGTAAAACCTAGTACCTAGTTATTTGACTAAGTTTCTCGACAGTTACCTTTCGGAGAGGACACTTTGGTATGACACGGATGAGGAACCCAAACAGTACACCGTCCAGCTGGAGTACTACAGGGCTCAGTGTTGGGTCCTCTCCTGTGGAATGTGATGCATAATAGGGTCCTTATCCTTCCCGTACCAAAGGAGGCCTCGATAATCGGTTTCGCAGATGATCCAGCTGTAGTTGTCGTCACGAAACAACCTGAAGACGTTGAAGTGTACGCTAACGAAACCATTAGCGCGATGTTTTAGCTTGATCTTGCGGAACAAAAGACGGAGACGGTCTTGATTACCAACCGTACGAACAGGAATACGGTTAATACTCGTGTTGGTGGTCATATCATCACTTCGAAACCGGTTATCAAATACCTAGGGGTGATGATTGACGCTGAAATCAATTTCAAGGGACACCGTCGTTGGCGCAACAATCCATATTGGATCAAGGCCTTGAAGTGTGTTAGAGCACTTCATTCAAGACCGTAACGGTACACTACAGAGAACTGTAGGAGGCAATGTGGTGAGCATTGCGCTCGCCCGAGATTATTACCCTGATTTGACTCAGGTACTCATTCACAGCTGAGTCGACTGGTATCCGACGTCAAGTCACGATACAAATCCCACTGCCACCAGCGAGATTTGAACCGCGGCCTTCCGTATGACAACCCAGTGCTCTAACCACTGAGCTATTCGGACACCTGGACTATGCCTGTGAGAAAGTGGCAAATTCCAGCGTGTCATTAGCACGGATGATGCCTAACATGTCTTCAGAACAATATCAGGTTATACAGTGTGTGTTATTGCGAGAATGATGCCGATAGACATTCTGGTAAGTGAGACATGCTGCCTGTACGAGAAAAGGAAAATGAATCCACCTTAAAATGATGCAGCATACCGAAAGGCGGCAAATCGGCAAGGCGAGGGTCGCTGGAAAAGTGGCAGCAACGGTGGGATGACTCGTAGAGGGGTCGCTGGACCCACACTTTGATTCCCCGTATTGAGGAGTGGATCCAGCGACGACATGGCGAAATTAACTACCATCTGACGCAATTCCTGTCAGGACATGGCGGTTACAGGAAGTATCTGCACCAATTCAGGCTGGATTATTCTCCCTTTTGTCTTGAATGTGGTTGCACAGCTGAGGACCCGGAGTATGTTAACATATGTTCCACTGTCCACGATTTTTCTCAGAGAAGAGGAGTCTAGAAGACTCCCTGAAAACGAATCTAAGCCCGCAGAACGTCGTCGTGGAAATGTTAAAGTTGGAGGGAAACTGGTGTACGGTGAACTCCGCAATCAAAATAATACAGGAGGAACTTGGAAAAGCAGAGCGCGCAAGGAGGACGCGAAGAACGGAAGGTTTGGTCGCTTAAAGCGCGGTCCACCTAGCGAAGTAATGCTTTGCGGCGGTTCCGCGGGGAAGGAAGAAGGAGAAAGTGGAAAGTGGTTTTAAGTGGGTGAGAATCCCACACGCTGCTGCAAGGTGGTGCGGCAGTGTTTTTGTAGCATTTCCACCTCCATCTATAAAAGAAAGACAGACAGACAGCAAACCGATTTTAATAAGGTTTTGTTATACACAAAACCCTTAAAAGAGCTCCTAGGTACATCTCACACTCACCTTTCTCATGTATCTCACCCCGAAGGCTGATTTATTTGCAAATTACAGTTGCAACTAAATTTAAATTGAGTCAAAAGAGTTTGCACCCTTCCTATGTGCAATAAATGCCAATTTGCTCAGTCGTTCGAACACGAGAGACAATTTTAAAAACTACTTGATAAACAGGTGTATTTCCACTTCCGAATTTCCCGATTCCATTTAACCACTGTTGTATGCGTTGCCCCTGTGTACACACCATAAACAATTTCATTATCTCTTTTCCGAAAAAAGCAGAAACACAATCAGTTCTGGCTTTAGGCCTGGGTAATTTGCAGTGTTTTTCATTATTTTATATCGTGAAAGTGCTCACAGCAGAAATCGACTTTTGTCTGATATTAATAACACGGGAAGGGGCTGCAAAGGACACAATTGTTTAAAAGCGCTGTCATCCAACCATAACAGATACGAATTTAGCTTAATGTTGTTATCAAGTTGCTTCAACTTGTTTTTTAAATATTGCATCCGTTATGTATGAAATGTGCCAAAAAAGCGAATGTTAAGCAAACAATAAAATGGGGTAAGAGCGGCGGATGATAGTTTTGTGGGCGGATAAGTGATTTGGGTGGAAAAGAGGAAAACCAACAAATATTATTAATTCCAATAAGGGTTTTCTGCGCTTCTGATTCTGGTATGAGGACAAGGTTAAATGAATAAATGATTTTACTTGTTCCATGGAAAATAAAGCGAGTTGCATGCTATTATTTGGGATGTCACCATGTCCTCTTCAAAAAGGTTACGCTTTTGTATGTTGTTTCCTGCTTTTCTGTTGCGTACAATTTTTTCACTTAATTTTTGAATAATATCGGCAATAACAAAAGCATTTTCAATAAATTGTTCGGTTTCTCTGCGTGAGGAGAAACATATTACTGAATTTAGGCTAAGAACAGTTTACTCCCGAAATATAAGGATTACAACGAAGGACATCCATCAAGATCGTAACCATGTTGGATAGATTCTGAATACAAGGCCAGCAATACTTGGCAGATGCTACTTTGTTTCTCCGCTTTCCTTTTATCCTTTCTGAAATGGATCTCGAAAACCCAGTTGCCCTGTAGTACCCACCAATATCAGACCAGGGTCTGTCTTGTAAAGACCAGGCGTAAAATTTCACTTGATTATTTTTCCTTTTTCCTATCACCCAGCATTTTTATCCCTCCTATCATATCATTTCTAATTTCCTCCACGAGTGTACAATATTAAATGTTCTAATATGAACTGTGAAACTACGACAAAGTGTTTACCTAAAAACTTTTAGTAATGAAACTATTGTATACATTAAAAATAGAAATGATCATTGACTCTTTTATGTATGATAATAAAATTGCAATGCTATGTAAATTTCAATACAAGGGTACAATTAGATGGGTTTTGCCTAAGCGAACGAGGGCCTTTGATGTTTCTCTCTGAGGGTATAGTTGTTCGAAAGAAAGAATTGATTTTTTGTTACCGATAGGATATCAGGAAGTGTTTGAAAGGTTGCTTACAGAGCAAGGGAAGGCTGTTCGAAATTTCCGAGAAAACACCGAGGAGAATTGTTGATATTAATTCCCCATGTTGCTTGCGAGTTTCGTGCTGAAATATAATATCTGATTTAACAGATTTCTAATATTCTTTATTTTTTCTAATACATTCATTTAATGCCTTGTTTTTTTCGAGATTTTTTTATAAGAAACAATGTCTTTACATGTTGTGGGCAGCAAGTTCTGAAAATGTATACCAAGGTGTGAGAATCGGATAAAAATTCCCTTCGGAAGGAATTTCGTATCGGCAATTAAAGCATTGCATAGCAATCGGTAGTTAACACGTGAAAGACTATTTTGTTTAAGGATTGAAGGATACCAAATCCCTTCCACTTGATGTCTGACCGGACCATGTGGAGAAAAACTGTTTTGAGTGGGAGAAGTGAATGGAATTTCACCACAGGGATTTTTAATTATTTAGACAATCCCTGAAAAGAACTATAGCTTAGGAATATTCTCCGATTGAAAAATAGAGATGTCCTAGGTAACCAAATTTAGGATAATTTCTTTTTCCAAAATCTCCGCTGATTTCTGATACAATATTATATTGCGTTGTTTTCGAAATCCGAATTTAAGATCTGATATGGCAATAGGTGATAGATTATGAAGTAAAAGATGTTGGCATACTTTTCATATGGCGGGAAGAAGGTCAGTGAAATTATTTGATTTCATTAGAGTGCATCCTTTCTAGGTTCAAGAATCATTGTAAGAAATGCATTTTCCAACTATTTGGAAAATATCTGATACTCAGGATTGCATTGAAAATATCATCATCATCAACGGTGCAACAACCGGTATTACGTCTAGGCCTGCCTTAATAAGGAACTCCATAAATCCTGGTTTTACGCCGAGGTCCACCAATTCTATATCCCTAAAAACTGTCTGCCGTCCTGACCTACGCCATCGTTCCATCTTAGGCACGTTTTGCCTCATCTTCTTTTTGTACCATAAATATTGCCCTTATATACTTTCCGGGCGGGATCATCCTCGTCCATACGGCTTAAGTGACTCGCCCACCGTAACCTATTGATCCGGATTTTATCCATGCCCTGACGGTCATGGTATCGCTCATAGATTTCATCATTATGTAGGCTGCGGAACCATCCATCCTCATGTAGGGGGCCAAACATTCTTAGGAGGATTCTTCTCTCGAACGGGGCCAAGATTTCGCAATTTTTTTTGCTATGAACCCAAGTCTCCGAAGTATACAAGAGGACTGGCAAGATCATTGGCTTGTACAGTAAGAGCTTTCACCCCATGGTGGAGCAGAACAGTTTTGGTAAGCTGAAATAGGCTCTGTTGGCTACCACCAACCGTGCGCGGATTTCATCATCGTAGCTGTTATCGGTAGTGATTTTCGACCCTAGATAGGAGAAATTATCAACGGTCTCAAAGTTGTAGTCTCCTATCTTTATTCTTCCCGTTTGATTAGTACGGTTTGATGTTGTTGGTTGGTTAGTTTTCGGGGCTGACGTTTTCACTATATATTTGGTCTTGCCATCATTGATGTGTAGCTCAAGATCTGGCGCTTATTGCTGCCTGCTCGATCTGGATGAAGGTAGTTTGTACGTATCGAGTCGTTCCTTCTATGATGTCAGTATCGTCAGCATAGGCCACTAGTTGGGTGAAGTTAAAGAGGATCGTACCCCTCGCTTTTACGTCCGCATCATGGATCACTTTTCCCATAGCCAGGTTAAAGAGGACGCATGATAGGACACCCTCCTGTCTTAGACCGTTGTTGATGACGAATGATGCCGAGAGTGATCCTGCTGCTTTTATCCGGCCTCGCCCATTGGTCAGGGTCAGCCTAGTCAGTCTTATTATTAATTTCGTCGGGATACCGAATTCTCTCATGGCCGCGTATAGTTTTACCCTGGCTATGCTATCATATGCGACCTTAAAGTTGATGAAAAGATGTTGTTGATTTGCTGCTGGTTTTCCTGGAGTGAAGCCTCTTTGGTATGGACCAATAATGTTCTGGGCGTATGGGGCTATCCGGCCTAGCAAGATAGAGGAGAAGATCTTATAGATGGTACTCACCAACGTGATACCTCTATAATTGATGCACTGCCTGATATGTTCCTTTTTATGTATGGGCAGGTACTGCCCCGTTGTCAGTTGTTAGGTATTCATTCGCTGTCCTACACCTTACACATAAGTTGATGAACCACTTGGTGTAATTGGTTGCCTCCATATTTAACCAATTCGACTGTAATTCCATCGGTTCCTGGCGACTTATGATTTTTAAGTCGATGAATTGCACGGCCTGTTTCTTCTATACTTGGTGGTGGCAGTATTTGTCCGTCGTCTTCAGTTGGTGGGATCTCCAACTCGCCGATGTTCAGCTTTTTTAACAGTTCATCAAAAAACTCAACCCATTGCTCCAGTATTTCCATTCTGTTGGAAATCAGATTTCGTTCTTTATCTCGGCAGGATAAGAATCGAGGTGTGTAAAACTTCATACTACTGACTTGTTGGTAAAACTTCCGCGCCTGGTGTGGTTGCTCTATGTGCTTTTGGAGTTCACAGACCTGTTGGTTCTCCAATCGCTTCTCCGCTTGCCGGAGTTCGTGACAAGTCTCCGCACGTGCTCGCGTTCTTTGAGAATGCAGCATTACTCGGTATGCACCATTCTTCCGTTCCGTTGCTAGCTTACCTTCATCGTCGAAGTAGCCCTTTCGACTTTCTTTGCGAGTGGCCTCAATTATGTTTATATTCGTATCAATAATAACGCTCTTCAGATGGTTGTGAAGATCATTTGTTGATGCCTCATCTGCAGGACATTTGTTAGCTGCGGTTATTGAATTTTCCCCTTATAGATGTTACCGAGTGCCGTGTTGTGGCTGGTTTCACTAATCACCCTCACCTGACTGCCAGAGAGGATTGTAGGCGGTCCCGTCTGGAGAGGTCCACGTTTGTTTATGGACCGCTTTCCGCGTAAACCGGGAACTTAAAACAATCATTTCATGCGATACTGGTAATTGAATAATCCGCAGTCCGTTACCATTTGTATTTTTATGTGAGCTTTACGTGCAACGTATGGCCTGAATGTGGGCTCCGTCCTTTCTTGGTTGTTAAAATCTCAAAGTATGATTTCTTCTGCCTCCTAGAAAGTATCCTTCTTCGACTCTGCAGTCACCTCTGTAGGTCCCTTAATAAGGTTCATATTTCTAAATTTGCTTCGCAAATGTTTTCAAAGCCGATAACAGCAGGTTTCATTTTTTGGCTGACTAAGAAACCTACGTCAAGCACATGGTTTGCTGGATGGCCATTATAATATATGGTATAGTAGCTCTTCTCTAGGAAACCAGTCCCTGTCCAACGCATTCCCTGCAACGCTGTTACATCACCCCTGTATTTAAACAGGGTATCGGATAACTGCTTAGCAGCTCGATCTTTGTTCAGGGAACCCACGTTCCATGAGAAAATGCGCAAATCGTTATTCCGTTGTCGTTGCCGGGTTTGTCGTTGTAAAGTCCATCCTGTCCGAGGTTCCTTCTGTGAGTTCGTAACGAGTTGTTTTCCATGTAGGGTTGTCAGCCCTACCCGACCTCCAACCTGGAGGACCAGTTCCTACAATTTATCCCGTTTTTAGGCGTAGGAGACTCGCCTTCATCCTTCTCTGTCTCCAGCTTTTCGTTAGAAAGAGCTCCCAGCGGTCACCACGCGGAGGTGGAGATAAGGTTTAGTAGTAGAGCTGTTGGTGTTGGTTCAGCAAGCCAGACCAGATTTTATGCTCCATCGTGTGTACCAATCCACGTTTCTTCAACATTTGTTCAAATTATGCCGCACAGAATTAAAAGTATAATTTGAAAAAAAGGATGCTCAAAGTATTAATAACTTCTAGATAAGAATACATATATTTTATTTAAAATCGGCCATTTTAATAAAGTAATTTCCTTTTTATCCTTTTAAAAGCATAATTTATTTTATTTCACGGCTCGAAAGGCAATATATCAAAACGCTCTTGCTGCTCATAATTCGATGGTCTTACCACAAGTTCTACGTGTGGAATTTTTGTTAAATTTGCGGAGCAGTCGGAGTTCGTCATACCGCTTAAACTGTAATGAATGTAGCGTTCTTCCCAGGCTTACTGCTTAGAATTTTCATGGGCGACAATACAATAATAAATACCTTCCCATGGGTGACTACCTGTGGAACTGTCGTCAGTAGTGGGGGAAATCCGACATGGTGAAACTATTCCACGGTTCGTTACATCAGCAATTTTATTCTGTTTTACTAGGGATTGTAAGGAAGATTCCCTTCCTAGATTTAAAAGCACAATAAACAATACAGTCTATATATTCAGGTCAGGCCACTGGGAAGGAAGAGATACCTCCCGAACCTGGAGTTCTTTCGATGATTCAGAATAGAGAAACGTTATTAAAATACGATTAATTATACAATTTAGGGGAGGGCCTTCATGCTTTTCACTCCGCGCCATGGGTCACGTTTGTTTTCATCCTTAACAAGGAAACGCTAATAATAACTAATATTTACGCCCAAAGCGCTTGTCCCCACTGTCTCGGTCTAGTGAACATTTCCAATCATAGAATAGAAAATGAGACTCATCGTCATTATTTATTAAATTTTTTTAAGAACTGAAGGCCTTTTGAAGTGCTCCCCGATTGGATCGATAATGTATAAAATCACGAAATTTTAAAGTAACCGGAACGAATATAGACTTTAAACAAAAAGAGGAAACGTCAGTATTTCATAGCGTACCACCCTTCATGCACCATTGCTGTTTATATAGCCTTCCAATAGCAACACTGGATTTAATGGAAAATTATTCATTTTTATTCATTATTTAACTTATTTAACTTTTCTTCTTGGTCTGTTTATACATCGATGCCCAGCATTTTTTGGAAATAATTTACAGAAAAAATTAAAATGGATTATATGCTCGCGTAAGCATGGTTATGCAAGCAAGCGGGAAGTTGTCCTGAGCAAGTTACTTTGAGTATATAAATTGAAAGAGAGAAAAGTACGCAGGTACAAATACTTATTTTAACATAATTGCGACGTATTTCTGAATGAAAAAGGCATCAACAAACGGTGACTTTATACAAGTGAAGGAGGTGCACTAAGATGTGATAAAGGCCGTTAGTATAGTATGTAATAACAATTGTTCCCTTCGAACAATTATTGTGTGAATTATTCCTTAATTCATATTCAAACTACTATGCGAACTGTAGTGGTTTGGCTACCTAACGACCGCGGAGAACTTCGCATGTTACTTTGCTAAACTGTGTCCTGCGCAATACCGCAACTTACAATTTGAAAGAATTTATTTAAATCTACACCTATATGCATAGATAGGTATTCCTCCTAGCTATTTCATCATCATCAACGGCGCAACAACCGGTATCCAGTCTAGGCCTGCCTTAATAAGGAACTCCAGACATCCTGGTTTTGCGCCAAGGTCCACCAATTCGATATTCCTAAAAGCTGTCTAGCGTCCTGACCTACGCCATCGCTCCATCTTAGGCAGGATCAGCGTCGTCTTCCGGGTGGGATCATCCTCATCCATACCGATTAAGTGACCCGCCCACCCTAACCTATTGAGCCGGATTTTATCCACAACCGGACGGTCATGGTATCGCTAATAGATTTCGTCGTTATGTAGGCTACGGAATCGTCCATCCTCATGTAGGGGGCCAAAAATTCTTCGGAGGATTCTTCTCTCGAACTCGGCCAAGAGTTCGTAATTCTTCTTGCTAAGAACCCAAATCTCCAAGGACTACATGAGGACTGGCCAGATCATTGTCTTGTACAGTAAGGGCTTTGATCTTATGGTGAGACGTTTCGAGCGGAACAGTTTTTGTAAGCTGAAATAGACTCTGTTGGCTGCGAACAAGCGTGCGCGGATTTCAACGTAGCTGTTATCGGTTGTGATTTTCGTCCCTAGATAGAAGAAATTATCAACGGTCTCAAAGTTGTATTCTCCTATCCTTATTCTTCCTGCTTGACCAGTGCTGTCTGATGTTGTTGGTTGGTTGGTTTTCGATGCTGACGTTGCTACCATATACTTTGTTCTGCCTTCATTGATATGCAGCGCCTGCTCCATCCGGATGAAGGCAGTTTGTGCATCTCGGGTAGTTCTTTCCGTGATGTCGATATCGTCAGCATAGGCTAGTAGTTGGGTGGACTTAAAGAGGATCGCACCTCTTGCATTTACCACAGCATCACGAATCATTTTCTAGAGGGCCAGGTTAAAGAAGACGCATGATAGGGCATCCCCTTGTCGTAGACCGTTGTTGATGTCGAATGTTGTTGAGAGTGATCCTGCTGCTTTTATCTGGCCTCGCACATTGATAAGGGTCAGCCTAGTCAGTCTTCTCAATTTCGTCGGGATACCGAATTCTCTCATGGCCGTGTACAGTTTTACCCTGGCTATGCTATCATAGGCGGCTTTAAGGTCGATGAATAAATGTTCCATATTCCAACGGTTTTTCCATCACTTGCCGCAGAGGGAAAATATGATTTGCCTGGAGTGAAGCCTCTTTGGTATGGGCCAATGATTTTCTAAGCGTATGGAGCTATCCGGCCTAGCAAGATAGTGAAGAATATCTTATAAATAGTACTCAGCAACGTGATACCTCTATAATTGCTGCACTGTGTGATATCTCCCTTTTTAGGTATGGGACAGATAATGCCTCGTTGTCGGTCATCAGGCATTGATTCGCTGTCCCACACCTTGAGCACAAGTTGATGAACCACTTGGTGTAACTAATTCGGCTGTAATTCCATCGGCTCCTGGCGACTTATGATTTTGAAGCCGATGAATTACACGGACTGTTTCTCCTATACTTGGTGGTGGCAGTATTTGTCCGTCGTCTTCAGTTGGCGGGACCCCCAACTCGCCTATGACCTGGTTGTTTAGGACTGTGTCCTAAATCATCATTGTGAGGTTTCTACCAACTGATGCTAGTGATTCAGCTTATTATAAGCCAGTTCACTCCCTTTGGTCGCACAAAGGATAGTTCATTCCATTGGATGTTATAACCAGCAATGGAATTGCCTCCTCTTCCATATATGCGGTATATCGACTGCCATTTCCATCTTCTAATTAAGATTATCTGCATGCTAAGGCGGCTTTTCGTCCAAGACTATGTCAGCCTAGGATATCCCAATGACGTAACGGAAGCTAAGTATTCAAGAAGGCTTGACATTTTCCCGTAACAGTGGGGGTCACTTTCCTTGGTTTCGTCGCATATAGCAACTACGTTGGTACAGAAGAACCTTATGGTGATTTTGATGTTAAAGTTTCTGCTAGACTGAGAGCAAATCTAGCGCTGTGCTATTAGTGCTTCGGGTGTTGTTAGTTTCGGTACCCCCATCTAAAAAAATAACAACATCCAGACATACACTTCTTCCATCATCTTCAATGCTTTGTTCACTGATCCCAATAAGAAGTCAAAGTGTTTGAGGAAAGATACCATAGTTCATGGAAGGTTATCAAAGTGCATGGGTAACGATTTCATTGTTAAAACCATTTATATGTCACCAAAAAAACATAATAGAGCAAGTTCCTTGAATTCTACCTGGATGCATCACATGGCATATCCCAATGACCTTGTCTCCATATAGTTCGTCGAGTACCCAATTTTTCTGAAAAGTAGCCTCTGATGAAGCACTTTGTAGAAAATATTGAAAAGCATACCCAGTCAGAAAACAAATTTTCCGTACTTTCCGCTACGGTTTATGCAGCAGAGTCTGTTGCAGAAATGGGATAAGCCTTGTTGGATCAGTAATTGAGTCATAAACAGCTGAAATAATTTGTTGCATCAAATTAGGGATGGTGAAAATAGACCCTGGCGAAGATAAACACCAGGCAATCATTAGCGTATACCGTAGGAGAATAAATATTATTGATATTTACGTTAGTCGCTATAAGATGATCTCAAAGTAGATTATTCAATACCTGAAGAGAGGCAGACTGAGTATGCAGGGAGCCTGATTCTAACAAGAATCTTCACATCACTCTGTCAATATCATACATTTAGTATCAACTTAAATTTTATTCTACAGTCAAGGTTAACACTCAACATGGAATATCGGGTAAGGACGTAACTGCAGGATGCCAGATTATATAATGCACTCTCTTCAATGTGTTTCATTGATAAGGTTCTTCGGGGTGCATATTGGTATATGCACTCTTGGCGCATATATAAGGCACCATTTATTCTTGGGACACGTTCATATTCGACTAGCATTATAAGATTATAAAATTTATAATATTTATTCCCAACCCTGAAAAACGCATCATCTTAACTTCATTCTTCCTTAAAAGATTGGAAAGGTTAGTAGGGTGGTTGCTTCACTGCAGGTCGGATAGTTTGGTTGATTCCGATAAAAGCAGTTTGGTGCGTCTAGCAACATATAGGATCTGCCATTTGTCCTTATGGAAAGCCTGTTATAAGTTATTGATAGTGGTGGTTCTGGTTTTGTGTGATGGACCTAGAAAATCTAGAAAACCTCGGTGTCTCTCTTACATTCTTGCAGTCTGTTCCAGTTTCCCTCCTCCCTCTTGAGGATTATTTTATATTTCCTACCAAACAGTGGGGAATGAATTCGATTCTCTTTTTCTAATATTTCCGCCAATGCTTCCGGCTCCCTTTTTTCGTTTATACACTGAGGTGTAAAAATCTTAGAAACACACGCTCGTTTAAGCTCAGCCGCACGATCGCCAGGGCTAGAACGGAATTCAAATGCGTGTGGGATTCACACCCCCTAAAATTTACCCCTGGTCACTCCAACCTCAGTTCCGCGGGAGTATCATTTGGCTATTACTTCGCTGGATGGGCTCGTGCTTCTGCTCCTTGTTGCTTTCCTTCTTCTTTCTTCATTCAGCTACCCATTCTGTATTTTTACGATTCCGGGGGAAATCGTAAGTCAGTTCTCTTCGGTGAAGTCATACCATAATGTTGGGAATGAGTCTGGGCATCCAGCGACTCGTAGACCTTCGACTCTGACCTTGCTTAATTTCTGCGTTCAGTGTGCCTCTCCATAAGTCTTGTGTGATACAGCATACTCATTTCTTCTGCTTGAATATCGACTGTAATGAGTTATCAGCCTGTAAACTGAATTTGCCTGCATCTTTCCCTCCAAGTTCTCAAGGGCCTCCGCCCATATAAATGATGCGTAAAGGAGGGAGAATGGATCACCGTATGCAGTTAGATCGGCCCATCAACATTTAGCAATATTTTTGCAAGTGCTCTCCCAGTTGATGGAATCAAATGAATGGCATCTAATGCTCTATGGCCTTAGCATAGCTATAGATTTAAACTATGGGGGGGCTGCTCTTATGGTAAGGCTTTGAATATATGTATATATCCAAGGATTGCGAATTGAGTAATGCATCTAGAGCTACTCGAGAGCATACAGTGCAGAAAGGTTAGCTCACAGTGACCATGCTTTGGTTTCATTGTGTTTCACCACACTACAACACATAGCAACATTGTCATACAAGGCAAGGTCCTCTGAGGTCCACATTTCAAGGCAAAAGCTCGACTGCTTAGCCTATACGCTCAGAGAGCTCATTTCAGCTTTGCCTGCACATGTTTATTCTGAGCATGCATTTGAAGGATAATTTCGCTCATTTCGAGAAGGCGAAAATCTTTTAGTTTCCTCCTTTTTGTAAGCAATATGATCGAAGTTTTATTTAGATTTACTGAAAGCCCTTCCTTGAGGCCTCAAATGCTAATCAAATCAAGGGCGCATTTTATATGCGCCCTTGATTTGATTGATTATATTTTTTTATACTGTTTCAGGATCTCGACCAACATTAATGATGCATAAGTGGCTTGAAGTTTTTGAAAAGGCGTATAGCTTAACAGCCTTTCAGACTAGTATTCTGGATTCCCCACTTTTCAGGCAGATGAGTATGTTGGTTTCCATTGAGCCGGTGCGGCATTAACGCCTTCTTGCGAATGAAAATACTGTTGAGCTAATTTGCTTGAAATTCTCGGGATGACTATTCCCTTTCCAGCTTTTAATAAGAAATCTGCTACAACCTTTTAACAAGAGGTAGGCACATAGATGAGAGCGTGTCACGCCACAAAACTATTTTCTATAAGTCGCAGTACGCCGCACGCTTCTTCAGTCTATCCGGATATATGCCGTCCATGCTAAGTGCTTTAATATGCTCAAAGAAAAGTACTGTTTTCGCTTGAAATCACTGCTTCCTCTAGGTCGAAAAGTTTACAGAAACCACCAGCTGTACCTGGTTTAAATCGACTACCTTATCTAAACTGAGGTACATCTTTGTGAGTCTTACAGTGATTCAACTGTCTAGTTTGTGAAAGTACCATCCAAATTTCTAAGTGGCCGGTTCATGCCATTCCCTTAGATAGCGTTAAAGTTTCTCTTTTGCCGTCTGGTGCCACACAGTAAACATTAAGCTCGTTTGTTTGAATCCAATTACGATCCTTTCTCTTCACTCTTTTGTCCTGAGGGATAGGATTTCTGGTATGGAATTCAGAATTTCCAATTATTCTTCTATCGTCAAATAAGTCCTTAGTCGCCTAGGAAACTACCCTTTACTGTCAAGAAATCTATTTTATTCCGCCTCATCCGTTATCATTAGATTTCGTCGTCGTTTAAGGTCTGTTCACTAACAATAATCACAGCGCATTTTTCTAACATATTTTAATTGAAAACTCCTTGAAGAAAAAGGATAAGATCTTTGAGGTGAAAATTACCAGCCTATTTACTTTACTATTCCTGAGCGTCTGAATCAAAACCTATTTAACACTTGTTACCAATTGGTAGTTGCTTCGGAGGAAGCCAAAGGGAATCCTAGGGTAGGCGCAAGAGGTAGCTATGACATTTCTCTTCTTGTCATTAACTCGATGTTCTGATATTTCAAGAGAACCACCGCTGGGCCCTGGGCAAAGGATTGTCTGCCCCAGCGTGGTTCATCATGAACGGCGCAATGACCAATTTCCGGTCAAGGACTGCCTTAGTAAGGAAATCTAGACATCACGGCTTTATGCCAATGTCCACCAAATCAATGTCCCTAGAAGAGGCCCGGCGTACGCCATCACCCCGTCTCAGACAGGGTCTCCCACGTCTTTTCCTCCCATAGATATTGCCCTTATAGACTTTCTGGGTTTGATCATCCGTTGCCAGTCGTTAAGCAGTGATTCGTTGTCCTACACACAGAGGCAGCAATGGCATTTCTATTCTTGTCATTGACCTGATGTTCTGATGTTTCAAGACACACACCTCGGTCCTCGACAAAGTATTGTCCGTATTAGCATGGCTGCTTCTAACTAATTTCACATCAAGATTTAGTTTTAATTTAGCTTAGTGGGGGAGAGGGACGTAGCTCCATGGACTCAAGCATTTGTTAGGCCCATTGTAGTATCCCCGGATATCGCCTATTCGACTGCCTCTTGCCTACGGTGTTCATCTGAGAGTATTCTATATACACAAAAGGTTGGCACACTCTTCGTTAAGAAAGGCCGGTCAGCTGCATTTGAAGTGGAGGACCTTCCTCCTCCCCATATTGGCTGCTTATAGCCGAGGCCACAACTCTGATTTTTCCCGTGCTGTAGTTTAAGGAACAGCGTCCCATTAGAAGCCCTACTAGAGTTTTCATGTCCACTTCTTAAGGGACAACAGCCAGGGTTCTTTTAGTTTTTTTGCCAAGCCGGCAGAAGTTCAAATTTCTCCATTCGATGGCGTGAATCAATGCAAATTCCTTCTTCAGAGTGGAATTGACAGAGGTTCGCCGGATGCCAAAGGTTTTATCTGGCCCCACTATTATGGATCCGTAACATTGGCAAACCAGTCTGATCCATGGCACCCACATTAGGAATGTTTCATTCAATCGGCCCAGTTTCAGCAACATCTGATGATAACTCCACTGGCTTGATATGTCGTTGCTGTTTAGGGCTGATAATGTTCCCCGACTGTTGGAACAGATTTGAATGGTTCGACCCCTCCATTTTTGTCGCATACGTTCATATGCTACCAATCCGAATCCGAAAAGAATCGTGGCCAGGTATCGATCATTTTTCTGTTTTGGTGATCACGAGGGAGTATGTCTTTTCAAAGTCGAATCTGCAAACCATATAATCGGTCAACATCGGACCGCCTGATGTTTACCAGGAAATTCCCATAGTATACGTAGTATCAGGCCTATTCGTGCCGTTAGCTGCTTTCCGCTTCACCTCTAAATGAATAGGGGTAGATTTAGGATGACTTCGAGTGCCGCAGTTGGCGTACTATTCATTTCTCCTGTAATATTTAGCCAACCGAGCCTCGAAATTTGCGTCAATAGATTCCGGCTGTTAGTAAAGTTCAGTCTCGGCCATGCATTCTTCAAAGCGAGTTTTATTATGTACGTATACATCCAGTGAATCAATTTTTGTGAAAGTCCTTAGGTCTTACCCATCGCAGTCCTTCAGTACCAAAGTAATTTTCAGGAATTTTAGTAGCGTTAGCCTGGAATCCAAATGTACTTGTAAATATTTAACTGTTTGTATTGTGCTAAGGTGGGTATCGTGTAGCTGCCCAAATTGACGTTCTTAGTGAAGATACTTAGTCCAGTCCAGTCATCGTGAATCCATTACGGAGGTACCAACTGTGTATTACATGCAGTATTGCATTGCATTCGATAATTATTACGACTAGATCGTCCGCAAACCTTTGTGTCGTCCAAGAGCCATAACAAAGGAGGGAAAACCGATCCCTGTGGGTAACCCCCATAACATTCTGTCTCAATAGGCTTCTGTCTGGCCAATATGTGGATCTTTCCCCACAATAGCATATGAAGAATCCAACTGATTACAAGCAGATCGATTCCATACTGTTTCGCCTTCGAATGCGTTTAAGGCGTATTCTGTCTCCTTGGATTTGCCTTTCTAATGATCTAATTGTGTTGCCTACAGTCAAGTGGCCCCCTAGGGATACATGTATCTTATGTGTACCGATCTACTATTACTTCCAGTCCTTTTAGCAGAAAGGAAGTTAGACTGATCAGTGGGGAGCTTAATATTAGCGGGTGCTGTATTTCGAATATGTAGACCCAGAGTATTCATTCTCTACACTACTAGAGTGGGAATAATGCCACCCGGACCCGCAGACCTGTATCTATTGGAATGAGTTAAACGCCCATTTCACTCATTCCAGTGACAATGCTTTGCATGCTAGAGTTTCATGTTTTGGCTGAGGGCTGTTGGCCCCTATATAAGGTTTTGGATGGTGCCTGGGAAATGTCATTCAAGCAAATGGTTTACCGTTTATCGTTTTTCATCGCTTTCTGCGTACCTCCTGTTTTTTAAACGTAGATAACTCAGCTTCTGGCTGCGTTCTTTGGCGAGAATCCGCTTCAGCTTTGATGTTGCCTCAAGAAAGTCGATCTTCTCGCAAAAGCATCTCCATGATGATTGTTTAGACTTTATTATTTTCTTTAGAGACTTTTGAGCCTCTTGGTACTGATTCCAGCCAGAACTCCTTTCCTTTAGAACTCGGTTGAGGAGGACCGTTGTCGTTCTCCTATGTTTTATCAAGTCCGAGTTCCACCATTCTGTTTTATCCTATTTTGGGATCTTGAGTGGGAAGCACTCTTCAGAAGCTTCTCTTTTACTAGTTGTGGTCATCTGGATTGTTTTCTCAATTCCAGCATTGGATATGACGCGTTCCACAGGGATTGTAACTCGGGTGTTCAGTTCTGTTTTGCACGTCGCCCAATCTATCTCACGTGGACTCCGAAACGGAGTGGGTGTAGGTAGATCCCTGCTCATTACGAAATCAATGCGCCTATGATCTCCAAACCAGTGAAGCACAATGTGCAGCACCACATTATCACTACTGGTTCCCCGATCTTCTCGAAGGTGCGTCCTCTACCATCTCAGAAACTGGCAATTGCACGGAAAGAGTTTGAACAACTCGTTCAACAGGGTATCTGCAGGCCCTCAAACAGCTGTTGGTCTTCCCCACTGCATATGGTCCCTAAGCCAAACGGCGAATGGCGCCCATGTGGGGATTACAGAAGACTAAATGCACAGACTGTTCCTGACCGATATCCAATTCCACTCATCCATGACTTTGCGCATCACCTCGCGAATTGCCGCATCTTTTCGACCTTGGACTTAACCAAGGCTTATCACCAAATTCCAGTAGCTCCTGAAGACATTCCAAAGACGGCAATATGCACACCCTTTGGACTCTTCGAGTTCACCCGAATGACTTTCGGATTGTGCAATGCGGCGCAAACCTTTCAAAGGTTCATTCACTCAGTCCTGCGAAACCTCGAATTCTGTTTCGTATATTTGGATGATGTTTTGGTCGCTTCTTCCACTGAGTCTGAGCACTTAGCCCATCTCGAGTGCATTTTTCAACGTCTCCTTGAGGCCGGTTTAGTCCTAAACGTTGAGAAATGCAAATTCCTTCAACAACAGGTGAGATTCCTCGGCCATTTCATTTCCCCTGAAGGAATACAGCCCGACCCAGACAAGGTGCAAGCAATCACAAGCTTCCCGCGTCCAAAGACAGTGAGGGAGTTGAGGAGATTCTTGGGCATGCTGAACTTCTACCGTCGTTTCCTGCCCAAGGCCGCCCATCTCCAGTCCATTTTGAACGCGTACTTGTCTGGCCCCAAAACTAAGGACACACGAAAGATCGTGTGGTCTGAAGAGGCTATCTGCGCGTTTGACAAATCTCGTCAACAACTGGCTGACGCTACGCTCTTGGCATTCCCTCTGCAAGATGCACCCCTAGCCGTTTTTGTTGATGCCTCTGACATCGCAGTAGGTGCTGCCCTTCACCAAAAGGTGGACCAAGTTTGGCAGCCGTTGAGCTTCTTCTCGAAGCAGTTGAATCCCGCTCAACGGAACTACAGCACCTACGATCGCGAACTGCTCGCCGCATACCTGTCCATCAAATACTTCCGTTTCTCCCTAGAAGGCAGGCCGTTCACAGTGTTCACGGACCATAAGCCTCTCACGTTCGCTTTGAAACAGAAGCCCGACAAAGCGTCCCCTCGTCAGCTTCGACACCTGAGCTTCATAAGCCAGTTTACGTCGGACATCCAGCACGTGTCCGGGAAGGACAACATTGTTGCTGACGCTTTGTCTCGTGTCTCCGAAGTTAACATCCCCGCCTCACTCGATTTCTCGGCTATTGCCAAGGCGCAAGTGGATGACGCAGCACTTCAGAGCCTCAAGTCCAACCCCAAATACAAATTTCGGGAGTTGCCCATCTTCGGCTCAAGCCTCTCGCTCTGCTGCGAAGACTCGGAAAAGGGACCTCGGCCATACATTCCGGCCACATTTCGCAAGGAAGTGTTCCACGCAGTTCACGACTTGGCGCACCCCGGCATCAGGACAACAAACCGGTTAGTCACCGGAAAATACTTCTGGCCCTCCATGAACAAGGATATTAATTCCTGGGCCAGAGAGTGCATCGCATGCCAAAAATGTAAGGTCTCCAGGCATGTTAGGAAAGAAGTGGGCTCATTCCCCCGCACTACCAAGCGTTTCCACACCATACACCTCGACATTATAGGGCCTTTGCGAGACTCGCATGGTTATAAGTATTGCCTCACAATCATCGACAGGTTCACGCGGTGGCCTGAGGCAATACCTCTGAAAGACATCACGGCGCAATCATGTGCTGAAGCCCTCTGTCGAGAGTGGATACCTCGCTTTGGCGTCCCTGCAGTGGTCATCACTGACCAGGGAATGCAATTTGAGTCCACCCTTTTCTCCGAGTTAGGCAAACTCCTTGGTTTTAAACGCCAGCGGACTACGGCATACCACCCACAATCCAATGGGATGTTGGAACGTTGGCACCGGACGCTGAAAGCCGCCATTATGGCACGCGACGACCCGTCCTGGACGCAAGTCTTGCCTCTCGTCCTACTCGGCCTTCGAACAACCCGCCGAGAGGAGTTTGCTGCCAGCCCCGCGGAGCTGGTTTACGGGGAGAACCCGAGACTCCCAAGCGATCCGGTCTTCGACAAGAGATCGGGTCTCACGGAGTCGGGGTTGGTGCGTCTGCTGAGAGACAATCTCCGACGCATCAAAGCGCCACCACCCACTCGACACTCGTCCATACCTGCCTGTTCGCCCAAGGAGCTGGACACTTGCACGCACGTGCTGATCAGGACGGATGCCGTCCGGAAGCCGCTGCAGCCTCCATATGAGGGCCCGTACCGCGTTCTCGAGCGGGGAGAACATTTCTTCCAGCTCGAGATCAGTGGTCACAAAAAGGCGGTCTCTTTGTCCAGACTGAAACCCGCGTGCGCCCCGAAGCAACGTCGTGTCCGCTTTGTGGATTAACGGCGAACGAAGTTCGGGGATCAGTCGCTGAAACCCCTAGGTTTCATCTGGGGGCGGAGTGATGTGGCGCGGCAGGATTCGCAGCATTCGAAATTTATTTCGAATGTTGCGAGTGCGAGCAAATAGATGGCGCGGATCTATCCACTTTGCGTGGCACGCCAAGGGAGTGGAAGATCTCAAAAAAGTGTGCGATGAATGATTTTGTTTTAGGAGACCTGTCACAAATTATAGATATCAAGTTGGGAATTGAACAGAGAAGTCTTTTTGAGTTCGTTGAATTAAAAAGTAATGTTAAGTGTACATTAATGAAAATAACATATGAATTGTTAATTTAAAAATATCTAAAATATTTATAAGGATTGTTGAAATGAGAAGTGGTGTTAATTACTTAACGGTAAAGAAATTATTAAAATAAAAAGTAATTGGATTACTTAAGCCTTACGGATCTTGCATCTTAACCCCATCATCCTTTGCCAAAAGCTTCGTTTTTTCATAAGGGACGTTCTTCTGTTTTCGGCTAAAATCCTTATCTATAATAGCTTGTGGTGTTGGATCAGCAGAGATTTGATTTCTTAAACTGATCTGCTGGGTTTCTGTTGTTCCAACAACAAATGGACAATTTGATAATCAGCTAGTACCCACAACCGAATATTAAGGAATATACTCGTCACTCCAGGAAGATTTTCTGTGGGATTACGATAACGCCGTTGATGATGATCAGAACATTAAGCAAGGACCGGTCCATAACAAAAATTTGATATACGCGCTGATCATCTGGTTGCCGAGTTTGGCTTCTGCTAGCAACAGCAAATTGCTATAATAAATTTGAAATTTCGCTCCTTCGAGGATTACCAAATCATAAAAACCTAAATTCCATTTACCAGGCCCTTGCCTGCTGAGTATCACTTTTGAGTTGGTTCGCTATGTATCAATTCGAAAATTCTTTAGCAAGCGCCTAGTGGATCAAATCATTTACAAATTTGTCCTTGAGAAGGCATACTCCGTTTTAACTACGAAAGAAAAAGATTGGTTGCCTAGTGAAGCCATGGTTATTTTTGGATGACTTGATTATAAAATCGAATGAGCTGGTGGTAAAAGTGGCGGAGACGCATCTGTTCCCGCGATTTCCAACGCCTAAAATTGCGATCGAATGAACAAACATTCCCCATGTGGATGTCAAGGTTCTCGAATATCATTGTTGATGAGGAGGTTAATAGATTGGAGGCTCCACTTCACAAAAGTGGGCCAAGAACCGGTTCTGATAATTTTTGCTTCACGGAGTCAAGTAAAAAAGAATTTGATGCCATTTTGACAAATGAAGATCTTCATGAAAGTGACGTCGTTGACAATTAAGGAAGCGAATATTGGAACCCTAGTTCGGCTTCTACTGGGAGACTACCTGCTGGAGAAAGTCAGGAGAATAGGCCCGACTATTTGCAGCTAATGTAAGAGATAAGGCGAGGTAGTCCTGCATCTTATATACAGACACCCAGATTCCATATACTTATGATGAGAATACTTTTGAAATGGGTCCTGCATTGAGGAACCTGCGCGCTCTCGTCTCATAGAGACGTCGTTAGATTCGCGACAGCTCGGAGGTGTTGGCTATACTATAATAGATCTGATATCTGGGTGCTTAGAGTTAGCTTAATCTGAGAATGCAAGTGGTGGAAACATTATATTATATATAGAGCTCTCTTTGGGAGGAATTATTGCAATGTTTTCTTTTCTGCAAAAGGCTAAAATAAAACAAATCGCGCTAGGCACAATCAATTGGACTCGTTCCATTGTTTTCACTGTGTCAACATTTAGTTTTCTTCTCATCATTCAGTCATGTGAATATCTCTTTACATTGATAGTGTTTCAAGTGATTTCCATCTGACAACACCTCATATTGTTTCCAAACGAGTTTGATTCTCATCTCACGTACTTTCGCACTTTGTCAAAATCCGAAAGTCAAATATTCTTATAGAACTCCATGAGTGTTAGCACTTTGAACTTATATGACAAAAAAAATATAACAAAAAGGCACTACTTCACAGGAAAATGGGGTAGCTTTTCTCTATGTTTCAGCGCGCATTCAAACCTGCACAAATACGTATTCAAATACTACACATACGTTCCTGTTTCTCCCAAATAGAGTTAATCTTAGGAGCAGGAAAAGAAGTAGATCGCACGTGCCTAATGGTGTGAGGAAAACGTCCTGTTTATGAACGAAGAGAAGCATTGCAGTCCCATGCACTCAACGAAATTTTCAACTCCTTGACCTCAAAGCGCGTGAGACCACTCTTGCTTACTTCCTCAGGCAAGCCATTGCAGCTTTTTTTAGCGCCTCCATGCATTTGATGTTGTTTTCTAAGGCTGTCTACGTATTTTTCACACTTACCTGGACTTTATGCCAATGACCGTCGTGTAGATCCCGACCGACTGTTATAATTTGCGCGCCGCCTCCTAAGTTGTATCGAAGACGTAGTGCACCCTCGACCAATTTAAGTTCGAAAAAGTCATAAGTTCCACCGTCGTCAGTATAGAGGACGAGGCCGTTCGGTTGCTCTGTTTTGAATTCTAGTTCCAAAGAACCATTGAGCCCCGTGTACCATTTACGAAATTGCGCAAACGAGTTTTTCGAGCCATCTAACACGAATCCGTGGCAAATATCCAAAATTGAGATAAAGCTAGTGAGTATTAGTAGGACGAAAATTGATTGGTGTAATGTCCTAGTAGCACACGGTTTGGCTTTTTGTGGATGCAGTTTGAGTCTACGGACCACTGTCTGCATATTGTCATAGTTCCTAGAGGTCTTGTCATTCTCTCTTTGCCGGAAGTCATCCGACCCTATATTGTCCTTGCAGCTAATCCTTGTAATCGCCATTTTGTTCAACTTGCAGTGACTCCCCGCGATATTATGTGTAAACACTTTTTTGAATATCTCTACACACTAAAACTACACTCGATCGTAAAAGTAATTAGCATGAATGGCAAATTACTTTTCAATTGATTTCTCAACAAAAATCACTTCACGGCCGATGCAGGAGCGGGCAAAGGTATAAGGGCACGCTTTCATTCACCTTTTAACTTAGCGGTTTTGCAGTCGACTGTAAAAGCTTCTTTTTTTCTTTGAAGTAATTTTCTTCGAGAATGCATTTTCCTTCTGTATATTCATGTAAAAACTTTGCAATTCACTCTCAATAACACAATAGAACTAAAACTTATATTTCATGAATTTGGAGATGTAAAATTCGTATCTTTTCACATCTTCGAGAGGACGAAAGCTCTCCGCATCGAGTTAGGATTTTTTTCACGTTTACACGAAATTTACTATCACTGCCAGGTTTACCAAACTATGACCCGAAGGATTTTTTGCACTTGGATCCGCACAGGATGTCACAATACGCCAATCTCAACCATTTTCGCGAAGGCAGAATGTACAGTCATCTGGGAGCCGACATTTCCAAGTCTAAAACACACTTTGAACCACTCAAAAACTGCAGAGGAGTTGATCTTTGCCTATTGAAGTTGTTGGCCTTGATATCTATCCTAGCCCGTCCGCACTACAGTGTCGTATCCCTTCTGCATCCGTAACAAAACTCGACTGCACTCGGTCCTCAATGCGGGATCCTCGTAATGTGCTACTCTCTGTCGCCCTAAAGTATTTTACACATCCACAGTACTATTCAGCATAACACCTACACAAACTCAATACTTAGACTGGAATTGGCCGGACACATATTCACATAGTACACATTTCCCCCTTTTCTAAATAATTGTTTGTTGGTGCAACCATAGCGAAGTAACGGAGCTTTCGCGCAAGCCACATTTTCCCTCGTGAAGAAAACTTCTTCTGAAAATCCGTAGTGGGTTGTCATCCTGGTATTTGCAAAATTTGCATCTTCCGGCAATCATCCCACATTCAAACTATGAAATATCTCCAAGTAACCGTTATGGATTAAGGATCTTAAAACCTCATTCATTTCCCTTTGCCCTGGACGAAACTGTCAGAAGCAAGCAAGAAACATAAATTTTGCAAATTTCAATGCGTAGATAAGGACCAGAAACTTCCTTTCGGATTTCCACCCTTTTCAGGTATGTTCCTTGAATTAACCCAAAATTAAGCAAATAAATGCAAAAAGCAAATCCTATTAAATTTAGAATGTGAAGATATATAGATGGAACAAAGGACCTTATTGGCTACAAATCAAATCTTAAATTTGTCAACACTAACCTTATCTGAAAAGCTAGTGTGCCAGTATTCCCCACCAAAATTTCCCTACCTAGAACAGTATCTTTCCTATCACCCGGTTCCACTAGCCGCGTCACAACGAAATGACCCGATACCCCCCACAAAGGTACCGCGCATGACCCAATCGATCCACAATTTTTGGCATTTTCTCTTCAGGCGTAGAAGAGATTACGCGAGGTGATAAAGCTTCCCGTGATTCGAACGCATACTGGAGGACTCGCGGGGAACCTTCGTAGTAACAATAAGTAAGTGCTCGGCTTCGTCCCTATTACAAATGATATGAATGACAGCAAGCTTTTATATTCAAATTAGAACTCCATAAAGTTCGCTCGCTCCGAAACGCGATAACAATCTTTCGGCTAATTCCTTTCCTTCAATTATTTAACCTTCATCCTGGGTTCCCTGCTCGTGGAAGATTGGAGTGTGGAGTGTCTGCCGTTAACTAAGTTATCTTTGATTATGGTCTATAAAAGTTTCTTTTGTGACTTTTATGGAAATTAAGAAGGAAACGCACATAGTGTGCTGGCGCTTACAATGGACATTTGCCAGTGCCTGCGTCTTGTCTCCTGGGTCAGGACGAATACATAAGATTCAGATACCTTAGCCGATCCGAAACGTGCCATGCTTTTCAAAGCCTACAAAGTCGATGAGATTATATGGTCTGAAAAAGTGGACGCTGCCACCTGCAACTCAATGCGATCCAGAAACTTTTCCCTAAAAATTGGTGACAATTCAGGAAGTTTCTGCCGATTATTCGTGAAATGATTGATTTATTGAAGCCGTTAAGGGAAAACGATATTCTTAAGGAACATTAGAGTTTCTTCTGGAATTAGGAAGATAGAGGAAAGTTGTACAAGCCTACATGCAGAGAATTTGAAAAATAACTAAACTAGGTGAATCGGAACATAGTAGTGTCAGGAAAAAGCAATACTGACGAAGAGACCTTGAAAACCCGATAAACAGGCAAAGCAATGCCACGGCGGTAGTTGCTTCGTGTGACTACTTAAGTCTTCCGGAAATTGTGGAAAAAGTTCACTTGGCATACGGCTACAAACCTTCAAAAGAGTCACATCATTGACAAGTTGTGACCAGGTTTCGTATAATAGACTTTAGTGCCCGCAATATAGGAATCATTTCGTTCACTTTGGTCTGTGGCGAACTGAAGATAGATTCATTTGTTCATATGCAGAATTTTTCTTTAATAGAGTTGTATATCACTTTATTAACTTGCAGCATTATTAGGTAGGTAGGTATCAGGTTCGCTCCAAGGAGCCCAATTAGCGCTATGCTGCGCCGTTTTGATGCCGCAAACTCCCAGAACCGTGATTGCTGCTATGGGAGGAAGAAGGGAGAGTTCAGTCGGGTCGGATCATCAGAGCTTGTCCGTAGCATTCACGAAGGAAAGCAGCTTTCTCACCCTGCTGCTAGAGATCACTCTGAGGTCCTCAAAGAATTCTTTACGTAGCGTCCGTGGCCTGATTCTAGCTAGAGTTGGGCAATCGCAAAGGAACGCTTCTCCTTCTTATCCGCGGCTTCGGCAATACGAATTATAGGGTACGCAAGTATGCCGGCATGGTCCCCTATAAGTCCGTGCAGTACGCTGTTAATTTGGAAGTATTTGCATGCGCCTGGCACAACAACTCTCGCGACCTAATATTGGTTAAAACAAATCCTTCTTGACGGCTGCTAAGTAGAGCTAGTAGATTCCAGCCTTATTAGTCCCCAGCGGCACATAGACTGTACCCACCGAAAGATTGCCAAGAGCGGAGCCCTGTCCGGCCAATCCGTCAGCCCACTCATCCTCCTATATGTTCCTTTGGCAACCAACCAAGATGGGGGTGTCCTTTAGCGTGCCACCCAGGCTGTTCAGCCTGGAAGATGTCGTGGCTGAGTACAAGACCTTAATGACCGCTTGGCTGTCAGTCAAAATGTTACGCCTACCCGAGCCATCGACAGGCTTCCAGTATCCCCAGTACTTCAGCTTGGAATGCATCGGCGAAGCTTGGGAGACGGTACGACTTTGATGCACCGCGTGCATTCGAGAAAACCCCCGCACCAACTCTACACACCAACTTTGCAACACGCCCCAGTTCTTCCCCTAGCTGGAAAGTCTACAGCAATAGTTTCTCGCGAAGTTCAGCTTGTGTATAGAATAGTGCATCAAGAATGCCTAGATTCCCCGAGGTACTTCGTCTAGGATGTTACTATTCCCGTAGAGTTTCGCTGTTCAGCATCCGGACTCATGTAATCTGACGGCACTACACGTCTAGGTCTAGGCGGAGGAAGTGTAGGAGTGCATTGAAAACATCAACGGGGAGGACTACAGAGCCCTGGTAGTACCTGCATACGCGATTCTTAGAAAACTATTAAGCTTCGTTCTGTTGTTCTTTCTGCTCAAAGCCGCCACCATACAATAGAGCTGTACGTTAGGATCGGATGCACCATGGTTGTGTACATCCATGGAAGCATCCTCGGCTGAAGACGTCCACTTCTTTGCAAAGGTTTTCGTGCAGACATGGAACGCTATACAGGCTTTCTTATCCCGGATTCTAGGTTCAATCTCCAATTTAGCTTTACATTGGAGGAAAGAACCAATCTTTCTTCATTCAGCCACTGTAGGTACCTTGCCTTGATGGTGATTTGCATCTGTCCCGTTTTTGTTGGGTTTATGCCCAGTTCGCATCATGAGACCCACAAGCGCACCTTTTTCAACGCTCCTTCCATGATAACACTCATAATGCAGGGAAACATTCCTGACACTAATATTACCAAGCCGTCGGCGTACGCCACCACCTTCACCCCGTTCCTGTTCAATATCCGCAAAATGTTGTCTATCACCGTCTAGCACCGGAGCGATGGCTCCCACATGGTGCGTGTCACTGCTGGTAGCTCTGGTCAAGTAGCTGCCTCCCAGATCCGACTGGTTTCGTCTGGTTCTTAGCATGGGTATTATCCATTTTAGAAAAACAATTCATCTTTTTACTTTTAGAATAATATAATTTATTTTATTTTAATTATTTACGTTTCTTTGACGCTGCGATTTTTCTCATTGACTTTTCTCACCTTTCTTGACTCCATCCTGCCGGACACCGAAAAACAATTTCCGCAGATAAATTGTTTTTCGATGTCATGGCCACAGCGATTCGCACTTCCGTGCATTCGACATTCAAATTGCTTGCTCCACCACAACACTCCGTCCCCAGCTGAACCCAAAGGTGGTTTCAGAGAGGAACCAGACACGTAGCTCCCTCAAGTCGAATGCCGTAAGTCAAAATTGGCGTCTCGCGCACCTCTCCTCCTGGTTGCCCATTCTTCCTGGAAGAAGGGCTTTAGTGAGCCAAGGAGGCCCTCTTGACCATGCCCCGACGTTGAGGTTAAAATGGTGTGGGGCTCGCCGGAGAACTTCGAAGGCGCCTTCGTAAGATGGTTACAGCGGCTTCAGAGCGGCGTCCGTCCTAACTAACGACAGAGATGTCACAGATAATCGTGCGAGATTCGAGATCCCTAGGAAAGCCAGCTACAGTTTTCGCTTGGTTGGCAGGTAGTGGGGACTTCAGCTTCAGCATTGCGTCCTTGAGTAGACACAACAAACCGGTAGTGTTGAGTTCCGACCTCATATCCAGACCAGGACCGCTGGTGAGCCTCAGGTTCACCATGTATACCAGCTCTGCGGGACTTGCGGCAAATTCTTCTCGATTGGCACTCCGAAGGCCAAGTAGAGCAAGTGGCAGGAGCTACAACCAAGCAGGGTTGTCTTGCGAAATTATATCGGCTTTCAACGTCCTGTGCTACCGTTCAAGCATCCCATTGTATTGCGGGTGGTACGCGGTTGTCCGGTGACGTTTGAAGACGAGGAGTTTGCACAGCTCTGAGAAAAGGAAGGACTTAAACTGCATTTCCTAGTCGGTGATTATAATTACCGGCACAGACAGAAGACCTTTTCACAAGATTGTGTAGTAATATCTTTCAAAAATATCGCCACAGCGTGAACCTCTTAATGGTTGTGAGGCAATACCCGAACCCGTGCGGTACTCGCAAGTGCGAATTATATCGAGATGGAATGAGTGGAAACGTTTGGTGGATGAGGGATCACTCCTACTTCAATCCCCACATGCTTTGTAGTCTTATGGCATGCGATGCACAATCTAGCCCAATAAATAATGTCCTTGTTCATGGGCGGCCAAAAATACTTTGCGGTGACTAACCGATTCGTTGCCCCATTTCCTGGAGCGCCAGATCGTGAACGGCGTGAAATACAACCTTTCGGCCGGAATATATGGCCTTGGTCCCTTGTCTGAGGTCTTGCAGTATGCATTGGCTGTTGAGCTGAAGACTCAGTAAATGTATATTTGGGTTTGGTTCTCAAACTCTGAAGAACTGCACAGTCTTTCTGCACCTTGGCGACTGTCGTAAAACCGACGGTGGCGGGAATCTTGACCTCTGTAACACGTAGAAAAGCACCAGCAACCGCATTATCTTTTCCAGACACGTGTTGAAAGTCGGAAGTGAACTGGTTGATAAAGCTCTAGTGCCGAAGTTGGCTAGGGAACGCTTTATCGGGCTTTTGTTTCAAAGCAAAAGTGAGTGGCTTATGGTCCGTGAAGAATATGAACGGCCTGCCTTCAAGGGAATATTAGACGTATCTAATTGCGAGATACAAGGCGAACAATTCACGATCATAGGTGCTGTAGTTCTGTTGAGCTGCCAGATTTGGTTCACATTTCGATAAAGAGCAGCACCTACGGCAATGTCTGAGGCACCAACCAATACAGCTAGGGGTACATGTTGCTGTCGCAATGCCGGAAGTGTATCATCCAAACGCCTAGACAGCTTCTGATAATCACACAATCAGGTGCGACTGAGCAGACTGAGATTTCTCCTGATGCCCTAAGAGGGGGTCAATGAGGGACCTGTTACGTAGATCCAAGAGCAATCCATAGTGGCACAGCAAATCCGCGCCTAAGATGGGAATGCTGATGTCCGCGATAATGAAGCGTCAATAAAATGCTCGTCAAAGCCCCAAATTGAAGTCTACCTGCCTGTAGCTATACCTGCGGATCGTCGAAAAATTTGCTTCCGCAAGTTTTAACGATTACGGTATTAAATTATTATGCCGGGATACGGAAAGAACCGAAACTTCCGCCCCTGTATCAACCAGGTAATTGCGCTGGCACAAGGGGTCGTAGATTGTGAGCGCTGTGCCGCTTCATTTGGGGTAACAGTTGCCAAAACTCCCGGCAAGTCTGGTTTTTTTGGAGAAAAATTGTAGGGGCTGGTACATTTCTTAGTTTTTCAACGAACCTACTATGGTGCCAGATGCCCCGGTACTTGATCTTCGGCCGTATGAGCTTATTGGAGGGATGGGTTAAGTATCTTAATGAACTCCTCAAAGACCAAAATACCGGCTATTTGGAGATCCCGCGAATTGAAGACGAAGGACAAATGCTGCCACCATAAAGCATAGAAAAAGCAATCCGTGCAATTCATCAGCTTAACAACCATAAGTTACCTGGACCCGATAGAATTACAGCTGAACTAATTAGATATCATCATCAACGGCGCAACAACCGGTATTCGGTCTAGGCCTACCTTAATAAGGAACTCCAGACATCCCGGTTTTGCACCGAAGTCCACCAATTCGATATCCCTGAAAGCTATCTAGCGTCCTGATCTACGCCATCGCTCCATCTCAGGCGGATTTTATCCACAACCGGACGGTCATGGTATCCTCGTTTTGTAGGCTACGGAATCGTCCATCCATCTTGTTGCTAAGAACCCAAGTTTCCGAGGAATACATAAGGACATAAGATCATTGTCTTGTACAGTAAAAGCTTTGACCCTATGGTGAGACGCTTGTAGCGGAACAGTTTTTGTAAGCTGAAATAGGCTCTGTTGGCTGACAACAACCGTGCACGGATTTCATCATCGCAGCTATTATCAGTTGTGATTTCCAACCGTAGATAGGAGGAATTATCAACGGTCACAAAGTTGCACTCTCCTATCTTTATTCTTCCCGTTTGACCAGTACGGTTTGGTTTTGTTGGTTGGCTGGTTTTTGGTGCTGACGTTGCCACCATACATTTATATGCAGCCCAAGATCTCGCGCCGCCTTCTCGATCTGGATGAAGGCAGTTTGTACGTCCCGTGTTGTTCTTCCCATGATGTCAATATTGTCAGCATAGACCAGTAGTTGGGTGGACTTAAAGTTGATTGTAGCTCTCGCATCTACCTCAGCATAACGGATCACTTTCTCGAGGGCAAGGTTAAAGAGGACGCATGATAGGGCATCCCCTTGTCGTAGACCGTTGTTGATGTCGAAAGGTCTTGAGAGTGATCCCGCTGCTTTTATCTGGCCTCGCACATTGGTCAGGGTCAGCCTAGTCAGTCTTATTAATTTCATCTGGATACCGAATTCCCTCATGGCCGTGTACAGTTTTACCCTGGCAATGCTATGCGGCTTTAAAGTCGATGAAAAGATGGTGCAACTAATGTCCATATTCCAACAGTTTTTAAATCGTTTGTTCTGTTGTTGATTTGCTTGGAGTGAAGCTTCTTTGGTATGCGCCAATGATGTTCTGGGCGTACGGGGCTATCCGACCTAGCAAGATAGCCGAGATTATCTTATAGATGGTACTCAGCAACGTGATACCTCTATAATTGCTGCACTGTGTGATATCTCCTTTTTATGTATGAGACAGATAGTGCCACGCTGTTAATCGTTAGGCATTGATTCGCTGCCCCATACCTTGACCATCAGTTGATGAACCACTTGGTGCAATTGGTCGACTCCATATTTGACCAATTTGGCTGTAATTCCATCGGGTCCTGGCGGCTTATGATTTTGTAACCAACTTAGTGGTGGCAGTATTTGTCCATCACCTTCAGTTGGCGGGACCTCCAACTCGCCGATGTTCTGGTTGTTCAATAGTTGATCAAAGTACTCAACCCATCGCTCCCATATGCCCATTCTGTCGGAAATCAGATTTCCCTCTTTGTCTCGGCAGGCTGAGCACCGAGGTGTGTAAGGTCTCATCCTGCTGACTTGTTGGTAAAAATTCTTCGCCTGGTGCGGTGCACCCTATACTTTTCGAGTTCACAGACCTGTTGGTTCTAACAGGCTTCCTTTTTCCGTCTGTGGAGTCGCCTCTCCGCCCGACGGAGTTCATGATAAGTCCCACCCGTGCCCGCGTCCTTTGAATATGCAGCATTCTTCCCTTCCGTAGCTAGCTTATATTCATCGTCAAAACAGCCTTTCCGACTCCTTTTGCGGCTGGGAGCAAGTATGTTTGTGGCCGTATTTATGATAACGTTCTTCAGTTGACTGTGAAGATCATTTGTTGATGCATTATCTCCAGGATCTCGGTTGACTACGGTTATTGCGGCATCCATTTCCCTCTTATAGGCGTTGCGGAGGGTTGTGTTGTGGAAAGTTTCACTACTCACCCTCATCTGATTGTCAGAGAGAATTGTAGGCGGTGTTGTAATTCGAGCCCGGAACACTATGCCAACGAGATAGTGATCCGAGTCTATATTGGACCCACTATATGTTCTGACGTTTATGAAGGCAGAGGGGTGGTGGCGTTCGATCAGCACGTGGGCAATTTGGTTGAAAGTGGTCCCGTCTGGAGAGGCCCACGTTTGTTTGTGGACCGCTTTCCTCGCAAACCAGGTACTTCCAACAACCATTTCGTGTGACACTGCTAATTGAATAATCCGCAGTATTTTGATGTAAGTTATGGGAGGCAACGTATCACCTACTTGGCTGTTAAAATCCCCAAGTGCGGTTTTGATATCATATCTGCGATAGGCTTCGAGGGTTCGTTCTACTGCCTCGTAGAAGGTATCCTTCTCCGATTCTGCAGTCTCCTCTGTAGGGGCGTGAACGTTAATGAGGCTTATATGTATTTCTAAATTTGCCTCGCAACCGCAGAGTGCATAGCCGTTCGCTTATGTTTTCAAAGCCGATAATGGCAGGTTTTATTTTTTGGCTGACTAAGAAACCTACTCGGAGCACATGGTTTACTAGATGACCCCTATAATATATGGTGTTGTGACTTTTTTGCAGTAAACCGGTCCCTGTCCAACGCATCTCTAGCAGCGCTGTTACATCAGCCCTATATTGGGATAGAGTATCGGCTAGCTGCTTGGCAGCTCCATCTCTTTACGTGGAGCGCACGTACCATGAGAAAACGCTCCTTTTGCGGTTTCGTAACAAATTGTTTTCCATGTAGGGTTGTCGACCTCCCAACCTGGAGGACCAGTTGGTGCAATTTGTCCGGTTTTTAGTCGTCAGAGGTTTTCATTTCCACGTGGAGGTGGTGATAGGGTTTGGTAGTAGGGCTGTTGGTGTTGGTTCAGCAGGCGTTTCCCAGGTTTTATGTTCCACCGTGTGTGCCAATCCACGTTTCGCCCTGGGACCTATGCTAATCGTTGACCGCTCACATTATACTTTCTCTTAAATAGTTAACAGTCATAATTTTCAAAAAAGCGGTATCCACGTCGACTTGAGAGTTTATCCTTGAGAGTTGTTAACTCGATTGAAGCAAATAGGAAAAAATACAGTTCGGTACTGATTGAGTTTATTGCGAACGTCGTGCGTTTACAGTACATGAGGAGGTGGGAATTGTCACCTAGGGAATATTTTGGATCGTATGTTAGTCTCTGAAATAACTTGGAGGGGGTGGAAAAATTAATGAAGGAGATACTTTGAGGGAAAATAGTAGGCAGCAACACGAGGCGCGGTTCATCAGTAACCCTTTCCCGATGTAATACCAAAATGGCAGTCCCTAGGTGTAAGTGAAGGAGATGGAAGTGGTTTTAGTGAGTGAAAGTATCACAAGCCCCTATGGGAGGAGCCAGCGGTAGGTTGTGAACCTTTCCACCTTCCGACGACTAAAACTAAAACACAGACAGATGGACAGATAGACATTGAATCAATTTTAATGAGGTTTTGATTCAGACAAAAAGTTCAAATTGAATCTTAATTAAGATCAATTCTTAGGAATGCAGCCTTCTAATGGAAACCAGACAGGCTTCAATTACATTGTTGATGTTAATTACGAAAAATTGTCTTTTAATTGTTATTGTCACTTTCGAAAACGATTTTCAATGCATTCATACATATACATAGCTCTATCCTCACGATTGACAGAAGTTTACCCCCTACTCATTTAAACTATCTGAACAACCCAGGTTCGTGACAGCATTTGCGTATTATAGCTGTCCGCATATTTTCTGAGAAGACGTGAAACAAAATGCTTCAGACAAGCTAATTACTATCACGAATGCTTGGTGCGATGTCGTTCCGTATTATTCAAGCTGTAAACAGAAAGAGTGGCGAAAAGTTTGAGCAGGGTTTTTCCAGAAATAAAATGCATACCCATATGCATATTTTAATTAATACGTTACCAAACTTCATGAATCTGTCATACGGTTTTTAGTAAGAGAATAAGGTATACCTAACACTATACAAATTGTCCTTTATAACTAAAGTTTCCTGACAGTCTCCTCTACGGCACATACAAGCCTTAAAACTGTTTGATATTTGTCAATGTCAATCAAAGGAATCTATCTGACAGGCATTAAAAAGTTCACCTGTAATACATGTGTCCCTGTTTTATAAGCCCAGTTTACAGCTAAAAGCATCGCTCCATTAAATGATATTTGATGTTGCTCGTGGTAATATCATTATAATTATATATTGAGTGAACTCGATAATGGCGCTCCGAAAACCATATGCGGTTTGCTACCCTTATATACTATCAAGTAGGTGAAAAGAACAAACATTAAGCGTCGATTACTATCTGTAATTGCCCTGAGTGAAGCGCTGATTTATTAGGGTGAAGCACAACCACCTGACAGCCATTTCACTGTGTTACCAGGCATATGATGTAATGAAACTCACCATTCACACGTGTCTGTCTATGTGGAGTACGAGGATAACCTCATGAATAAGTGCATGTTATTATTGATTTGCTTTTAGTTTTCCAGGTCCTGAACAACAATCTGGAGCAGCCATTTATCCCTCTCAGAAAATAAGAGCTTGGATATTTAGGTTACACATCTCCCGTATAAGAGTAGCCCGGTATAAGGATAAGGATGTATACGATGTGCGGCGTTAATGATGAGTTCCCAACGAACGCCTTGTGCCTTCAAATTAAAAAAGTAATTGATGAGGAAAGCACTTATTTTGCTATTATTTTTCGGAAGTCAACGCCACCATCGATTTTGTCTATGAGGTTCTTTGGAAAATTGAGCATTAGGTGGATATAAACTCTTCTGTGAATTTCAAGAGAGAAGTACGAAGGTAATCATTTCCAAAATTCTGTAGTACTTAATCTTGTTGGACAGAAGTAGTATAGTATTTTTGTAAGTTCTTATGAACACTAATAACTGATAGTACGAGCGTATGATCGCAATTGCTGCGATATTCCTCAATCATAAATTTACGTTGTTATGTGAGAGACTAGACGCCTTGAGCTTCCTGTCGACATCTGCTTTCATATCAGTTAATGAAACACAAGGGAATTGAATTCAAGGTAAAATCGAAACTCTTCGTCTTCCTTTCAAAAATACTTGTAATGACCTTCAAACCAAACTATTTCACTAACTTGACGCGAGTCGACGCCAACTATAGTAAGTTCAACATTCGAAAAGATGATAATTGCACCTTAGCTTTGGTGTAATTAATTGACATCCCAGATAACTTCAAGTGGGACGCAATTGTCAATACCTTCATATCTGACTTCTACACCTAAAAGTCTCATTCTTTATAAAACTAGGTTCATTCCAGATATCTCGATCCAGCTGACTTTTCTCAGTTCTAATACTCCACTCCACCCCAGAAAATCTTAAACCTTTATTGTCGAGGATGCTGGACGTCCTGAGTCCGCACCCACTTGATGATGGACCGGACCACTTGGGAAGCAACTTAATTCCTCTCTTGTGGTCCACGGACTCTTTTTTTGGGTTAAACACCTAAGTTTTTCAAAGACTTTGACTGACGGTTTCGTCCATGACAGAGGCAACTCATTAGACGCTACGTCACCTCTGCCCTGGGAGCAGTGTGACCGAAAGTAGCCACACGGTTTTCGGTTTTAAAATCATTTATTGAAAAAACCAGCACCTTTCATACATAGCGTTCGTTTCTTATTTCTAGCCTAAATGTGGCTTATATATCATAATTAAATATTAAACAAGTCGGAATACCGGAAGCTCACGCTTCGGATATAAAGGTTTTGTGTTCATCTTATGTAAGAAATTTCAACGCACATTTCTCTATCCGTATATAGCTACAAATCCAACATAATCCTTTATATTTTTCCAAACTACGAGACATGCATACGTATTACGCTCCCCCTAAACAAACAAACTGCTTATTTCCGAATACTGTACACATATATGCACGTATATCAATTGATCGTACCCATATTTCCGATTTACTTCTTATGCCTATCTGAATTAAGCACTACCCGCAAAGTTCATTAGCACGCCTATACTATATACCTACATACACACATGTCTGGTTGGAGTAATTGATATTCGCATACAAATGATTAAAAAACTAAAACAAAATAATTCTTTGCGACCCCATCCATAACAACTCATTTCGTTGTGGCATTGACGAAATTATATGTGATGATGACGTCATGCGGGTTGTAGAGTGCACAAAATTCACAAAAAATGGTAAAGTTTTACCCCCTATAGCTTTCTTAGTAATAATTGGATTTTCTTCAAACTTGACCAAACTGTACACTATGTTCTTCATTACATGCATGCCAAATTTTGTACTTCTGGGATGAACATAAATTTCTAAAATGTGGAAATATACTATTATTAACTTTATTTGTGCAGATATCGGAACCGGATATATTTTGAGGCCTAGATTTCGTAGAGATGCACCACTGTGATTTTTTTCAGATTTTTCGGTTGGATAGGTTCTGAGAACGAGACCTGTTACACTTTTTGGGGGTCATATTTTGAGCCCTCACTCCCCTATGTTTCACCTAATATCAAATATTGAACCAGTTTCGAAAAGTACTAATTGAGAACTTTCATTTGATACTCCACATGGCTACATTCTGTGAAAAAAAAAAATTGCACCCTCCATTCACAAGTATGGGGAGCCCCCCTTAGACTTGATACAAGATGGCGCCACTTACTGCATGTAAAGGGAACAAATTACATACTCCCACCAATTTTCGTGATAATCGGTCTAGCCGTTTCCGAATAAATAGGGTGTGACAGACAGACAGCCCTGTGAGGAGTTGCCAGATCTCCCATCAGGCGCGACCCCAGGTGGCGGATAGGGGCGTTGATGTGTAAATATGTGTTCATGCACTTTTCTTTTCTGACTGTGTATGGGCTTGTGTTTGCTCATCTCTGGTGCGTGGACCAAAATGGCTATGGGAAGGATACCCAGAACATAAAACCACCATGGAAAACGAGAGAAGGAGTAAACTTACGGTGCAGGGGCTCGGAACCCCAGTACCGGCGGCTTTTGGGAGTGAGCAAGCGGGCTCCCGGTCGTCGATATCCCTCGACCGCAGTGCCTCGGTGGTGGACAACTTGGCCACCTTGGCATATAATATTACAAGTGATTTGGATCTGGAGAAGGAAGTGTTCAAGCGAAGTACGACCTTACCGAGAACACCAGTAGCAAGAACAACCAAGGATGAACTGAAAATGGATCGTTGGACGACAAAAACTGTAACAACACCCACAGCATATGTTCAAGATGCGCGACAGCAAGAGGTGCTCCAGGAACAAGATAAGGATCCATTCAAAAGAAGCTCATCAACTTTGAGATCTCCACCAATGCTAAAGGCGATGAAGGATAAAGTACAGGCAAGATCAATAACTGGCAAAAGTGAAACAACGTATAAAAGGAGTAAACCTGTCGGGGCTTATAAGGAGCGGAGTCCCGATCCGAAGGAATTACCATTTATCCAGCTTGGGGCAAAAATAGTTGAGCTGTCCGAGTTCATCAAGGACAAGCACAACGTGCACCAAACCATAAAGAATATGGTAAGGGCCATTAGAGTCCTCTATAATAGATCGGAGATGAAGGAAAAGAATACTAAGGATACGCCGAACCCCGCTGCATCAACAGTGTCACATCCATCATACCATCGAAACACGGCGAAATAAACGAGTACGAGAAAAAGAGGGGGATCCGTCAAATAATCAGCAGGCACCTAAGAGAAAAAAAGGCAGACAGGAAACTCTGAAAACCAGCACTAATAGCTCTGAAGGAGGAAAGCGTACAGCGAATGTAGAAAAGTCGACCAGCGTTGCGAAGCCCAAGACGAACGGAAACGATGGATGGACTAAGGTTACGAGCAAAAAAGCGAAAGGAAAAGCAAAATTGCAAACCCGTCCAGATGCGATTGTTATCTCCAGTAAGGGAAATCTGTCCTACGCGGAGATACTCAGAAAGGTCAAAGCGGATCCCGATCTAAAAGATCTGAACGGAAATGTGAATCGAATCCGAAGAACCCAGAAAGGGGATCTCATGTTCGAGCTGAAAAGATCCAGCGTGGGCAAGGCTGATGACTTTCGCACGCGGGTGAAGGACTCACCTGGGGAGAATGCCGCAGTGCGTGCCCAAAAACATGAGATCTACATACAATGTAAGGATCTCGATGAAATAACATCAAAAGCAGAAATTTGTACAGCTCTGAAGGAGCAATTTAAGTTGGAAGAACTGACAGAGGAGTCTGTTGTAAGTTTACGAAAATCCTATGGCGGTACTCAAACGGCCACAATACGAGTACCAGCGGAGGCAGCGCAGATGTTGTTGGCTGCCGGAAAAGTTCGGATTGGATGGGTTGTTTGCCGTTTAAGGGAGCAAACTTCACTAAAGAGGTGCTTTAAATGCCTCATGCACCAGCAGCATTGATCGGTCCGATCGATGCAGAAGGTGTGGGGAGAAAGGCCATAATGCCAGAGAGTGCAATAGGAACCCCAAATGCCTATTGTGCGTAGCCAAAGAGGGACAGGATAACCGGCACATTGCCGGAGGTGCCAAATGTCCGGAATTTAGGAAGGCGCCCACTGCAATGAGAAAATGAGGTTTATTCAAATAAACCTCAATCATTGCAGGGTCGCTCAGGACTTACTTGAGCAGACCACGTTCGAATCTAAGATGGAGGTTGCCATCATAAGTGAACCGTACAGAAACCGTCACAGTGGCGTATGGGTCACAGATTCGACTGGTGGAGCGGCGATATGGGCTTGTGGTCGACAAGCCATACAATGTACTGCAAATCAGGCAGCCAGTGGCTTTGTGTGGGCGAAAATAAGTGGTGTATATGTATATAGCTGCTACGCCCCACCAAGTTTGACAGTGCCTGAATTCGAGCAAATGCTTGATAATCTTGTTCTCGACGCAAGGGGACGAAGTCCAAAGGTGATTGCTGGTGATTTCAATGCTTGGGCCCTAGAGTGGGGTAGCAGAGAATCAAATGCTAAGGGGCGCAGTCTATTAGAGGCTTTTGCGCAGCTGGACATGGTTTTGGCTAACGAAGGGGCCGTAAACACCTTTCAGAAAGGGGGGTCAGGCTCGGTTGTAGACCTGACCTTTATCAGCCCTGCGCTGGCGCATGGTATGTCCTGGTGCGTCAGCGAACGATACACCCACAGCGATCACCAGGCAATCTTCTTTGAGACATGTGTCGAGCCACAGGGCAAGCTATCATGCCCAAAACCGAAAAAGATTTCAGGCTGGCCTGCAAAATCTTTGGATGAGCAGACCTTCATGGAGGTGTGGTTAGGTCAACCTGATAAAGCAGGCGCCTCTACGGAAAGAGCCGTCCATCTGGCTCAATGCATTGCCAAAGCATGTGACGCGTCTATGCCTAGGAGGTGCTCATTCCCCAGTAGAAGACCAAACTACTGGTGGAATGATGAACTGACCGGTCTTCGATCAGCCTGCCACCGAGCCAGAAGAGCGGCTCAGAGGGCGGTAGGTAGAGTCGATCAGGGGCAGAAAGAGTGCGCCTATAAGGCAGCCCGCAAAACCCTCAAGCTCGCCATCCAGCGAAGCAAGACAAAATGCTTTAAGGAGCTCTGCTCAGAAGCGGACATCAACCCGTGGGGGAGTGCTTATAGAATAGTGATGGGACGATTCAGAGGCCGCTCCTCTCCGCAGATCACATGTCCCACCCTCTTGCTGAAAATCATCCAGGGGTTATTCCCCCAGCAAGAGGAGAGCACCGACATATTCCAACCACCTCTGAATGTGACGGCAATTCCTCCAGTCACCAGAGACGAGCTGCTGGAGATCTGCGGCAGAATAGGAGACAATAAAGCGCCGGGCCTGGAAGGAGTGCGGAATAAGGCCCTTAAGCTTGCCGTGAATCCAGGCCGGACATGTTCGCTGAGCTGTTCGAAGCGTGCATGTCCGAAGGAATATTTCCGGCGGCTTGGAAGCGACAGAAGTTGGTACTTCTGCCTAAGCCTGGTAAACCTCCAGGTGAACCATCGTCATACCGACCCATATGTCTTTTGGACACGGTGGGGAAAATGTTAGAGCGGGTAATCTGTAATAGATTACTCCCGGTTGTTGAGGGCCAAGGCGGGCTTTCAGATCGGCAGTATGGGTTCCGAAAAGCCAGATCAACCATTGATGCCATCAAATTGGTTACTGGCTTGGCCGAAGATGCAATTCACGGAAAGGGTAGTACCAGCAAATATTGCGTGGTAGTAACCCTGGACGTGAAAAATGCATTCAATTCGGCCAATTGGAATCTAATACGGAAATCCCTAGCGAAGATTGGTATTCCCGCCTATCTCGCTGCTATCGTCGATAGTTACTTAACTGAAAGGAGGCTTTGGTATGACACTGATGACGGACCGCAGGAGTACGTTGTTTTCGCCGGTGTCCCACAGGGCTCCGTATTGGGCCCACTACTGTGGAACATCATGTACAACGATGTACTTAATCTTCCCCTTCCGGAGGAAGCCACAGTGGTGGGTTACGCTGACGACATAGCACTGGTTGTTGTCGCACAGCATCTTGAAGATGCTGAGTTATATTCAAGCGAGGCAATCAGTGCTGTCAAATGCTGGTTGGAGATCTCTGGTTTGACGCTTCCGGAGGAAAAAACAGAAGCGGTCCTCATCACGAAGCGCCGGAAGAGAAATTACGCCTGTGTTAGAATCGGGAGTCATATCATCACTTCCAAGCCGACCATCAAATAATTGGGGGTGGTGATAGACGGGAAGCTCAGCTATAAGCAACACTTACAGTATGTTTGTGATAAATCATCCAAAGCTAGTATGCCCCGGCGAGGATGAGGCCGAACGTGGGAGGGCCACGGCATACCTCTAGGTTGCTTATAGCCAGGGTGGTGACCTCGATCATGCTCTATGCGACCCCAGTTTGGAGGGAGGCGTTGTGGATGTCAGGGAATGCTACCAAACTGAGTTCAGTCTACAGGAGGACAGCCCTGAGGGTATGCTCTGCCTTCAGGACTGTCTCAGATGATGCAGCATTCGTCATCTCTGGAATGATGCCGATTGACATCTTGGCAGATGAGATCGCGAATATATACAATGCAAAGCCAACCTCTTCCTCATCGCGGACGAAGAACGCTGAGAGGGAGAGATCCATAAATAGATGGCAAGAGCGGTGGGAACGCTCGGGAAAGGGTCGGTGGACGCACAGGCTCATTCCTGCCATCAAGGAGTGGTTGGAAAGACGACACGGTGAGATTAATTATAATCTCACCCAGTTTCTCACGGGACACGGAGGATATCTCCAATACCTTCACAGGTTTAAATTGGAGACCTCACCCGATTGTCCAAATTGCAATGGAGTCCCAGAGGACCCAGAGCATGTATTCTTCCACTGTCTGAGATTTGTGGAAGAAAGGAGGAATCTAGAGGAGACTCTAGGAGAGGTGCTGGTACCAGAAAATCTGGTACCGAAAATGCTAGCACATCAAGAGAATTGGGATGCGGTGAACTCCATGATCGCATCTATTCAAGATAAATTGCGAAAGGCAGAGGAAAGGAGAAAAGCGCGGTCACGTGCGCCGCGTATAGAAGAAAGGTGACAAAGCTAGAGTAAGCTGACTCCGCTCCGTGATGTAATACCTTAGGGTGGTTCCGCGGGGCAGGGAGGGAATCAGGGGTGGTTTTAGTGGGTAAAAATCCCACACGCTGGTGTGTCCAGACCAGTGTCTTTTTGAAGATTTCCACCTCCTCAACAAAAAAAAAAAAAGACAGACAGACGGACAGACAGACATCGAATCGATTCTAATAAGGTTTTGTTTCACACAAAACCTTAATCTAATAAATAATACTTAAATCTAATTCTTATATCTAATGTTTTAGCAGCGCTCACAATTTTGCGCTTAACCTCTGTGCACCCCTACCAGGCAAGGAGTGCCGAAGAGAGAGACAATGGTGGGTTTTAAAGCAGAGCTCACAATTTGACAAGGCCTTAAGAATGTGGTCAATGGGGTGGAGTTACCCTCCAGATAAAGTTGCCTCATGAGTGGATTGGGGTGATTCTCCGTTCTTTCCAAGAATCTTTCTAACAGGTTGAAAGTGAACTCTCGAAGAGGTTTAACTTTTGTTCACCAGTACACTTCCGCGTTGCAGTCGCAGTTCTTGGTTTTCCAATTGTACGACAAGCCGACGTAGTGTCTCAAAATTCTGCGCTCGAAGGACTCGCACTTCTCCATAGCTTTCGTCGAGCAAGAGATCCATGTAGGGGCTCCGTAGCAAAGAATCGGTCTTGTGAGGACTTTTTATAGATTGATATAGCTTAGATTTAGTGCGAACTCCTACTCTTTTACAAAAAATGGAGTACATATTACTTAGTGCCCCGCGTGCTCTGCTGAGAGCAAGATTAAGGTGGGGGTCGAATTGTAGGTGTTCATGAAATAGCATTCCTAAGTATTTCACTTTCTGTTTTTTTTTTTTGTGTACGGTATTCCCGATGCGTAATTTTAAGCGTTTAGCTTTTCTATGGATAGATCTAGATCCCAAGTATCTGGACTTTCTCCGAAGAGTAATAACCTGTGTTTTGGCCTCGTTGATTTTTATCCCCCAGGTCTGGTAGTGACTGCTGACGTAAAAATGCCTATCTTCGAAGAAACTTATTATAAGTCTGACCACCGGGATAGGGAAATCAACGCTGATTAGTTTGAAGGTGAGTCCGTTGACCCACACGGAATCAAATGCCAAGGTCTAGTGTACACATTACTGTGGGCTTGTTATTGGCGTTAAGTCTGCTGCTCACTGAGTCGCGAAGGTAACTTAGTGGGTGTTGGGTCCCGTGCTTTGCCCGGAACCCAAATTGATGGTTCAGAATAATGTTTTTCCGATCGCAATGTTGGATTAATCCCACTGTCCATGCTTTTTCAAAGAGCTTGTCCAAGTTGGAGAGGAGGGAGACGGGCCTGACTGCAAGACGGAACTTCATTGATGGATTAGAAGTGGAGGAGGTAGTTAATTTGAGTGATTGCTCATGAAGACAGTCTGTGATTGTCGTGCCTACAATCGAACTGACGGCCTGGTTGTTAGAAGGTGAAGGAGACTTTTACTTGATTTAGGAATGACTCCACGAGTATTTGAGCTTTCCTAGCGTCACTGCCGATAATTTCATTATTCTTAGTAAGAACGAAGTTTTTGGATCTGTTGCGGCTTCTCAGCCTATTTATGTGTTCAAACATATTAGATCCGGGTTTCACGTCTGCTAGGTTTCGGGTGAGTTCCTTGCTACGGAATTCCACCATTTGACGGATTAATGTACTAAGGCAGTTAATCCGAGAAATTAACACTTTATATTCGGTGTTAGTTCTGTTACCATTTTTGTGGAATTTCGCTTGAGATTTCTGCGCCGGATTTGCCTGACTTTCAAGTGTTTTATTATCTCGTGCGGCAGTTTATTGAACTGAATCTCATCGATTTTGAGGAACTTTGTGTTTCTGCGTGTAGCAGAGTTGATGGCATCAGTAGCCAAGATGATGGCTTCATCGATTTTTTTGTCCGTTACATTTACATTTTTTCAGGTATAGCTGTGGTGCTAATTCTTCCCTGAACTTATCCCAGTTAGTATGGGCGAATGATCTTATTGTGCTGGGTACTCGCTTTTGCAGTTGAGAGTTTAAGTTCAACTGCGACGTGATTGGACTTTCCTGTTAAGGTTTTGCACGTTAACACCTGCAGTGTGAGAGTGGCGTCTGCGGACATTAAAAAATAGGCACTCACTTTCAGGCCTTGTGGGTGTGTCTCGCAAGATCATCTCAAGCTGGTTTAATGAACTTTGATTATGGATCCATTTTTCAAGGGCAACCCCATTTCGGTTTTTTGTACAATCGCAGGTATTGAGATTTTGACTGAAGATCGTTCAAGATTTGTAAGTCTTGGCTCAGTTGTTCAGAGCGAGAGAGTGTTACATTTTATGTGGACTGCAGCTATTAAGATGGGTCTACTGTGGTTAGTTTTAAATAAGACTGCTGCCGCGGAACATGTATAGCAGGTTTTTGATGGAGACCGCCTCAAATGGATAGTCTTTTCTGACTAAAAGGGCGGTAGCGCAGTTGGTGTCGTCCCGGATAATGTTATATCCGGTAAAATTAACGATATGCCTGCTCTTTAAATATGTCGCTGAAACACAGAAGAAATCTGCTTTCAGGGAATCGACCAACTCTTGTGCGGTGGCACGTTGGGCGTATGAGACCAAGGACGCGGAGTTAAATGTGACGATTTTTAACTCCATAAACTCTTCAAAAGTTAGCCACACGTGGTAATCCCTCCATTTATATGCAATCGCAAACACGACATGAGTGCGAGTTATATTGAAGTGAAATCGTAAGTTCAGACGTAAACCAGGCCAAAGAGAATTTTTGGTTGAGGATGGTTTTATTGGTTCATGTTCGCAGCTTTACTCAGTTCTTTTCCACAAATGTCAAATACGCCACCTCCACTGTAATCTACCTATAACTTTTTTTTTGTAAAACAAAACCTTATTAAAATTTTTTTTAGGGTTTGTGTGAAACAAAATTGATTCGATGTTTGTTTGTCCGTCTAGACCGATCGTCACCAAATTTGGTAAGAACGTGTAGTCTGTGAATCCCTTTACATATAGCAAGTGGTGCCATTCTGTGTTGAGCTTAAGGGGGGAGGGGGCTCCTTATACATGCGAAAGGGGCTGGGGGATAGCTATAATGGATACCCATCTAGGATCGAGGACGCGCATGCAGGACTTTTACAGACTAAAACCTCCCATATTATTTTCACACTGTCCTCACGGGACCACCGTTCTGGTATTAGTTCTTGGAACTGTTCAGTTTATTACCCTGGATTGTTTCTACCTTATATGATGTTGGTTGGATTAGTTTCGCTTCTATGCCTCCGTTCTGCTTCTGTTTCTTTTAGTCGTTAATGCATCCGTTTCATCACTCCAACAACTGCATTCCATGCGGTATCCGACTTCTCCAAATATCATAGCTAACGAGATTTTCCACCGTTACTTCATTTTCGAGGTTTCACCTTGGACGTTCGAATCTTGGGCAAACGAAGAAAATGTGCTCCGCATCGACTGGTGAACCTTCACATATAGGACAATCTGTGGCGCAGCGGGGCTAATTTAAATAAAAAATAAATTTCGAATGTTGTTATTATTCGAAATTTATTTCGAATGTTGTTAACTCGATTGACAGTGGCCACCATCGGTGTTCTCCATGGCGGAGCAGGCCGTGATTTAAAAAAATAATGAAATTTATAAATTGAATTTAGTTGATGTGAGCTTTTAAGAAATTGAAAATTTATATGTGAATTAAATCGACTTTTGGTTAAATGGTGAACATTTGATTTCATGCAGTGAAAATGACAAATTATTATTTAGAAGGATCTTTGCTATTGTCGAGCTGATGGTCGCTGTTCTTTGCCCAGTAGGTTTTAAATGTGTCCGAATAGCTGAGTGGTTAAAGCACGAGGCTGTTTTACGGAAGCTCGCGGTTCGAGCCTCATTAGTGGTAGTGGAATTCGTATCACAAAGGTGAAACTAATTGATATGAAGTCATCCACAGCTAGGTTTTCCTTTGAAAGTGCTAAAAAGTTTGATGAAGGGAACAAGTGGTTCCCGAAATATCGGTGTTTGCAAAATAAATATATTAACATCAGCGAAAAAGGAAAAACAAGTTTTTTATTATTTTAAATGAATTATCGCTGGAAATACCGCATTATTACATTCAGATAGGTTTTCCACTCCTACTCGAAACCATTTCTCTCTCGGACACCACCTTGTCGGGGTGGAGGCGCTTGTGGTAGTTTACTACTACACTAAGTGTGTCCAAAAACACATGATGATGGAAACAAAGGATTGTAACACTCCAAGTGGTAAGAAGCCAGAGACTTTGAATTAACTCGCGAATCAGGTCGTGGTGATCTTGAAGGCATCACCAAATTCATGTTACCCCACGGAGAAATTTGTAGAAGACAGGGTCTTCACTTCAGTGGAAAGCCTACGCCCGGTGTCTACGGCGCGATGAGTCAGAAAAGATAGTAAAGCAACTCCCTTAATAAGAGGAACGGGAAACCCGACTACGGTCAGCCTCTCAGTGACACTGTTGCCTAACCTTTCTAAAATATGGGGGAGGAAAGCTCGGCAGAAGGAAAGTTTACTCGCAAAGGAGAAGGGACTACAGGCTTGCTTGTTAGAAACTTCTCCTCCACCCGGAAGGAACGGAAGAAAGGGAAGATGGTAATGTGGAAGCAACTCGTCTAACGCCGGTATGTGGAAACAGATCCCTGCAGTCCGGACATCATGAACCTGGGATGGCTTCTAGCCAACGACAACGGAACCACTGCAAAAGAAGGTGACGTATTTCGGGGATGATGAGATGGACGTTGCCACACCACCAAATGTGGCGATATCCGGAGAAATCGGACACAAGAAAGCGAAACTTTTTGCGGAAATGGAGGACAAGCTGGTAACCCCGGTGAGATCCACACTGAACGCAGAAGACTTTTCAGTTACCGGCGGTAAGGCTGGCACAGTTGCAAGACTGTCTTTATATATTTCTGGCTCAAGAGCCATGGGTTCGTTTTAACTGAGTATGTGGTAGGTTGTGGTCAAGGGGACTAGGATCTTCTTCGATGAGAGTTTCTCGAGGACCTGCGTTCTGATGTTGAAATTGTTAGAGGCAACCATGCTGAGAGAATTCTCTACCCAAGATCTTGTTGCGGTCAGCTTTCAATACCGGGGTGCGCCCTTCCGTTTGTGGGGCCAAGAAAAAGTTAATTAATTCACCTAACAATCTGCACTTCAAAGCTGTCAGAGTTGATTAAAAATTCGTGAGTACTAGATGAAGACTCAGGCTCAGATCACTGTTACTTAGAGTTTAGTCTGGCTATTGTAGGCAGTCCGTAATAAAAAGCGGATTGGTCAAAGTTCAATGATGTTCTCGGCGACAAACTGGAGCACGCTAGGCGACTAAGTACTCTTTTAGAATGCTTTGAAGAGGCTTGTCCTATTTCCCGAGGGCAACGTGGTAAAACGGTTGCATGGTAGAACCGAGATCTGCAAAGACTTAGGAAGTCAACCAAACGACTTGTAAATGGTGCTTGTAAAAGCAATAAAAATTAAGACTGGTCAAACCTTCGGAATTCATACTGTGAATATAAGAAGCTCGCAAAGCGCTCGAAACGAGACTTCCTTAGAGCATATTGTGAGAAATTGAAACGTGAAAGGGAGACTTTTAGGCTGTGCAGAGTCCTTAATAATGATGTGTCATCCAAGTTGGTTTCTATTAGAAAACCGGATGGTACTTTCACGAACTCCAGAGTTGAGTCTCTATAGACTCTCTTGAAAGTGCACCAACCGGGAGAAAAGGTCTCAGTAATGGGAGAAAGAGAATTGACGATATCTGCAAACTTTTCAACACGAAGGTGTTGCAGGGGGAATCGGGACACTACGAGAGCGGTTGTTATCAATGAAAAAGCGAGAACTGCTATACTATCCTTTGAGAACTTGGGGCATGGATGGCATCTATCCACCGATGCTAAAGGAGGGTAAAGAGCACCTATAAGAAATGTTTTTTGTGGATGTCTTAATTTCTTTTTTCTTCTATTATAAAAAGAGTTATTGCTGAAAGCTAGCCACAGTGCAAAGAACAAACAAAGAACGGGTAGCATCACATTCACTCTTGGAAATCCTGCGACATATAAACTAATCCAGGATATTCCGTTAGACGGGGGAATCGGGTACAATGGATCACTAAAGTCTGAGTGCTCAGAGGATTTGCCTCTCCCTCACTTTACACACGCACACACGAATGTTTTGACCCTATCGTGAGCTATGGACGACTTTGCTGTGCTTCAGCATTCACTCTCACCTGATTGTCAAATGGTATTCTAGGGGATGCTGTAATTCGGTGTCCCTTCATGTTCTCACATTCACCAAGGCTGTTGGCGTTCCGTCAACACAAGGCCAATTTATTTGAAAGTGGTCTCGCCTTCGGTAGACCCACGTTTGTTCGTGGACCGCTTTCCACGCAAAACAGGTACTTCCATTTCGTGCGATACTGCTCACTGAATAATCCGGAGTCCAATATAATTGGCGTTCGATTTCATCTTTCTTCGTCTGCACTTTTTCATTAATGAAGAATTGTCTGTGGTCTTAGTTTGGTTTGAGCAACTTTAATGACCGGATCGATCATTTTACATGATTATCTTTCGAAAGGACTTTTCCTTCCTAATTCATAGAAGATCATATGTGGACGCACTTGAAGCAATAAGGAAATATGAAAGGAAATTGTCCTCCCTATTTCGATTGCGTATCGTAAGTTCCTAGATATTCAGCTTAACGCCTCCTTTGAGAAAACAGATATGAAGCGAGAGAGAGCTTGAGTGGCTTTTCAGTGTTCCAACCTGGAATGATGGAATATTTGATTTTTGTCAATAATATTGAAATGCAAGTATATTTTAAACTAATACTAATAATACATTTTTGACATCTTTAGGGATAAATGTACAAAAGGACTAAAGGATTCACAACTGGCATTCCACGACTATTGAACTTCTTCAGAACTTGATGTGATTCTATCCTTTGTTGCTAGTCCGTCGGGAAAGTTGAGTTTACATGAGAAGTTTGGAAATTTTTTATCTAAAGCCGAGGAACTGAATACAACGTGAAACTTAAATGGTTGTCTTCTAGTTGTAGCTATTTCCTAGGAAACTATTTGGGAACAATCAAAGCGAATGTGTTATTCTGGGAAACACAATAGAATTTCGATACGCATGTAAAGTGAAATGGTTCTGAAGTGGATGTTGCATGGTGAAAACTTTTAGCGTAATGCTTCGATTGAATTCGCAGATTCAATTCAACTGGAAAACAAGCAAGCTATTTCAATCTTGAGTAAGTCTATGGAAGTGGTTGGATACATTAATTGGTGTGTACCAAGTGTTTCAAGTATGACTTGTTAGGGCTTTGAAATATAATCAATTCGACTTTATTTAAACCCTGAGTAATTCGGGGTAAAAATCTTGGGCGAGCGTAATGCTCACCACATTGCCTCCTACAGTGTGTGTGTGTGTTTGAGGTGGGGGAGAGGCAAAGCCTCTGAGCACTCAGACCTTAGTGGTCCATTGTACTCGATTCCCCCGTCTAACGGAATATCCCGGATTCGTTTATGTATCGCAGGATTTCCGTTAGTGGATGTGATGCTATCCGTTGCAGTTGGAGCACATCAGCACCAAAAATCTGATGTCTGATGCGTCCGTAAGCGGAGCACTCACATAGAAAATGTTCCGTGCATTCCGCTTCTTCATTACGGGATGGACACGTATCATCTTGGATAATTCCTATTCTGAACATATGCCCAGCTAGTGAATTATGAGTCAAATGCCCACAATACTTCTGCAAGTCCTCCTACTTTTCGACAGGATAAACTTTGCAGTATGTTTGTTTGGTTCTGACAGGAAGAGTTTGGTCTGTCTAGCAGCATTAAGGCTTCGCCACCTGTCATTATGGGAAGCTAGTTCTCAGTTTTTGATAGTATCATCAGCCAATGCTACCGACACCCCAATTGCAGCTTCCGGTCCGGCCATGGGGAAAGCTGAAGCCTCTTCTGCTAACGCATCCGAGATTTCATTTCTCTCTACATCACAATGACCAGGTACTCAGAGTAAATCCACCATATTGAATCTGGAAACAGAATTCAATCGGTTTCTACATTTCTGAACGATTTTTGAAGTGATCAAAGTAATACTCAACGCCCTCAATGCAGCTTGACTATCGCTACAGATTGCGATGCCCCTACCCTTCAACCGCTCGTCAAATCATCCAGGTATTGTCCCACTTCTCCCCCACTTCTCGTTTTTATTCGTGAGGTAGACTCCTGCTCCAAAACCATTTTCTGTCTTTGAGTCATCGGTGCAGAAGACGTCAGTATATCCTGACACGCATTCTTCTGGTTCATCCCAGTTTTCTCTCCGTTTCAATGTAACATCATATCTTCTACCAAACAGATGTATGGGGATCTGACAATCGGAAGGCATCGCGAAAACTAGATTCAATTCTTCCAATGACTCTTCCAATGCTTTGTGCCCCACACGTCCATTGTTTTCCCATAGATCTAATCAAATTAGATAGATCTAATCGAATTAATTGTAGTGCTCTGAATAAATAAATTCAAGGGCTGCAAATTGAGTAATACATTCAGAGTTGCGCCGGATCTGGTGCTCATGGCACCGGTGATATCCAGACACGCAGTTCTTTCCAGTGTGGCTAGTTTACAGCGAAAACTCCTTTGTTTCATCTTAACCCACCATACTACGGATGCATAAGCAAACATCGGCCTAATGATAGTAACAGATATCCACATTACTATCTGAGGCCTAATTCCCCATGTCGAGGTAAAAGTCCGCCTACACAGCCTATAAGCTGTGAGAGCTCGTTTCACCTATAAACATGTAGGTCAAAAGAAGCTTCTGGTCTAGAAGATATTTCACTTCTTAGGAGAGTTGAAGAGTTGTACCCTTCATCTGTGGAAGGCAAAGCCCATTCAGTTTCCTCCTTTTTGAAAATGATACCATTGTGTTTTTATTTGGATTTACTGAAAGTCCATGCCAGAGACACTAACTGTTAATGAAATCAACGGCGCGTTGTGTATTTCTACACACCATTCCGAGATCTCGACCACCAGCCAGCACAGCCACGTTATCCACATAAGCTTGAACGTATTGGCAGATTTATCAGTACGCATACTGGTGAGTTGATCAGCATACTCCTTAGAAGCGGCGATAGCACACCACCTTGAGGGCAACCATTCGTCACTTCCGTTGTTAAGTAGCGATCAACACCCACTTCAGCACAAAACAATCTCTGGGTTAGCATAGCGTAGATCCACTTTATTAGAGCTTCGTCAACACCATGCCCTCTGGCGACATAACAGAGCTTTTGGAAGGGCGCACAATCAAAAGCCCCTTCAATGTCCACGAACACCCCCATCGCGTACTCACCCTTCAGAGTTGCATCCTTTATTTTTGAAACCAAAGAATGAAGAGCAGACTCACAGGGCTTTCCACGCTGGTAAGAATGTTGGTTTTCATATAGGGAATGTGACTTTGGCGCCTTTTAGGGAATGTAACGCTCAACCAGTCTCTCCAGACATTTCAGCGAAAATAATACTAGGCTGTCTGAAGTTCTTTGGATTCGAATAGTTATCTTTCCCAGGCTTTGGTATGAAGACTACCTTCACTTTCTACCAGGACGAAGGCACGTAGCCCAGAGTAAGACATCCTCGAAAAATATTTCTTAGAAATTTCTCTAAGTGCTCTATACCCTCCTTCAGCATCGCTGGGTAGATACCATCCATACCAGGTGCTTTGAAGTGTTCAAATGATGGTATAGCTTTTTCATTGGTAAAAACCGCTCTGGCAGTGTCCCAATTCCCCTTGCACCACCTTCGTGTTGAAGGGTTTGCAGAGACCGCCAATTCTCTTCTTCCCGCTTCTGAGACCTGTTCTCCTGGTTGGTGTACTCCCAGGTATAGACTTAACTCTGGAGTTCGTGAAAGTACGATCCGGTTTTCTAAGAGAGTCCAACTTGGCCGACTCATCCTTATTAAGGACTCTGCACAACCTGAAAGTCTCCCTTTCACCTTCCAGTTCCTCACAGTAAGCTCGAAAAGAGTCTCGTTTCGAACGTTTTACGAGCCTCTTATATTTACGTTGTGAGTTCCGGAAGTTTACCCAGTCATCATCTTTATTGCTTTTGCAAGCACGATTTAGAAGTCATCTTGTTGATTTCCTGAGTCTCTGCAGTTCTCGGTTCCACCATGGATCCGTTTTACCAGTTTATCCTCGGAAAATTAGACAAGCCTCTTCAAAGCCCTTTAAAAGTGTGCGATTCAGAGTTTTCAATTGATCTTCTATCGCCAAAGGAGTCCTTAGTTGCCTAAGGAGCTCAACTTTGTTGCCAAGAAGTTCATTGAACTTTGTTCGATCCGTTTTCCTACGATTCTGTCTTTGTATTACAGGCTGTTCGTCTATAATAGTTAGACTAAATTCTAAGAAACGGTGATCTGAGAGGGAGATTCATCTAGCACTCGCCAGTTAGAGTTGATTAGAACTCTAACAGCTTTGAAGTGCGGATAGCTAGGTCAATTACTTTACTTCTTCTTGGCCCCACGAACGTAGGGGCGCACCCTACGTTCAGGGTCATCAGACCAGCTGAAGTGATAAAATCAAACAGCTTCTCTCCTCTAGGATTGCATTTGTTACTGTCCCAACGAATATGCTGAGCGTTCGCATGACAACCTATTAAAAGTTCAAGGTCTCTTGATTCTGCATACACTGCCAGATCCCTTAGTTCTTGCGTCGGCGGTGGGCACAAAGAATCATAGGTTATGTAGGCAGAGGCAACTATAACGTTTCTCATCTTACCATTAACCTGGTATTGTAAGTTGACCGCAACAAGGTCCTATGAACAGAATTGTCTCAGCATGGCAGGACAGTCCTGCAACTTTGCCAGCTTTGCCGCCATTAGATGGGAAGAAACTTTGGCATGCTGCAGGTTTATGTGACTAACTCCTTTATTTCTAGCCATAAGTGCAGTCTAATATGAAGACCGCCGCTAACTGAAAAGTCTGCTGCGTTCAGTGTGGATCTCACCGGAGTTAACAGCTTGTCCTCACCTTCTACCGAAAGTTCCGCTTTCTTGCGTCCGATTTCTCTGGATATCGCCACACTTGGTAGTGTAGCAACGTCCATGTCCTCATTCGCAAGAAACTTGCTTTCTCTCGCAGTGCCTTAGTTGTCGTCCGCTAGAAGCCCTCCCAGGTTCACGGAGGTCGGGCTGCATGGATTTAGACCAGTTGCGTCTTCCGTTTTTCCGGGTAAAGGCGGAGGAAAAGGTTCTGGCAAACAAGGCTGTAGTCCTTTCTCTTTTGCGGCTGAAGTTTCCTTCTGCCGAGCCTTCTGCCCCCTTATTTTCGAAGAGTTAAACAACCGTGTCACCGACCGACCGGCCGTAGTCAGATTTCCAGTTCCTCTCATTAAGGGAGTTTCAGTACTATCCTTTTTGGCTGACTGCGTCGTAGACTCCGGGTGTAATTTTTCCACTAAAGTGGAGAGCCGGTATTCCACAGATTTCTCCGTGGGGGAACATGAATTAGGTGAGGCCTCCAAAATCTGTGCCTCGGTCACGACCTGATTTCTCAGAGTTGCGGGTGGATTTGAAGCCTGTGACTTCTTACCACTTGGAAAGTTACAATCCTTTGTTTCCATCTTCATATGTTTTTGGGCTTTCTTAGTGTAGTAGTAAATTACCACAAGCTCCCCCACCACGACAAGGTGGTATCCGAGGGGGAGCTCCTACAGTGTACTGTAGTGTACTGTTACGGTCTTGAATGAAGTGCTCTAATACACTTGAAATCCCTGATCCAATATGGATTGTTGCACCAATGATTATTATTATTATCATTTTGCCTTATTTTTGAGAATTCCTGCCAGACACCGCTGAGGAATGTTATTCTAAAGAAACTCCTAATCAATTTGCCGTTCTTTGCGTCATTGCCTTTTGATTTCGGTTCTGACTTTTCTGACGATTCTTTTAGAGGAACTGCAATTATAATTATGTTGCCTTTTGTTTACTCCTTTTGGAGGCACAGAAAATGTACATGTCATTCCCCTCCCCTCATTGCAATATCAGTAATCTTTAATGAAACTTATTTTATTTACGAAAATCTCCGGTGAAATTTTCCCTGAGTTTGGTGAAATTCTTGATAAAGGGTAGCAAAGTCTTAGAATGCAAAAAAGTGACAACTTTGCATTTTCCACCAAAACTAGGCAGTATTGTGGTTTATAGTATGGTTTTATTACTGCACAAGTTCATGATTCTAGAATAAACTTAAGGGTGTACCCAGTCAATTTCTAGAAAATATATTTTTGAAAGACATATGATGAACTTTATTTAAACAAGTATCGGTGTGGAGAATATTTGAGGGGTAGATGCCGTGTGCATGGGCCACCATACTTCATTTCAGATATTTGAGTTGGATAGTTTCTGAAAACAGGTCGTTGAAACAGCCAACACCTTCCGGCTACCCTCCTTCCCTTTGTAGCCCATGTGGAAATTAATATAGTTTCGGAAAGTAATAAACGAAGGCTTTCTTTTGATACCTCACACGACTATTCTCAGTGAAAAAAAATCATACCACCACTTTTGCATGTACGGGGAACCCCCATCCTTAAACTCAATGTAGGCCTACACTACTCACTGCATGGGATTCACACGTGCCATTTTTCTACCAAATGTCTAATCAACTGGAGCAAAGGTTTCTGAGAAAATATGTGATAGATAGACAGACGGGAGTTGTTGCAAAACGCCTAGACGAGACCGAGATTTACGCAAACGAAGCGAGGAGGAGATCAATTCCTGTCTGAAAAAGCTCGACCTAAGTAGGGCTAATCAGCAGAGAAAGAAATGGTACAACCGAGAAAATCAAAGTTGGCGAACAAACAATCCAACCCCAACTATCGTTTAAATCATCATCATCAACGGCGCAACAACCGGTATCCGGTCTAGGTCTGCCTTAATAAGGAACTCCAGACATCCCGGTTTTGCGCCGAGGTCCACCAATTCGATATCCCTAAAAGCTGTCTGGCGCCCTGGCCAACGCCATCGCTCCATCTTAAGCAGGGTCTACCTCGTCTTCTTTTTTTACCATAGATATTATCCTTATAGACTTTCCGGGTGGGATCATCCTCATCCATACGGATTAAGTGACCCGCCCACCGAACCCTATTGAGCCGGATTTTATCCACAACCGGACGGTCATGGTATCGCTCATAGATTTCGCCATTGTGTAGGCTACGGAATCGTCTATCCTCACGTAAGGGGCCAAAAATTCTTCGGAGGAATCTTCTCTAGAACGTATGGGTATGGGCCAATGATGTTCTGGGCGTATGGGGCTATCCGGCCCAGCAAGATAGTGGAGAATATCTTATAGATGGTACTCAGCAACGTGATACCTCTATAATTGCTGCACTGTGTGATATCTCCCTTTTTATGTATGAGACAGATAATGCCTCGTTGCCAATCGTCAGGCTTTGATTCGCTGTCCCATACCTTGAGCACAAGTTGATGAACCACTTGGTCTGATTGGTCGCCTCCATATTTAACCAATTCGGCTGTAAATCCATCGGATCCTGGCGACTTATGATTTTTTAGCGGATGAATTACACGAACTGTTTCTCCTAAACTTGGTGGTGGCAGTATTTGTCCGTCGTCTTCAGTTGGCGGGACCTCGAACTCGCCGATGTTCTGGTTGTTCAGTAGCTCATCAAAGTACTCAACCCATCGCTCCAATATGCACATTCTGTCGGAAATCAGATTTCCCTCTTTGTCTCGGCTGGATGAACATCGATATGTATAAGGCTTCATCCTGCTTGTTGGTAAGGCTTTCGCGTCTGGTGCAGTTGCTTCCTGTACTTTTCTAGTTCACAGACTTGTTCCTTCTCCCAGGCTTCCTTTTTCCTTCTGTGAAGTCGTTTTTCCGCTCGACGGAGTTCGTGGTAAGTCTCTGCGCGTGCCCGCGTTCTTTGAGAATGCAGCTTACATTCATCGTTAAACGAACCGTTCCGACTCCTTTTACAGCTGGGCCAAGTATGTTTGTTGCTGTATCCATGATAACGTTCTTCAGGTGATTGTGAAGATTATTTGTTGATGCTTCATCTTCATATCCTCTGTTGACTGCGGTCATTGCGGCATCCATTTCCCTCTTATAGGTGTCGCGGAGGACTGTGTTGTGGATGGCTTGAGTATTCACTCTCATCTGATTGTCAGAGGGGATTCTAGGTGGTATTGTTATTAGAGGTTGGGGTACCATGCCAATGAGATAGTGATCCAAGTCTATATTGACATTCATAAAGGCTGAGAGGTGGCGGCGTTCGATCAACGCGTGGTCAATTTGGTTGAAAGTGGTCCCGTCTGGAGAGGCTACGACAATGGTACTTCCAACAACCATTTCGTGTGACCCTGCTAATTGAATAATCCGCCGTCCGTTATCATTTGTATTTTCGTGTAAGCTATGGGAACCAACGTATCGCCTGAATACGGGCTCCTTCCCTACTTGGCTGTTAAAATCCCCAAGTATGATTTTGATATCATATCTGGGACAGACTTCGAGGGTTTGTTCTACTGCCTCTTAAAAGGTATCCTTCTCCGACTCTGCAGTCTCCTCTGTAGGGGCGGGAAAGTTAATGACGCTTATATTTCAAAACTTGCCTGGCAAGCGGAAACCGGTCCCTGTCCAACGCATCTTCTGTAACGCTGTTATATCAGCCCTATATTGGGACAGGGTATCGGCTAGCTGTTTATCAGCTTCATCTCTGCACAGGGAGCGCACGTTCCATGAGAAAATGCGCAAATCGTTATTCCGTTTTCGTTGCCGGGTTCGTCGTTGTATAATCCGTCCAATCCGAGGCTCCTCTTGTGGCTTCGTAACAAATTGTTTTCCGTTCCCCAACCTGGAGAACCAGCTGGTACAAGTGTTCCGTTTTTAGGCGCGGAGACTCGCCTTCATCCTTCTCCGTCTGCAGCTTTTCGTTAAGAAAGAGCTCCCAGCGGTCACCACGTCGAAGAGGAGATGGGGTTTGGTAGTAGAGCTGTTGGTATTGGTTCAGCAGGCATTTCCCAGGTTTTATGCTCCATCGTGGGTACCAATCCACGTTTCGCCCTGGGACCTATACTACCCTTTGGCCACCAGGTTTTGAGAATGGCTCCCTCAAATAATTCGCCCTTTCGGGCCCCCGCACTCCCTGCGTTTGTAGGCAATCAACACGTGCTGTGAAAAATACTAATTGGAGCTTTTCATTTAATATCCCACATCGCCATATTTGGTAAAAAAAGTATGGGGACCCCCTTAAGTTCAAGGTTCAACAATACAGGTATGAGGATGCGTAGTTCCCATCTTTTCATTTAAAAAAAAAATTAAAAATTAAAAAGACAAGCAGACGGACAAACCGACAGACAGTAAACCGATTTTAATAAGGTTTTCTTTGACACAAAAACAAGAGTATCGATATTTGGCATGCAGGCTGGGTTAGTTTGCTTAGCTCCTCACAGAGTCTCCAGGAGAAATCAGGTAGAGCTCAGCGTAGTATTCATTTCTAAAGGTGATGCTGAGGCCATTAACTCAAATCCTACTCCTTTATCTGGCTTAGCTGTCTATATAGTTTCTATTTTATAAAAGCTCTGGAAGGCCCTTTTCACAGCAGGTTGGTGTGAAAATTTAAGTACATATTTCCATCATGGAAAGTCCTTTCAAGTTGGTTTCGATGCTATACTACTTCTGTGTACCCCTTTGAAATCCTTAAAGCTTCTGTCTCTACCCAGGACTAGAACCCTCTGTTCCACCAGATATGTTCAAAGCTTTTAACACTTATTTTCAGGATATTATTAAGAATGTGTTCAAAAAGAAACGGAGATGTGCTTCAGGAGGAGTCGTCGAGGACATTTAGGTTTGCTTAGTGACAGAATTGAAAGCTCGTTGTGAGTTAGCTTGGACGTGTCACATGAGATCGAGACTTTAAATCATGCTGGCTGATGTATGCAATTTCATTTATTACAATGTTTCATTTCACAATGACTATTCAGGCTCACGAAGCTACAAGGAATACTTTTAACTCTGGTAGATTACTTGTATTTCTCATATTTCCATGTAGATATGTATTTCGTATTTCGCTCGTGCATACCATTTTTATTGCGGTGACTTCAGACGTTTGATGAGTTACATTTACTTGCATTAAAGAAAGTATAAATAAGATATGACAATGGATTATTTTGGATGATTCGCTGAATAGTCAAGTGAAATCTGTTTAGGAGTTTGCCTCCAGATTTGATGGAAATTAGATACAACGTTTGTTCTATCTAATTTGAATCGTGGACACGTCACTCAGAGTTTCGTGTGTAACAAAGCCGTACTAAAATCAGATTAGCCGCCTACTTTTCTGGCTGTGCATCTATGTGAATTTCCATCTACGTGGTCACCCACATGTTCATCGCTTTATTGATCTGTCGGTCTGCAAATTTATTCGACTACATTTGCTTTTGGACAATTGAAATAAGAGATAACACAGTTTTTAAACAGAGTGGACCCCATTTTTTACGTGGTAGTTTCTGAGCAGCTCTTCAAGATCCTTCATTTTAGTTTCGTCACCCAATACATGAGAGTTGTTTGAAATAAACCCCCCTTCCTTTCTAAATCTCATTTGCGCATCTTTAACTAATTTTTAAAAAAGTCTTAGCCAATACGTACCTGCCCAATTCAGTTTCCGTTTTACGTTTAAGCATTTCAATCGACTTTTCTTCGCACTTGGGGGCAGTATATTCGACGTATTTAGTTTCGAACTTTGCCCTTCGTGAGCCCGTTTTCTCTTTCAAAGCAATTCTTTTGACTTTTTGTATCATATAACATGATTTGATTATATTGACTCTCGCGCTCGGACATGTTATTTACCTAGCATTCTGGTTAGTAAAGTTGGAGTTATTCCTTTATACTAAATCCTACCTGATTTACCTTGGTGACAGATCCCGCGACAGGCCGACCAAGAAAATGTATCCAATGTCGTTAAAAACAAAATGATCGTGTTGAGCTATAAGCCTCGGAAAATATTCGACTGTTCATTTCAGCCGAAGTGACAGTTCGGGACCCGGTCCTGTCGAGAAATGGGCAAGGATTCTTGGTGCATGGGCGGCGTCAGGACGTAAGTAAATTACTCCGAGCAAATCAAATACATGTTTGCACGCTGAATACTGGCACCCTAACTGAAAAGACCGAGGAACTCTCAAGAGCTCTCCGGAAAAGGTGCATTGATATCCGCGCTCCATAAGAAACCCGATGATCTGGCGTCAAGAACTGCGACATAGAGCGCGAGCCATTATATCAGCTTATCGCACTATTCAATTCTTCATCACGTACACACCACAGACAGGTCGACCTGATGTCGAGAAAGATGCCTTCTGGCAACTTCTGGTCGTGATTTCGAAAAAAGGAAGAAGTAATGACTCACATAATTACCAACCATCACGAAAGTGTAAGAATCGCGGAACCAAGTTAAGGACATGATCGACAAAGCGGCCTATGTAACCATCGGGGTCACCAAGCTAGGCAAGCGGTTCATTAACCGAGTTATTTGGTTTGGAATGATGTTAAAATGAATGTCCGTGAAAAGAGACGTCTCTTCCATGAATTTCTCTCCGATAAAATGATCCCTAATTGGCAAATTTTTAAGAATGCCAACCGGGAAGCATCATTCGTGCGGTAAATTAGAAAAATCGGTACGATAAACTGGACACTCGGGGTGGCGAGAAACTTGTCAAAAGCCAATACGAATGCACGCGTTAATGACAAGAACGGTCCCTTGCTTACCGACCGACGAGCGTGATGCACAAATGGCGACAATATTTCGAGCAGATTTCAACGGAAGGATTTGTTCATTCTCCCTTTTCACAATCATTGCTGGCAGTTGGAGCAATTCCACCTGCCAGCGCAACTGGGTTATGCCTACATTGTGGGCAGAGCTCCTCGGAGCTCAAGCGTGGAGTTGCGCTGTACAACTCGGATGCCGTACTGTTTAGTTGCGGCAGAGGTGTTAGATAGACCTCGCATCCACTGGTATGAATGCTGAGCCTGCACTCAGAATAAACCAGGACCGCTGTGCTTCCATGGCGAGGTTCTGATTGTGGTCCCAAAATAAATCCGTGTCCGAAAAGGACCGTGGGATTATGCCTTCACGGCAGGTACTCATGTTAAACCCCCCCAGGACTTTCATGTCAGCTCAACTGAATTTGATGAAGCAATACAACGAATCAAATTGAGGATGGCAACAGGACCTAACGACATCACATCTGAGCTTTCGAAAACGAAGAGCTGGGACCCAACCCTGTGGATCAGTGAATTCTCTAATCGGATTATTCAGGAATGTAGAACACTCACTGGCAAGAAAGTACCACAGTTTCAATATGGAAAACGAAAGGAAGTTCACAGAATGTTCAAATTACCGTCCGATCCGGTTGCTGTCTCATACCATCAAGATTTTTAAGCGCATTTTTGACAACCGTATTCGCGAAATCGTTGAAATAATCGTGAATCAAGCTAAGTTTTTCAAGAACCGCGAAAGTACTGACGCAACACATGCTGCGCGATTACTCATGGAGAAACACCGTAGGAAGAATCGCTCTCTTTACATTGCATTTCAGGATCTAGAAAAAGCATGTGACCATATCTAGTCGATCTTCAGCAACACCTAGAACCGGAAGAAATCGTGCACAGGGTTCAGTTGCTCTACCACGATCTGAAAAGTAAAGTTGGGAGTGTGCCAAGTGTATCAAAACCGCTTCGTGTTTCAGTCGTTGTTCATCAAAGAAGCGTCCTCTCATCACTCCTCTTTGTGGTATAGACACAGTTACACGGGGCATCCAAAGCTTTGTGCCCTATCCGCTGATTTATGCAGGTGATGTTTTCCTATTATGTCATAACAAAAATGATTTCGAGCAACTTGTTCAAAAATGGAATGTTCACCTCATGCAACACAGTCTCACATTGAATTTGAATAAAACTAAATTTTTGAACTGATGATTTAAATATATCGTGTCAGTTCGGTTTTTGCTGTCCTTCAAGCCATCAAGGTGGCTCTCAGAATGGGTGAGGAGAAGGTTGCTATCATTACAGACTTTCTCCAGTCCTGGAAATTACTCAATCAAACATTCAGATCACACTACCTAGTGGGCCAAATGCATGCCCCTGCTCTGTTTCACTGAAAACTGGCCCATGCGGGGCACTCATTAAATTAACTTGCCCATGTAGAGGGTCGTAAGTGTCTGAGTTCGTATCGCATGAGATTGATCAATCCCTCCCCTGCTGATGTCCTGAGGGCCATTCAGGAACACTCATACACGGAGTGGGAGGTCTACTTTTTGGGAATGCTGCAGGTAAAAGGACATTTTTTCGCCAACATTCATCCTACTTTACCTATAATTAAGTCGGAGGCTACGCGTATGCTTACAGCTTCCGAGGAGAAATTCCTGATTCGCCTTCACACCAATCACACATAGAATAAAGTGTTTCTCAAGAGGCTTGGGAACGTAACAACGTAACAACAAATATAACACTTGTAAACTTAGGGAAACTAATGAACACATAATCTTCTGGTGTAAGGAGTATACCAGGGTGCAGGTAAAGTGTTGATGATATAACAAATTGTTTAACTTCCAACAAATCCTGTTGAGTAGGGATCCTTGCATGATGGATGAACTTTTATATTTTTTTAAGGAGGTTATAGTCAGGTTTCTTTTGCCTTGCGGCGCGGCATTTTCTGCCATCACCGTCGTTGCTTCTTGGCATTGATTTATCTGCTCCAATGGTTCGCGGTTGTGAGTAGAGTTCTGTTCCACACTATGTTGGATACAGTTACATTATCGACCAGCTTCCTTGCGTTCGTGCGTCAAGTTTTACTGGACTTCTGATCCATTCTGGGAGTTTTCGGATGAAGATTTAATATCATCGTTTTCACCTCATCAACGCAACAAAGACTAAACACTCATAATCTTCAAGCATTATTGACTAAAATTTGAATACATCCTGTGTTCCTGATCTCACCGACTATACACTTAACCCTAAAATGAATCTTGGTCACTGTCTCAGCATCACGGATCACTTTTTTCAAGGTCTCGTTAAAGAGGACACATGATTGGGCATTCACTTTTCTTAGATCGTTGTTGATGTCGAATGGTCTCGAGAGTCATCCTGCTGTTTTTATCTGGCCTCGCACATTGGTTAGGATCAGCCTAGTCAGTCTTATCAATTTCGCCGGGATACCGAATTCTCTCATGGCCGTGTATAGTTTTACTCTGGCTAAGCTATCATCGGTGGCCTGAAAGTCAATGAAAAGATGGTGGAACTAATGTCCATATTCTAACAGTTTCTCCATCGCTTGCCGCAGGGAGAAAATCTGATCTGTTGCTGGTTTGCCTGGAATAAAACCTCTTTGTTATGGGCCAATGATGTTCTATGCGTATGGGACTATCCTACTTATCAATACAGTTTTTTTATATGGGTGGTGGTGGAAATCTTAAAAAGACGTTGTTGCGCCAGGTTGCAGCAGTGTGTGGGATTCTCAACCTCTAAAACCACCCCCACTTGTCCGCCCATATTCTCGCGGGACCACCGTGAAAGTCACGCCGCGCTTTTCTGGCTCGTTCCAGTTTCTGCTAGTTTTTCTGTATCGCAGTTACGGTTACGGTTATCGCACTCTAATTTGCTGCGGACCTCAGCATCTCCCCCACGAAATCATGGGGTCCGATAACTATTGAAGATGTAGTTTAACCTCCTTCTGTCATTCGCGGATCTCGGACAATGGAATATAACATGCTGCATGTCCTCGGGTGTAGCGGCGCATTCGGGACAGTCTGGGGATTGATCCAATCCGGACCGATACAAGTACTTCCTATATCCACCGTGTCCCGTAAGGTACTGCGTTAGGTGATTGTTCAACTCTCCATGCTTGCGCTCGACCTATTCCTCAATACACGGGATCAGTGTGTAGGTTCAGTGCCCCTCTTGGAATTATCCCACCGTTGCTGCCAACTCCTGTCGCTAAAAGATACAAGGGAATCATCACACACACTGCCTCACCAGATACCGTCCTATATGCACTGCACACCCTCAGCATGATTGGCCGGTATGCCGAAATTACCCTTCTCTGATTCACTGTGTTATCCAGTGCGAACGCCAATACAGCAGCCGCATATAGCAAGATGGGTTTAAGCACCTCGGCGACTAGATTTTGGCTTTCCAATATTAGGCATCATCCTTGCTAGAGATGAGCTAGCCTTTGCTGCCTTTTCGCGCGCCTAGACCACGAGCCCCTGGAGGCTCTATTTGGAATTTTGATAGTGTTGTCTCCTGCGACTGGGGAGGGCCGCCTCCGTTTTATCTTCTGCCAGGTCCAATTTCACCATTTTGAGCTACGCTTTGATGGCATAAGTGGTTTCGCTTGCAAATAGTTCCACGTCCTGGTTGTGTTTCGCAACTACTACCACTGCTAGGTCGTCTGCAAAACTAATTAATGTTGCTCCCTTTAGCACGCGAAGTGTCTAAAAGACAGATTTGAAAAGATTGCGCCAAGTGCTTTTTGGGACTTCGGTAGCAGAACCAACTTCTGCCTTTTCCTCTGCGTGAGGAACACTCCTTTCATCATGCATGATTCAAACGTATTTATTAACCATGCGGGCCTAATTTTAGCAGCCAATTTCAGGGCCTTGTTCGGAATTCCATCTAATCCCGGAGCCTTATTATCCCCAATTCGTCCACAGATTTCCCGTAATTTCTCCTCGGTAACCACTGCGATTGTGAAGACATCCTGTTGCACCGTTGTTGTGTTCCTGTTGTGGGAAAAGAATTGCGATTATTTTGAACAAGAGTCGCGGGTACGTCACTTGGGGCGAATTTTGTCCATGAATCTTGTTCATTACAACCTTGTAAGCAGCGCCCAATGGGTTCGTGTTTGCTTGAAGGCTTGTAAGAATTCCTCTTACTTTCCCGTATAGCCTTCTTAAGGCTACTTCGAAGATCACGGCATTCTTTCTCCGACTGCTCATGTTCTGGCTTCCCTCTGATCCTTTGGCAAAGCCTCTTCGCTAGCAGACACAATGCTCTCGACAACGTAGTTTGGTTTCTTACTGTGATGGAACTTGCGTCGCGGCATTGTAGCGTCGCAGGCCTCAATTATCCAGACGAATTGTACGGACTGTTTCTTCTATGCTTGGTGGTAACAGTATTTGTCCGTCGTCTTCAGTTCGCGGGACCTTTAATTCGTCGATATTCTGGTTGTTGAGCAGTTTATCAAAATGCTCAACCCATCGCTCCCCCTCCCCTCTTTATCTCGGCAGGATGAGCATCGAGGTGTTTAAGGCTTCATCCTGCTGACTTGTTGGTAAAACTTCTGCGTCTGGTGCGATGTCTATATACAGATTGTATACAAATATTTGCACATAGTAAATACGTTACTGTTACAGTTCTCCTCTGCGTAAATGTGCTTTAGGAGCTGCTTTATATGTTCATCTTAATGCTACACATCAACTTCATTGTCTACAGAATTGAGAGAGCTGGAGCAATAGGCGAGATATCCATGACCTAGATTGGAAGCAAGAACCTAGTACCATTCTCCCCACTGGATAGCAGCGTTATACAAAATCTGAAATAGCTTTATTTTTAAATGTTCCGGATTCCAAGAAAGCGTAAAGGGTGCTTCCATTTCAAGAGGTTTAGTCAAGTTGCTACTCCACTTCATAGGCTACGAATCGCTGATAAAATTTGCTGATTGAGCAGGTATATCAATAGCCAGAATCTGTATTGGAAGTTCCACAAATTACTTTTTCAAAACCTCTCTGACCGATGCTGATTAATCATAATATTCTGTTCCCACATCAAACACATCCTAACAAACTCCCCTTGTTCCGCCTGCAGGAACACTCCTATACCAATCAAATTTTCGAAAGACTCTCAATCTACTTTGTATTGCTTTTTGAATTGATTGAGAGAAAGTAAATTGTATTGGCAGTTGTCTGTGTTCATATGTTACGCTCACCCCCGCCCTTCATAGAAGAAAAGTTTATTTCGAAGGCGAAGGGATACAATAAAAACTTACGGGGCTTCATCAATTACTGGCAAATCCGCTTTAGAATACACACATAATACACCATAGACGTACGTTCCTCTCGGAAAATGGCTTTCGGGGATTATTATTATTACGAACGGTTCGGAGAAATTCCGATAAGCATTTCACTTTTGTTACGATTGCGTCACACTTATGTAATATTTAGCATACAAAGGACTATGCAGGATATGTTCTACGTACAAAAGAGTAATCATGTGAATGCCTTTTGTACTATTGTCCGATATATGTGGAAAATCATCTCTGCAACCTTCGATGAAGCTGGAGCGGATTACATGAAAAATCCTTCAGCTTTCCAGGTAGATGGTTTCATCTAGTCCACAAAATGATATTGAATGCATAGAATTACAATTCAATTTCACAATAAGGTATACTTGTATAAGTTGATGTATATTTGAATGAGAAGTTCTTGGTTACCAGCCAGAGGAATCGGAAGGAAGTCCGTAGTATGTGCAGGAAGAAGAAAACCGAACCGATGTGGGACCTAGGTGGTTTTAAACAACCAACTAAGCAGCGTCTTCATCATGGTACAATAGATAGAAACGCGTAGTTTCCCAAATGGCGTCAAATCAGGATTCAAGTTTGGATCCTTTTAAGTTGGGTTTGAACCTTTTGAGCAGAAGTTTGAAAGTACACACAAATTATTCGAAAATAAATTTCGAACCTTTGCCATTTGTCGTCCAGCAACGGTGAAGCTTCCCTACTGCGCAAATGGCACAAACTCTAGACATCATCATCATCATCATCATCAACGGCGCAACAACCGGTATCCGGTCTAGGCCTGCCTTAATAAGGAACTCCAGACATCCCGGTTTTGCGCCGAGGTCCACCAATTCGATATCCCTAAAAGCTGTCAGGCGTCCTGGCCCACGCCATCGCTCCATCTTAGGCAGGGTCTGCCTCGTCTTCTTTTCCTACCATAGATATTGCCCTTATAGACTTTCCGGGTGGGATCATCTTCATCCATACGGATTAAGTGACCCGCCCACCGTAACCTATTGAGCCGGATTTTATCCACAACCGGACGGTCATGGTATCGCTCATAGATTTCGTCATTGCGTAGGCTACGGAATCGTCCATCCTCATGTAGGGGGCCAAAAATTCTTCGGAGGATTCTTCCCTCGAACGCGGCCAAGAGTTCGCAATTTTTCTTGCTAAGAACCCAAGTTTCCGAGGAATACATGAGGACTGGCAAGATCATAGTCTTGTACAGTAAGAGCTTTGACCCTATGGTGAGACGTTTCGAGCGGAACAGTCTTTGTAAGCTGAAATAGGCTCTGTTGGCTGACAACAACCGTGCGCGGATTTCATCATCGTAGTTGTTATCGGTTGTGATTTTCGACCCTAGATAGGAGAAATTGTCAACGGTCTCAAAGTTGTATTCCCCTATCCTAATTCTTGTTCGTGCTTGTGTTTGACCAGTGCGGTTTGATGTTGTTGGTTGATTCGTCTTCGGTGCTGACGTTGCCACCATGCATTTTCTCTTGCCTTCATTGATGTGCAGCCCAAGATCTCGCGCCGCCTGCTCGATCTGGATAAAGGCAGTTTGAACGTCTCGGGTGGTTCTTCCCATGATGTTGATATCGTCAGCATAGGCCAGTAGTTGGGTGGACTTGAAGAGGATCGTACCTCTTGCATTCACCTCAGCATCACGGATCACCTTCTCGAGGGCCAGGTTAAAGAGGACGCATGATAGCGCATCCCCTTGTCGTAGACCGTTGTTGATGTCGAATGGTCTTGAGAGTGATCCTGCTGCTTTTATCTGGCCTCGCACATTGGTCAGGGTCAGCCTAGTCAGTCTTATTAAGTTCGTCGGGATACCGAATTCTCTCATGGCCGTGTACAGTTTTACCCTGGCTATGCTATCACAGGCGGCTTTAAAGTCGATGAACAGATGGTGCAACTGTTGTCCATATTCCTACAGTTTTTCCATCGCCTGCCGCAGAGAGAAAATCTGATCTGTTGCTCCCTTTTCATCTCCCTTTTTATGTATGAGACAGATTATGCCTCGCTGCCAATCGTCAGGCATTGATTCGCTGTCCCATACCTTGAGCACAAGTTGATGAACCACTTGGTGTAACTGGTCGCCCCCATATTTAACCAATTCGGCTGTAATTCCATCGGCTCCTGGCGACTTATGATTTTTTAGCCGATGAATTGCACGGACTGTTTCTCCTAAACTTGGTGGTGGCAGTATTTGTCCGTCGTCTTCAGTTGGCGGGACCTCCAACTCGCCGATGTTCTGATTGTTCAGTAGCTCATCAAAGTACTCAACCCATCGCTCTAATATGCCCATTCTGTCGGAAATCAGATTTCCCTCTTTGTCTCGGCAGGATGAGCATCGAGGTGTATAAGGCTTCATCCTGCTGACTTGTTGGTAAAACTTCCGCGCCTGGTGCGGTTGCTCCCTGTACTTTTCTAGTTCACAGACTTGTTGGTTCTCCCAGGCTTCCTTTTTCCGTCTGTGAAGTCGCTTCTCCGCTCGACGGAGTTCTTGATAAGTCTCTGCGCGTGCCCGCGTTCTTTGAGAATGCAACATTACTCGGTATGCGGCATTCTTCCGTTCCGTTCCTAGCTTACATTCATCGTCAAACCAGCCGTTCCGACTCCTTTTGCGGCTGGGGCCAAGTATATTTGTGGCCGTATCCATGATAACGTTCTTCAGGTGGTTGTGAAGATCATTAGTTGATGCTTCATCTCCAGGTCCTCTATTGACTGCGGTTATTGCGGCATCCATTTCCCTCTTATAGGTGTCGCGGAGGGTTGTGTTGTGGATGGCTTCAGTGTTCACTCTCACCTGATTGTCAGAGGGGATTCTAGGTGGTAATGTTATTCGAGCTCGGAGCACCATGCCAACGAGATAGTGATCCGAGTCTATATTGGCCCCCCTATATGTTCTGACATTCATCAAGGCTGAGAGGTGGCGGCGTTCGATCAACACGTGGTCAATTTGGTTGAAAGTGGTCCCGTCTGGAGAGGCCCACGTATGTTTGTGGACCGCTTTCCGCGCAAACCAGGTACTTCCAACAACCATTTCGTGTGACCCTGCTAATTGAATAGTCCGCAGTCCGTTATCATTTGTTTTTTCGTGTAAGCTATGGGAGCCAACGTATCGCCTGAATACTGGCTCCTTCCCTACTTGGCTGTTAAAATCCCCAAGTATGATTTTGATATCATATCTGGGACAGGCTTCGAGGGTTCTTTCTACTGCCTCGTAGAAGGTATCCTTCTCCGACTCTGCAGTCTCCTCTGTAGGGGCGTGAACGTTTATGAGGCTTATATTTCTAAACTTGCCTCGCAAGCGCAGAGTGCATAGCCGTTCGCTTATACTTTCAAAGCCGATAACAGCAGGTTTCATTTTTTGGCTGACTAAGAAACCTACTCCGAGCACATGGTTTACTGGATGGCCGCTATAATATATGGTGTAGTGGCTCTTCTCCAGGAAACCGGTCCCTGTCCATCGCATCTCTTGCAACGCTGTTACATCAGCCCTATATTGGGACAGGGTATCGGCTAGCTGCTTATCAGCTTCATCTCTGTACAGGGAGCGCACGTTCCATGAGAAAATGCGCAAATCGTTGTTCCTTTGTCGTTGCCGGGTCCGTCGTTTTGAAATCCGTCCTATCCGAGGCTCCTGTTGTGGCTTCGTAACATGTTGTTTTCCGTGTAGGGTTGTCAGCCCTACCCAAACCCTAACCTGGAGGACCAGTTGGTACAATTTGTCCCGGTTTTAGGCGCGGGAGACTCGCCTTCATCCTTCTCCGTCTGCAGCTTTTCGTCAAGAAAGAGCTCCCAGCGGTCACCACGTGGAGGTGGAGATAGGGTTTGGTAGTAGAGCTGTTGGTGTTGGTTCAGCAGGCATTTCCCAGGTTTTATGCTCCATCGTGGGTACCAATCCACGTTTCGCCCCGGGACCTATACTACCCTTTGACCACCCAAACTCTAGACACTCGCCTAAAATAATAATAAGTATTGAACCACCATCAAAATTCCATTGAAATTGTCTTTATCTATGGTCCAGGTGAAGTTGTCGTCCCCGCCCCAAAAGGACGTCGCAAGACCTGTGGATACAAAATGATGAACATAAGGAGCTGAGAGTTCTGTTTACGGCTGCGTGTTAGGGTTTGGAGAAACCGTTTTCCCCACATGAAATTTCATCTACTATATTTCCTCTCTGGTAGAGGTATGGGAATATATTCTTTGTCAACTTGTTATGAAAAATACAAAATTCTCTTATGCACGGTAAATTATTAATAAAATAAAATTTGAAAATTCCGAGATTACTATTCACCGAATTGTCACAATCTCGGCAGATGCCGGATTTTACCTAATACTAGCACTAAGTGCCAAGCATTTGGGCTCGGACGATCCAATCTACATAAAAACTAAAGGGCCGCTGGTGGTGTTGAATCCGTCGAGAACTTCCCGCAACATCGAGCACGTATGCAGAATGGTGCACTTCTGCATGGTTTGAGCCAGACTGTACGAAAGTTCCAGGACATCAGGGGAAGCCGTGAGGGTTTTAGGTACAATACCTGCAGCTGACAATATTATAGGAACTCCAACCATCCGCTCGAGACGCCGCTCCGGCATGCTCCTTGTAATGACCTTTGCAGATGGCCTGGATTCCACACTTGTCCTTCCACTACTAATGAGTTGCTCTTTGCAACCCCTTGACTCAACTCGGTAGCCCTCCTGCTCCTCCAACAGAATGTCTTTGTTCTCGAGGTGCGCATTGACCCTTGCACTAATAATGGACGTTATGAATTCGTAGAAGGTTGGTAAGAAAGTAATCATTCTTGTGTCTGCGGAGTCACGCATGATTTGAGATAGAATTCCTGGGAATACGGTAATACTGGTCTGCGACTCACGGCACAGTGACGAGCGTGAGTTACGAGAAACGCTCAACGAATCTCTGGTGCAACAGGGGGCGGTAGGATGTTGTACCCGCCCCCGCCGTTATTTCGTAATAGAAGCGGACGATGAAGAGTCTACTTCATCCACTGCTTACACAAACCTGCTGAAGTAGTCGCCAGAGATTGGGGCGAAACAGCAGCAGCAGGCGGAGCGGTTTCGACGCCGTGCTGTCCATAACGGGAGCCCGACCCAGTCACCAAGTCAGACGACTCCTTCTTCTCATTAAATGGATTTGCATTTTATACCTAACTGCCAGGTGTGGTGATAGCTTCCTTAGTGAGTAATCTGCAAGTTCTGGAAGTTCCTGCACTTTCCTCACCTACCCCCTGAGACGCTGCGGTGGCGTACATGATTCAAACTGGAACTATCCATCCCTCCTCCTTTCACCGGCTACCGCGGAGTTATAATTAGTATTATTTACACATCTATTTTCTATTCTATTTATTTGAAAAATATACTTAAAACTGCAAAACGCACATTTTCTCACTTGTGGATGAGATAAGCGATGAAGAGAGTCGAAGGCTACTCGTCTAAAAGTTGATCGAGCAGCTTGTATGGAAATATTGCAGTAGATTCCAGCGTCCATGCCTGGAATGTCTACCTCCTTCAGCTAGAGTGAAGATGGAGATGCGAGTAGTTGGTTTAGCTCGTCATCTTGTTGTGCTTTTTAAATCGCTGTATATTCGATTGATGTCGACATTACTTCCATGAAAACTGGGTGATGAAGTCCGGGTGTCGAGCTTGGCATGGTGAATCTTTGTCGAGTTTCTGATAGAAGGCATTTGTAAGAGGTTTATGATCTATGGAAATCACCACATCACGTGTCTCTATGATGTATCTAAACTGCTTAACAGCCAGGTAGGCAGCAATCAGGACTTGGTTGAAGGCGCTGCAGCAAGTCTGTGCAGCGTTAAATTTCTTTGAAAAGACGGCGAGTGGCTGTCCCACTCCGTTAATTTCGCGTCGAAATGTTGCGTTAGCGCTGAATTCAAAGACGTCCATTAACAGCGCAAGGGGCGGTTCAGTCTGAGGATAGGCGAGCAAAGTGGCTTGCGCGAAGTCGTCTTTTGCCTTCTAAAAAGCCACTTCAGGAGTCCATCGGATTTCGGGCTTGAATCCTTGCAATTTCACCCTTCAGAGTAGACTTGACAGTAGATGGTCGGATTCCAAGAGCTGGTTCTGGCCCCACCATTGTGGATCCAGACCCTCGGCGAGCCAGTCTGTCAGCCTCCTCATTACCGGCGATGTTAGAGTGCCCCGGCACCCACACCAAGAATGTTTCGTTCAGTCGGCCAAGTTTCAGCAGCACCTGATGGCAACTCCACACCAACTGGCTTGATATGTTGTTGCCATTTAGTGCTGATAATGCCGTCCGACTGTCGGCACAGATTCGAATGGTGCGACCCCTCTGTTTTTGCCGCAGGCATTCTTTCGCTGCTAATTTTTCCGAGGGGTCGGGGCAGTTCTATAATCGGATTCTCCGAGAACACACCTGCGCCCGATTCATCCTCCATGACTGACCCGTCGGTGAAGATTATTAGGTCTGTAATCTGAAAAGACTCATGGCCACTTGTCAATCATTCTTCTTTTTCCGTGATTACGACAGTGTATGTCTTTTGAAAGACGGATCTGGAAACCATATGATCGGTCGGCATCAGGGCTACCGGATGTTTTTCAAGGAATTTCCAGATAGACGCATGACCGTTTGATTGGCCGTCTTTCCACGCCCCAATGGTATCGAGCCTATATGCGTCGTTGGCCGCTTTCCGTTTCACCTCCAAGTGAATGGGGGCTAAATTTCGGAGAGCTTCAAGTGCCGCAGTCGGCGTAGTACTCATTGCTCCAGTGATCCTTAGGCAACCAAGTCTCTGAATCTGCAGGATTTCTGATATTGTTTCTGGATATGGTGCTTCCACGTTAACTTGGAGTCGAAATGTACTCCTAAGTACTTGACTGTTTGTGCCAGCTGGATTTCCGCCCCTGATAAGGTGGGTAGCGTATAGCTGCCCCACCTGACGTTCCTAGTGAACATAACTAGTCCAGTCTTCCTAGCGTTCACCGTGAGTCCATTGGGGAGGCACCAGCTGTGGATTACATGCAGAGTTGCATTCAAGCGGTCACATACTGTGTCCGCAAACTTGCCGGTAATTATTACGGCTAGGTCGTCCGCAAATGCTTGCGCGAAGACTTTTTGTCCTCCAGGAGCTACAGCAGGGTATCCATTACCAAGAACCATAACAGTGAAGAGAGAACCCCTTCCTATGGGCAGCCCCGAGACATCCTGCTTCAATAGACTTCTGGCCGACCGATATGTGGATTTTTCTCCATTCTAGCATGTGAAGGATCCAACTGATTAGCAGCGGTTTGATTCCATGCTGTCTTGCCGCACCACAAATTGCGGCGAATGAGACAGAATTGAAGGCACCTTCGATGTCCATGAATGCGCCTAAGGCCTATTCTTTTTCGAACATCGCCTTTTCAATTTTTGCCGTAAGTTCATGAGTGCTGTCTTCGTGGATTTGTCCTTCTGGTAGGCGTGTTGCCTATGGTGAAGTGGCCACTTAGGAATGTGTGTACCCCTTATGAACCGATCTACTAGTCTTTTAGAAGAAACGACGTTAGGCTGATCGGTCGAAAGCTTTTTGCGTCTGTGTAGGTGGGTTTTCCTAGTTTGGGAATGAATAACACCTTCACATCCCGCCATTTAATTGTAATATAAGCGTGCGCTAGGCATGCACGATATATATTCCGAATGTGTAGGCCCAGGATATCCATTCCTTCTATTACTAGCGCAGGGATTATGCCATCCGGACCTGCAGAGTTAAATGCCCATTTTCGCTCCAGTGATACTACTTTGCATGCCAGATTCCAGTCTCTCGGTTGAGGGCTGTATGCACCTGTTGGCCCTGAGATTAGATTTTGGAATTTGATGGTTAGAAAATTATCCAGAGTTTGAGAGATGACACCCAGCCCGCAGGCAAGGCTAGAGTGTCCGAAAGTGACAAAATCTCATTTTTGACATTCGTGACTCCAGTCTCCAAGCCAAGCCGTCAGTTGTTTCCATGGCCATTCATTGCAGCGGCAGAGGTGAATTCACGATAGCTTTCAGATTCACGCCTCCGATGTGCCGCCACACTTGGAATGATACAAATCTTGGCGCATGTATCGACAAGGAAGTCTCCCTTTGTCTCCTTATCGGTAACTAACAAGCGGCAGGGCAGATTGGTAGAGTCGGATGCCGTGCTTATTTCTCACTCTTGCTGGTGGCTCATTGCAAGATCGTGAGTAAGATAAAGGTCTGGAACGGCTTCGTTGGTGATCGCTGCTATGTTGACGGCCAAGCAGAGAGTTAATTTTCTGATGAATGATCGAAACTTGTTATGCAAGCTTGTCAGTGAACTGCGCGGATTCCACAGCCATTGCTGCCTCTTGATTCGCACTAATTTGTTTTTCGTTTATGAAGGTTATATCATTTATATCATATCATTTAACATAGTATCAGCGAGTTCTACCATTTTCTCGACTGGTCACGTTCTTTTGTGTCGTGAGGATACTTACACTGACTGTGGTAGCCCTTCGATTCTCAGCTTGCGCAGAACTGCATCATTCACCTTCTCAGTTGCGAGATCATGTAGTCGATGCAAATACTAAGATGGTTTCCAGTCGCGGATCTCTTCTCTTTCGAGAAACTGCCGAATGTTGGTTTCCCGCGAAGAGACGAGACGCTTAGTCAACTCTTCCTTGAACTTCGGGAACAGGAGGTTAGCTGGTAGTGACATTATAATATCCATGATTTCACAGGCGTACTTTGGATCGGATCGGTATCACGGTGGAGTCACTACTTTGCCATGTAATGTTGTTTCACCGCTAACACGGGGGCAATTAAGGTTACGCATTCCAATTTTAAAGAAATATATATTTACTATGTTTTATAAAGGACACTTGCAAATATGTTACGGGGCGGGTCTCAGTGGCCGTCACCATTTGCTGCGCCTAGAAGGCTACGTTTTACTCAAATAACGCGTCGAGGGTTATCCGATGACGGTGATAAAACTACTAGAGAAGGAGCCGTTCCGAAACTCCGAAGTGAAGTACGGAATCTTATTGTGCCAACAGATAACGATAGTTAACACATCTGTCTGACTGATACCACCTGGCAAAGTCCAGGTAACAACTTTTTGCTACTAATCAACACTCCCATCAAACGCGCCGCTGCGCGAGGCCAAATTACCTTGTACGATTAGGATCCAAAGATACGAGGCGTGAAGATAAATCAGCCAATCTATATATGTATACCCTACATCATTGTGCAAATGAGTATCTAATGCGCCACTTAAGTGTTTTAATTATTTACTCGCAAGCAAAAGGTCTAAAGTTCTTTAAAAAACCGGCTTTAATTGTATATAGTAAATATTACAACCACAAATATCAATGTGGCCCCCAATGTGGGTTATTCGACGATAACATGTTCTCCTCGGCTCATCTATCATATGTGAATCAATTTGGACGCATAGTCAAACTCAGTCCACATTGATGGAAATTACAACTAGCTTTATTGGTTGTAGATTTAGAACAGGAAGTTATTTTAAGAGGCATAATTCCAAACATTGCTCATTATTCCCAAGAGATTACATCCGTTTCATTTATCTTCAGGCGTCCTGGGTGCGTATACCAATGAATGTTTTATACGCAGACAATTACTTTTATAGATTGCAGAGAAAAGCAATTTGGAAAGTTTCAACTTCCTTCCGCTGACTTTCCTGCACAAGTTGTTACCAATATTCCGCCATACCCCGCCAATAACGCAAGCTGACTCCCCCATCCACCCCTGGCAGGGACTTCACACATATCAACTTCCCCCAGTTTGCTTGCTGGAAGAACAAAACCACACAATTCCTCGCCGTAACGATGTGGAAACATCAACTGGATTCCGCAAAATTTCGTCAAGATTACTGCCCTTCCCAATCAATTTTCATTTCAGTCATCCTCTCATTTTCATTTCCATTTGGAATTTGCCGAAAAATGTGAATATTTCACGGGGACGATGACGAAACATCCAGGATCTGAGACTCATGCCCCATCACCGCTACAATTGCCACACAGCCATCATCCTCAGCGTTACCGCACAATAACCGACAACAAAAACAGCAACAACACAAGAAACCACGACAAGACGTTCTTAGCAACAACAATTTTGATTGCATAAAGAACATTTGGAAATCTTCCTAATCTCACCCTCAAGAGATAATAAAAAAGTATTTCCACTGACGGCTGGGTGCACCTTTAAATAATGGTCCCTAGAAGATACGAGTTCATTCATAAACCTGAACAAGAAAGCTTTGAAAAAGAAAGTGGTTTGTAAGTGGTTGAGTGCGAGGATTGGCAATTGGCTCGAGCTGGGCGATTGGGATATGTGCCGTGAGGGGTTAGGGCGGATCGCACGTACGCCCGCTGTTCACTGCTGGGTCACATGCACTCAGGAAACGCTTAAATATATCCTGGAAAGCTCCGAGGACGCATGCTCCAAATTGAATAAAAAATGTGTCCTTTTTGTCGAAGGAACTTCTAATGAAGTCCTGACGCCGGTAGGATTGTACTGCTTTTGTATAAATTCATCATATCATGATAAATACATCTATTTTCTACAAGAATCTCGGTTATATTTTCACGGATAACGAGCCACCTATTTTTTTAATCCATACGAAACTCAACACAGTGCTTGTGTTATCTAACAGCCGCCCTTTTTGCACTGTCTATAGACTCGGACTCTACTGGAGTAGATTTTTATTTTTTTCGGTAGAGTGGTAAAATTATTTACGCACAAAGTCTCGGACAGGTTACCGGTTGGGTTAGATAATAATCAATCTCACCATGCTTTCGATTGAATCACGGTCACACGTCTTTGATGAGATGCGCGGTCCATTTATATTCGCTTTTCCAAGATTGTGCTCCCTCCTCACAAATGATGGCTACCATATTTCCCTAGCCTTTTCTGAAGTATATAAGCCTCCGCTCAGCAGCATTGAAAGCGATCGGCATAACTCCTACGTGATAGTAGGAGTTATTCTATTACAGCTGGCTGTGAGACGGTACGATATTCAGATACAACTCGCAGAGTCCCTCGTCTTTGTACTTGCGCTAGCCGCTTGCGGCACATCTCATTATTTAGGGAGTCAGCCCATATTTCGTAACTGTTAGGAAGGATGGACTGAACCCACTCATAAGCAAGCGACGACTGGTAGACAAAGGACCTTTGACATTGGACATCAGTCGGCAGAGCATAAGCATTCTAGCCGTAGTCTTGCCTGCGGTGTTGAGAATCTGCTGGAAGAAGCCCCTCTTGATGTCTATCAGGATCACCACCGGCTCCGAAATAACCTGTATAGGGAAGACTGTGGAAACCCTCTGCTTTATCAGTATAATCCTCGCAACCTCTCAGCGGGCGGGAAAACACCCCCTGTCAAACATGCGTTGAATGCTCTGAGCAACAAAATCGGTTTGTATGTAATGTACATACGAGTTTTAACACTTCGCTGAGAATACCATCCGGTCCTAGTGCTTTTTGTCCTCCATGGGCAGGATCACTCGCTTTAGTTCCTTTGCATTCCTCACTACTCATTTCTTCATCGATAGCCTCAGTTCGGATAGAGTGGACAGGAAAAAAGGGGTGCTCTTCGCTGCTTTCATGGAATAGGGTGACCGATGAGTATCGAATTTTTTTGTAACCAACTTATACAGAGGTCCCAAGGCCCTTTGTGAACGTTGTTGATTAGCTACTGCTAGTGCTGTGCCTTCCGCCTGTTGATTTCGTAATGGAGTTCCTTTTTCCCTCTCTTATATTCTGCGAATCTAAACGTCACTTAATCTTAGCCTCTTGCACGCTGAGCAATCTGCAAAATTCTGAGGCGGTTGCTCCATGGGCTTGCAATTTCAGCCGTCCACAAATAACAGGTAATTTCTAGGCACGTAGTTTACTTTTGGGAGCCGATAAATTATAAGATAAGACTCAAAGTTGAATGACCTAGCCAATCAGTCGCAGTTCTTCTGTCTGCGAGAGTTTCAACAATTTTTCCAAAGTGGATTTTCCTAATGTTCCAACCGGTAGATGTTTGCTGGAGGTCAGAACATTGGGGGGAGCGGTTTGTCACTTCGACACCAACGAAAACGAAACCATCTTCGCAACCATAGGCCCACACAAGCAAGTTAAACGTATCTCTCACCCAAATGGTAACAGTGCCAGATATATCAAGATTACACGATGGTGAGCTCCAATTTCGGTACCGCTCCCTGAGAAACAGTAAGTCTTCTTTCTTGTGCCATATGTCCATATGTCTAGCTCTTAAAACAGCGGGTTTGGACTGCACCTCGCCTTATTCTGCAACTGATCCACCCAATCTTTATTTTCTCGCAATGAGGAAGTTGGTCCGTTGTCTTCTTCGGGATACTGGAAATGGTCAATTTTTGTTCTCTGGGGTTGACAAACGTAATTTCTACTGTAAGGTTACTCTTATCTTGGTAATGCCTTTTTATCGCTTCCTCCACTTTTTCCGTATCAGTGAGACAAACCAGACCCCTTATTTAAGGGGGCACGTGTTTTCTAGGCTGGAAACCATTGCTTTCATGCCTCGAATGCTCTGGAGTGTCTCACAGAACGAGCTCTTCTAATAGTTTACCGGATAGATTTAACATCTACTTCAGCGTCTTCTGCTTAGTTCTAGTTCTCGACTTTCTGAAGAACTTTCGCGAAAGATCTCCATTCGTTCGACTTGATGAGAATGGTCCCTGGCACTAGTTTGCTCCTTCTTTTTTGGCGCTGATGTTGCTGTCGTAGTCGATTCCGACTTTGCTAGACTGGAGCCACTGACGCCGCTATTCAACTTAGGTGGTTATTGTTGAATTTCCTCATTTTGTCGACAACGCCTGGACCATTTAGTTATCACCTAGCGGAATTCCTCTTGCTGTGTCCGTGTCGGCTGATCCGCGCGGTTGATTGCTTGTGCCCCCCCCCCCCCCTGGCGGGCTCCTTTTCGGCTGTCTTCCAGAAGTGTCGCTGATGTGCAATAAGTTCCAGCAGTTTTTATATCTCCATTATGCCATTTTTGACATCCATGGAGATATTTCGCTGGACGGTGCTCGCAGCCTTCATTTTCTTTAAGCACCCCGCACTTCTTCAGTAGCCTTTCTTTGTCTACTTTTGTTCCTCCTCTCCGGTGAGATGACTTGCCTTTTCGCCTGGTGAGGAAGTTGGTCACGCAGCTCGGAGTTTGCCATCTTTTCACGTGGCCGCTTTTCCGAACTCGAATTCGACGGGGTCTATCTATTTTAATCACCAGGACCCTTAGCCTTATGGTGTCATTTCTTTTTCCACCAGACGCCTTCACCGTTGGGACAATGAACCTTCCTACTTTTTCAGTAGGTGACCGTCGTAACTTCACGCTTCTTTCAAAGGGATTTGTAGTAGGCTCCGCTGGCTAGTGCTTTCAAAAGATCTCCTTTGTAAATAGCAGAGTGTAGGTCGTTAAAATTTTTATAAAACAAGTCGAGAAGCCGGAAGCTCCAAGTTTCAGGTTTAAACGGTTTTATTGATCTTTCATGTAATAATATTCGAATACACGATGGTTTCAATTATGCATAGCTAGTAGTGTATATACGCTGAACATTCACCATAATTGTTGATAATAGTACGATTACCACCAAATTTTCCAGTAGGCTGTTTTATATTAAAGCCTATATTAATGGTATCGGACTGGGAGGCATTTAAGGCGGTTCGGAGCAAATTTTAAGAATATTATAATATACTTTTATTAACTTTTCATTTAGCACATATCGGTGTGGAGGGTATTTTGCAGCAGGTACAGAGATATCGTCAATATTTTTCCAATTTTTCTGGTGGGTAGTTTATGAGAATGGCCCCTTAATTTAAGTGATCCCTTGATGACCCCCTTACTCCCCAGCTGCAAAACTAGGACATGGTTTGGAAAGTACTAACCAAGGCTTTCCACATGACCATATTTGATGAAAAAAAAGTTCCACATAGAACGAGCCTCTCACTGCGTACGTGAGAAAAGTGCGTATGACAGACAGACAGTCGGTCAGACAAACAGTAAACCATCAGGTTTTCTTTTGAACAAAACCTTAAAAAGAGGCAGGGGATGAGAGGATCGTAGACGCTGATAAGACGGGGGCATGTGGGATTGGTTTTGAGACTATAAGTTAGGAAGAGCGTTAATGATAAGAAAGTTTCAAAAATTGGGAGCGGTGAAGCCTACTCAACCTTGCTTGAGAGAATGGATGAGTTCAAAGTTCTTGAAGTTAAGCACGTGATGCTGGACGAATGGTCTGAAATAGTTAGAAATGGCTTACCCCAGGGAAGTGTTCTGAGCCCAACACTGTTCAACAAACATCATCATATCTAAACAATACTGTAGATTCTGTAGTTACCACCCAGCGCAAAAGGTGCCTGGGGCTTACCAAATCAGCACCTTTCCACGTTGTCTATGCCCTTGTTAATAACCCCCACACAAAATTTCCTAGCAGCCAAAGAGTTGATTAGGCTTAAAAGAACTTCACCATCCTCTTATAAATTAGTGAAAGAAAACCCGTCTGCCAACAATGGCCTCTCGAAAGTCTATAAATGTTTCAGGGAAGTTTTTGCCCTCATGATATCTCACGAGGGACATTGCTCAACTAGAATGCTGAAAGTCTGGACTGGGCCAACAGGACAGCTGGAGAAACCAAACAAGAATGGATAGTAAAAATCCAAAACAAACTAAACTGGTCCGGGCGAAATGGTTTCGCGGTCTATGCCACCGATGCAGCAACGACAAAAGAAGCGACGGGTTGTGCTGTGGTCTCAGCATTTCCTTGTATAAGGGTAGACTTTAGAATGAGAGGGATGACGGTCATCTCTGCGGAAGTCATGTGTATCAAGCAGGCTATACTGCTGGGCAAAGATAGAGCTCAGTAGAAAAGTCTTTGCACTGCTCAAAAACCAAAAGTCCAACCATCCAATCATATGGGAGATCGTCAGCGAAATTGAGAGTTCGAATATCCAAGAGATAAAAGTCATATGGGTTCCGGCAAAAAGAGGATTCTTTCTAAACAGAATATCGTATAATGTGGCTAAAGGAGCCATCCATAGTGGGTCCCAACTAAGAAGGACACTTGCTGAGAATGATGTAACGTGGCATATTCAAAACAGGATCAACGTGGATTGGCGGTTAGAGTATCAAGAACTCCCCAGACGAAAAGGCAAAGTTTTTGCGAGCTTCTTCCTCACTCTGCCTGTAAAACTACCAGAATTCATTCATTCTTTCATTCACAGGTCCGACAATCAAAACCCTCAACAGACTCTTTTCGGGTCATGTATACTCCAAGTATTTTCTCTTTACAATTGGTAAACTAAGCAATGACTAATGTCCCACCTGCGGGGGTTCAGAGACAGTTGATCACATATTCTTCGCATGTCAGATCTTTGCCGCTTTTAGGAAGAATTATAGTTGGAGCAAAACTGTCAACCTGTAAAGATGTTGCTTAGAAATGGAAGCAAGAACCACTTTGAAGATTCAATTTAAGGCTTTATTAAGAAATCAGGAGTCAAACTGTAAAAACAGTTATTTTCTCACTGCTTTAACGTTTACATTACTATACACTATTCTTTATTACATATGCAAATTAAACATCTCACTAGTGTCAAGCAACATTAACCACACTGGACATTCATCCCCTCAAAAACCCTCTGACCATACAAATACAAATCTAATTGTGTTGTTTCTCACTCTACCAACATCTCACTACTTACGACCAAACGAAGCATAATGAATTCTCTTGCACAACAAAACCCTCGAAACAAATAAGTTTAAATTGCACACAGTATAACGATAATACCACTTTTGACAAACACACAACTATTACATATACTCGGAGTCTCAGCTATAAAGGGCAAATTGCCTCTATGACCGAGTGACAGCTGGGATACATAGGCCCAGAGCCTAGCCTTCACGTATCATCATCATCATCAACGGCCTGCTTTAATAAGGAACTCCAGACACCCCGGTTTTGTGCCGAGGTCCACCAATTCGATATCCTTCAAAGTTGTCTGGCGTCCTGACCTACGCCATTGCTCCATCTCAGGCAGGGTGTGCCTCGTCTTTCTTTTCTACCATAGATATTTCCCTCATAAACTTTCCGTGCTGGATCATCCTCATCAATGCAGATTAAGTAACCCGCCTATCGCAACCTATTGAGTATTTTACCCACAACCAGACGGACGTGGTATCGCTCATAGATTTCGTCGTTATGTAGGCTACAGAATCGTCCAACCAACGAGAATGATCCTGCTGCTTTTATTTGGCCTAGTCAGCCTAGTCAGTCCTAATAATTTCGTCGGGATACCGAATTCTCTCATGGCCGTGTACAGTTTTACCCTGGCTATGTTATCATGAAAACAGTTTTTCCATCGCTTGCCGCAGAGGCAAAATTTGATCTGTTGATGATTTGTCTGAAGTGAAGACTCTTTCGTATGGGCCAATGACGTTCTGAACGTATGGCACTATCCGGCCTAGCAAGATAGAGGAGAATATCTTACAGATGGTACTCAGCAAAGTGATACCTCTATAATTCCTTTACTGCATGATATCCCCCTTTTTATGTATGAGACAGATAATGCCTGTCTGCCCGTCGACAGGCATTAATTCCCTGTACCATACCTTGAGCATTAGTTGATGAACCACTTGATAAAGTTGGTCACCTCCATATTTAACTAGTTCGGCTGTAATTCCATCGTCTCCTGGTGACTTGCGGTTTTTATGCCGGTTTATTGCACGGACTGTTTCTTCTATACTTAGTGGTGGCAGCATTTGTCCGTCATCTTCAGTTGGCGTGACCTCCAACTCACCGATGTTTTGGTTGTTCGGCGGTTCATCAAAATACTTAATCCATTGTTCCAATATGCGCATTCTGTCAGAAATTAGATTTCTCTCTTTGTCTTGGCAAGATGAGCGTCAAGGTGTATAAGGCTTCATCCTGCTGACTTGTTGGTAAAACTTCCGCGCCTGGTGCCATTGCTCCCTGTGCTTTTCGAGTTCAGAAACTTGTTGCTTCTCGCAGGCTTCCTTTTTTCCGTCTGTGAAGTCGCTTCTCCGCTCCACGGAGTTCGTGGTAGGTCTCTGCGCGTGGTCGCCTTCTTTGAGAATGCAACATTACCCCCGTATCAATGATAACGCTCTTCAGGTGATTGTGATGATCATTTGTTAATGCTTCATCTCCAGGGCATCCGTTAGCTGAGGTTATTGTGGCATCCATTTCCCTCTTATAGGTGTTACGGAGGGCTGTATTGTGAATGGTTTCAGTATTCACTCTCACCTGGGTGTCAGAGAAGATTGAAGATGGTGATGTAATTCGAGCCCGGAGCACTATGCCAACGAGATAGTGATCCAAGTCTATATTGGCCCCTTTATATATTTTGTGATTCATCAAGGCTGAGAGGTGGTGGCGTTCGATCAGTACGTGGTCAATTTGGTTGAAAGTGGTCCCATCTGGAGAGCCTCATGTATGTTTGTGGACCGCTTTCCGCACAAATCAGGTACTTCCAATATCCATTTCGAGCGATAATGCTAACTGAATAATCCGCAGTCCGTTATCATTGATATCCTTATGTAAGCTATGGGAGCCGAAGTATCGCCTGAATACGGGCTGCGTCCCTACTTGACTGTTGAAATCTCCAAGTATGATTTTCATATCATACTTGGCTCAACCGCCTCGTAGAAGGTAATACAACAATAACAATAACAATAACTTTGTGTAGTAGGATTTCAATCAAACTTTTCATTATCCTACCCTATTAAAAGCTATATTATTGATTTTTCGGATCAAGGGTGAACTTAAAGGAAGTCAACAGCAAATTTTCAAAACATTATAATGCACTATTATTAACTTTATTTAAAAAGATATCGGTATAGAGACTCTTTTGAGACCTACATCCCATGTGCATGGACCATCATAGTTTTTCTCAGATTTTCGGGTTGAGTAGTTTCTGAAAATGAATCCTTGAAATAATTGATCATTTTCGGAGCCCAGTACTACCACAGATTTCAATGAAACCTTAATAATTAAGTCCCAAATTAAAGCCCAAAATAGGCTTCATCTCCATAAATCTTGCGGTTTTAGGCTTCCCTCTTTGGTGTTATTTGTAGTAAACTTGCTGTTTGGAGGTGACGAGGCAACTATTCTTGCTGTTCATTACGGATCTTGTTCGGCATAGGAACTTAACCAGGGCATCTTCCACCAGCCACAGACGCGTTGAACAGTCTTGGCGTCCCGCTCCTACATTCACCTTCTTCTGAGTTCTCGTTCTGCTGCGCACTGCTCTTGATAGTGCGTCAGTGAACGCAGTCTGCGTCCACTGGGAATTGTAAAGGGTGGAATCTACTCACACTACTCAAGAGATGAGAATGGCCCTATAACCTGATTGCGATTGTTTTTGAGCCAGAAATGAACAGATGCATACAGAATTACGGTGGTTTACACGGGACAGGGGTATATGCTACTAGTTGCATTTCCGAAATTGTAGGGAGGAGGGACAAACCTACTTAGGGCTAGGCTTTGGGTACACGGCAAACAAATCTTTGAGGACACCAGAAATACCTTTGCTAACGGCTGCTCTAACGATCTAAATCGGATGGATTCTGCTTTTCTTGCTCTTGTCACGGCAATCGCGGTGTTCCAAGTTCGTGGCGACAAAACCGGGCACCATACAAATAACTGAGGTCCTCAGTGCGGCAACTGACGCCTACCTACCTAAAATAACCTAGGCATAAACTCCTTTATTGTAGACCCGGAGAGACAAACATGGTAAGATAGGATGTTATGTTTCTCGGTTGACTGGAATTTCCCCAAATTTTTAAGGAATGATCTATTCATTAGAATTGTACACATATCCTTTTCCAGTACAATATTTGCCTCATAAAAACAGCTCCACGAAGTCCGATCATATCTCATTAGATGGTGCTACTAAAACCCACAAAAATTGAAATTCAAAAATTGGTCTCGTTGTCTCCACCGCCCTAAAACACCAATAAATGGCCTGTCCTAGGTTCGAAGTTCAATATCTCGTAGTCCTTCCCGCGCCACCCACACGGCTTAGGGACGTAGACAAATAAAAATCTCAACTCGACGAAACTAAACGAAGGAAAGCTTGCCTTCGTCAATATATAACCTATTTACCTATTTCGAAAGCTTTGAAAGGCGCGAGAATGCACGACCACAGCGATGGTAGATTATCCTTTACAGGTTTCCACCTCGGCCACACATATAGGAGTCGGAGACGTAGCTAGTGAAGCTAGTGAAAGGAACGAGACTCTCCATTAACATTTTCGAGATCCTTTTGCAGAATCCTGATGAAATTTTTCGGGTATGAGAGGGGAAGGATGTGTGTCGGCTTTGGTCCAGCCGTCAGATGGTATCAAGTCTGCAAGCTTGTTCGTTTTAGGTTCATTCAGTAGAGCTTCGGCCGCTGACGATTTAAGGTGTGTCACAAGGACAAACCGAGACGTGTCCAGACTCTGCTTGTATTTGGTGGCCCATTCATAAAATTAGGGAGGTGACGACTGAGCCGATATAACTTAAGAAGGTTTGCAAATTGAGATTTTCGTGGGTGTCGGGAATTTTTATCGCAGTATCATCTGTGGGCCTATTTAGGATGAAAACCGAACCGGAGTAGTGCGTATTTTTGTATCAAAAGTGGTTAGAGCATCGTTGGTGGCACACTAAATTTTTTTTGGCATGCACTTAAATTTAACTCATGAGCGACTTTAAGCACCGCTTCCTTAACAGAATTTCGCCTCAAGTCCGGTAAATTTTATCTCGGGGTTTATAATTGCGGTCGTAGTGAACATTGTGCTTATCTCGGTCTGTCGTATATTCATATATAAGCTGAGTTTCTTATTTTGGTTACCTCCTAAGTGAATCAATTGACTTTCGCAATCAAAATGTTTTCCATGTGCTCGAAGCCCAGACCAAGAACACCTCCTCATATTGTCCAGCACTCCCAGCTCGGTAAGTTCAATGTTAGTAATTGATGTACATACCATAGCTGCCCCGTTCCTGGCGGTCTTGATATGAAAACGCGGCTCTTATAATAGGGTGTACATGTGCCCTAAAAGTACGAGGCGATTATTCGCTAAGAATAGCAAATCAAACATTTTTGTTGTGCAGGCGATATATTGCTTACCAGGGATTGCTCAAGACAGACGTTCTCTTATTAAGTCGTTAATTATATTAGGACCATTTGGCTGTAAGATGGCTATTATTGTTACGCTTATTGGTGGGGGTTGAAGGAAGCTATAATTGTAATTTAGGATTGTAGTAGTGATTTATCGTACAATTTCTTTTTATTACTGAAGTTAAAAAACTCCGAAGGAATTGAAGAAGTTAGCGATCCTTGGGGAATGTAAAAATATACCAGGCTCGGTTTTAGCTTGATATTCGGCGGGTCTGAGTCATTTTCTATCTGTTTAAAGATGTACCTTTGAATTGTGTCTGCTGGTAGGATTGACAAGATTAGGCGCAGGAATTTACAAGCGACAGAACGTTGTCTTTCAATTAGCCAGTTTATTAAAATCTTTTTGAGTTAAAACTATTCATCACATATACCATATATACCAGAAATACACTCTTCCTTCCTTTCCTTCTCACTCCTTTGCGGAAAATAGGATATCCACGCATTTTTCTCCTTTTTATGGTTATTTTTTTCTATTTCACTATCATCAAATTTGCTAGTTTGCAAATAATACGCCTATAGCAGTCAGACAAACACGAAGACGAACATAAACATCCATGACGACCGGGATTCGAACCTGGAGCATAGGGATCGGGGAGTTGACATTCGATCAAAGCGTAGTATTCATTTTCTTACGAATAAAGTGTATGCTAATAGTAGTTACTACGAGTTTTGTATCTTAGACGGATTTTAGCGAAAATTGGGTATACAATTTAACATTTTAAGATGCTTGGTCACGAAGGCACAGACGAACATTTATTTCCAAAATTTCGATTACCAAATGAACTTTAAATCATCTTCATCAACGGTGCAACAACCGGTATTCGATCTAGGTCTGCCTTAATAAGGAACTCCAGACATCCCGGTTTTGCGCCGAGGTCCACCAATTCGATATCCCTAAAAGCTGTCTGGCGTCCTGACCTACGCCATCGCTTCATCTTAGGCAGGGTCTGCCTCGTCTTCTTTTTCTACCATTGATACTGCCCTTATAGACTTTCGGGTCTGGATCATCCTCTTCCATACGAATTAAGTGACCCGCCCACCGTGACCTATTTAACCGAATTTTTTCCACAACTTGACGGTCATGATATCGCTCATTGATTTCGTCGTTATGTAGGCTACGGAATCGTGCATCCTCATGTAGGGGGCCAAAAATTCTTCGCAGGATTCTTCTCTCGAACGCGGCCAAGAGTCCGCAATTCTTCTTGCTAAGAACTCAACTTACAAGTTTTCTTACGAGAACAAGAGGATCATTCGTACATCCCTTGAGAAGCTATGAAATTACCAACCATGAACTTATTTTCAGTATTTGGAACACATCTAAGCACTCTCAGTTTCAATCTAGATGTCTCGTCTTTCAATATTCCATCTTCAATTAGGTTTTGTATTATATACTTGTTACTACCTTGGGACTGTTACTTGTACCCTACACAAAATCTCTGTACAGAAAATTTATAGGGAGAACGAATTAGAACTAAGAAGTTATCAAAGTCTGGAAGACAGGGAATGTTAGTTTTGTGCATAGCATCGGATGGAAGCAAAAAAATAGGGTAAAAAAGAAGGGAAAGGATTACTGCGCTCATTTAATTATTATAATGTACTTATTAACCGAAGTACTTCAATCAAGCCTACTGACGATTATTTTAATATGTTCTAGTGTTTCAACTTGACATCTGGTCTTAAGTATTCTCCCAGGTTCTTCAACTTACTTTGAACAATTGTCGAACACTCTCCCAGAAAAGGTATGGAGGTTTTATCACAGACCGCATACAATCTTCAGACGGTGTCCGGGAGACAAGTTAGACATGTAAGATTGCAAAATGACCAGTGAAGGGTGAAATGACCAGTGAGGATGCCCATTGTGATTCTAGCGTTGTTCCCGGTCAAATCTAAAATACTGCTATTAGTAAACACAGGTTCGTATTATCTAAGGAGTAGCCTGGACTGCTACATTCTAGTTCACCGAGTATAGTTCCTTCAATCGTCTTTTTTCATTCCTTAACGTCAAAGGCATGAACCTTTTTCCGATTTCACAAAAGAGTTCTGATACGTATAAGGGCATTCCAGTCCTTCTCCCGGCCAGCTTATCCGCCGCCTCACTCCCTTCTAACCACATATAGCCTGTAACCCAGAATATCCCAACCTTATTGCGCGAGACGAGCGTATTTCGTCTATTAAGGCATCCCTGTACCACTCTAGAGTTCCCGTGGTTGGACCCAAGTACCTCAATCGCCATCAGAATCACAACTATCTCTACTTGCTTTGGAGATCGAAGGAGGCACACCTATCCATGGCGTGTATTTCCGTCTGAAATACAATAATGTACCCACCCATTGATTGAAAGCACGATTTCCTTAGACTAGTGATACCTACGCCCGCTTCCTCTGTTGTAAAGGGCTCTTTAGTGTACCTGGTAGTTAGATCTGGCTTAGGCTGCCACAATCTTCTCATCGAAATGAAACTTTATTTGCATGCTATGCTTTAGTATCAGTAATTCCACCTAGAAAGAATGTCAATCTTCTTTAGATTTCGACAGTTCCCGCCTGAAGATTTCCACCCTTACCTGCATTTATGATATACGTAAAGGTGCCTGTTCACCACATCAAACCCAGAAAGACACAAGCCAGTCTTTGCTGAATTTGGTCCTGTCTGCTCATTGCTATCTATATCCAGTGCAGTATTTTAGGGACGCATTTCCATTTCATCCCCGTTATGAACCTGCAAAAATAAACTCAGTCCTTCATGTTTCTCATATGCGATCTCTAAAGCAATCTCTTGCATAATGTAATTTCCAAGTATTCGACCTCTGTTTTTCTTTTAATTTCCATGCCAGGTAGTTTAATGTCTCTTAACTGATCAAGCTGCGCCTCATAGTGAATGCTTTGGAGTGGTTATGTTGATACGCAAATTGGTTTAAAAGATTTAAGATGAAAACGGATCTTTTTATCACCATTTTTACCTCTCCATATGCCTTTGGAATATACCCCAACAGTACACTGCCGCTCACCAGCTACGCTATCCCTGATTTCAGGGGTTTAAAAATTCCTGCTGCCCATCTCACTTTAGCTCCTGAGCATAACACTTTTGATAGTTTCCAATTTTCTTCTTTCTTCCTCTGCCTTTTTTTTTTGGGGCGTGTTAGGCAGAATGTTGCTGTCTTTTGTTGTGAACTAGGACTCCGAGGAATGAGCCCCGGGAAGCAGATGTACTCTGCCATCCGCATTCTTAGTAAATGTCTCATCTTCCTTCAGACAGACAACCGCTACAGCCTTTTATGGTCTAGATGAGGCTTGTTCAATCTCATTTTGTTCCTCAGCTAGTCCCCGGTTTGTTTCGGTCGGTTGAAGAGCTTTCGGACCTCTATTTTTATTCTGGCTAGGTTTCTGCTGCACCAAGCTACATTCCTATGACAATCCTACCCGGACAGCTAGCCTCATATGCGCCAATGATGACTTTGTTCAGGTCTTTGACCACAGTCGTCAGTCGCATTTTGTTTCCAATATCTCAGCTCAACTTTTGATGAGCCATCTTATTATCCAGATGCCTTATACATGGACGTAGCAATCTGCTCAGCTGAGATCTCTTACTTCAGAATTGCCCTCAATGTCAAACTTTATTATTCTGTGATCCGATATAGAAAGTTCATCCGACACACTCGAACTCGCGAGCAATCCATTTATAGAAGGGTAAAGTTGTCAGGCGCCGGTCCTGAATGTTGTTTTGCCCGCATTACATACTTTTCGCCTATTGCAGAGAATAATTCAAGAAGGCATTCACCTGTTGGATCGGTATCACTCATTATACGCGATGTCAAGGCGGCCCAGGAGACCTTCCTCCCGAAGGAATTTATTTGTTTAGCGAGGATCCGGATGTCGTCTCCAGAGAGGTGGCCTAATTTTAATTTAGATTTGAGAATGGTTGTACACGAATTCCCGGTAAACATAAGGTTCTTAAGCCCCCGTTATTAATATTTCCCTTGCAATAGCTGACAGCCTTCCATGGTAGGGCTTGGAACTGTCCTCCAATATCGGACTATCGTCCCCCTGCTCCTCCCTGTGTTTCGCTGTCCACCACCTTAAGCACAAGAATATGCCCGTCTAGACCTTCTCTACCGCCGGCCTACTTCTCTGCTTGAACCTGCCTATTCGGGCTCTGAAATCTTAAGGATTACTTTTGGAATGTGATTGTAAGGACATATCATCAGGATAAACCACGGACTAGATCCTATGCTCAAAACGAGGGGCTCTCAATGGATTCATTGCCTGCTCTGTACGGAGTATTGGCGGTGATGACTTTGACTATTATACTGGGTGGAGATCCCCCTACTTCTTTTAATTTTTGCCGCTTCAAGTTTTGCCAAGGTTTTGTAGAAAAATTATCCGCTTCACTGTTTGTGTTTAAATTAGGCCTTGGAGACGACCTTCTCGTACACTACTGGATCGTCAAATTTCACTCTCATTAATTGTTGATCACTCCTTCCTGTGTCTTTTTGCTTGCACTTGCAGATTCAATGAAGGTGTTGTGACTCTTAATTCGCTATTTGTGAATAAGAATTTATTACTTGATTTCTCACAAATTTGGGCAACCTTCAATAATTGAATGAAAATAATTTGATATAATTGATTGGTTGATCGACCAGAGCTAGAGCCTTTGAAGAAGAATTTCATAGCACTATTAGGAGCTATTTATATTTCATAGTATCATTCATCGTTAAATGGCTAGCTGGCTAGGCTGTCACCAAAAACAGGTTTACAAAACTGGTAAGGACTAATGACGTCATGAAGAGCATTAGAAAAAAGAAACACTCTACTATACCAAGTGTAACGTATCATTTGACTCTGCCCACTAAACGATGATGATGATGACACCGTAAATGGCCTTTCGGTCTTTCCCAAGAGCAACCATGTTATTTGGTTTTATTGACCATCCTAATGCCCGAAGCGCGGATTCTGTGGGGTAAACAATAAGTGAATACAGTATCTCCATAGTTGGTCCGGTTCTTCATCAAGTAGTAGAGATATCAGCACTGCCTTAATTTTAAAACAAAATAATTAAAGTCAATCAAATTAAATCAGATGTTAAAACTTGTTCAGACCAATCTTGGCAAGTGAGTTTTCATCAGCGCAAATTACATGTCCATACCATCGAGTAGATCCCCTCAGTTTGGATGTGATAACGGTCCACTGGTTCAACGTCATCGTCCCCATTACCGCAAACCGCCGCTCATTGCCATTCACAGTCGATAATCACTATGTAGCTACCGCGATGAACCTATTGTGTAGATTGCAAAGAACGCCAGTTGTGGAACCCAGTTACGCTGATGCGTGCAGAATTCCATAATACAGTTGACCATTGGCTGATATTGATTGATTCAAAATATAATATTTAAATTCGTCAGTTGTGGGTATCTCACTGCCACTGACAGTGGTAGGGCCTGTTTTACTGGGATCAGGGATAAACAATTTTGTTTTACTCAAATTCAGTCTGAAACTTATTGCATGCACTTTTGGACAAATTGTTCGGGATCAGCTTTGCTGTGAGACACTAGCGAACATCATCTCGATAGAGCAGTGTGTAGGATGCTGTAGGTTGGATGTCCCGTATAACAATGCCCATAGCAAAAACAAATAGGAGTGGCGTGAGGACGCTTTCGGAGTGAACACCGATAGAGTTATGAAACAGTTTTGACATAATTCGCACACTTTATAACTTTACTCATCGGATCGTGGTGGAGTAATTTAATAACTTAACTTCATGGTGTGATCGGACGGTAATTTGAACATTCAGCTGGATTGCCTTTCCTTTTCAATATTAGAACGGCGATGCTTTCTTACCAGTCAGATCGGGTTCTACCCTCCTCAATAATGTGATTGAGAAACTCCCTGAGCCCAGCTGCAGTTGCAATGCCATTAGATCCTTTTGCTTTTCCCGATTTTATTCGTTTGATTGATTTTTCAACTTTTGTGGCGCCCACAGTTATGCTGCCCGAGTGGTTTAACCCGCCGTTTAATCCTAGCTCTACGGGCTTCGTTAGACAGGGATTAGTTTTATGACCACAATCAGAACTCTGCTGTGACAAACAATAATGGTACTGAGTACATAGTTCAGCATTCATACTGGCGGATGCAAGGTGTGCCTGAATCTCTACCGAACTAAGGAGTACGGCACCCGATTGTAAACGAAACTCCACGTTTGAGGCCGAAGGTCTCTTTCTACATTTGTGCGTAACCATAATCCCCGTGACATGTCAATGAAATTCTCTTGAGACATGGAAATTCAGAGGGCTATCCCAGTTCTCGTGGTACTAGGAAACCTCTGGTAAGATTTCGCGGCGGAAGGCACTTCATATGAGTTGCCGACTCCGGTCCGATGGCCCTGATTGAGCTTTGGAGCATTCGCCTACTGTATCACGACCTGAAACTGAAAGTGAGTATAGCGTTTCCCAGCGCCACCAGAGGCGGAGCTTCTCCTCGGCCACTTGGTTTAGATGTGGCTCACAGGGTTGTTGCATCATCCTCACCGCCACCTCAGAGCAACACGTGTGTAGCGCGGACAGATGGAATTGTTTCAAAGTGCAGTGCTTGTGGAAGCGGAAAATGAGAAAACTCTTCCGTCGAAATCTTTCCGTACTGTTCCCGCCAACAGTCCGTTTCGACTCGTCGATCGCTAAGCAAAGTCCCGCCCTTGTCAGCCACGCAGCAAAAGTGTTCGATATCCTATGTGCGACCAAACAGCTCCTCCCCATCTTGCATCCACGCCGATGTGAATGCTTCTCTTCTTTCGCATATGTAGAATAAAACTCTTAAATCTGGTATTCACATCACAGATAACGAATGCAATGTCACCTTTAGAAAGTCGTATCGAGTTGCTCTTTCTACCCTGAATCGAAAGTCTCCGTCATTGCGTAACACTGAACAATTGGAATGTTCCTCGCCCTGACCTGGAATCGGGCAGTTAATATTCTGTATAATCCACGCACGGTTGTTGTCAGCCAACAGCGCCTATTTCAGCTTACAAAAACTGTTCCGCTCGAAAAGTCTCACCATAGGGCAGCTCCTACTGTACAAGACTATGATCTTGCCAGTCCTCATGAATTCCTCGGAAACTTGGGTTCTTAGCAAGAAAAATTGCGAACTCTTGGCCGCGTTCGAGAGAAGAATCCTCCTAAGAATTTTTGGCCCCCTACATGAGGATGGACGACTCCGTAGCCTACACAATGACGAAATCTATGAGCGATACCATGACCGTCCGATTGTGGGCAAAATCCGGCTCAATAGGTTGCGGTGGGCGGGTCGCTATCAATGCGTCTTCAGATTCACGCTTATTTTCGGTAAGCGTACTAGGGTGTAATAGGACAGGACTGCAGAAAGGGAAGAAATGCTCTTGATAGTCCCACCATCTTACCCTGCTTAACCTCAGACTATATCCCTGAAATTCTTCATGAAGTTTGAGTAAGCAAACATTCTGGGGAGCCTTGATGCCATTCACAAGTAACATCCGTACATATCATAGGCCAATAATTACCAGTTTTCGAAAGCAATCTGTTTCCAAGACGTAAAGAAGATTCTAGAATTGCAGTCGCTTTTTACAACAAGCAGGGAATAATCAATTTTAAAATCTCATCTCTCATCTCCGTCACAGGGTAGTATTTATCTCAGTGTCCCTTTTGCCTAACACCAAAAATTTATTTACATTTGCACAGTTCCAAATTTTATTTTAATTCCCCAAACAGTGATAAGGTACATTCACCTCAATTGCTGTACCTACGTAATTTTGGAACGTTGATGTGTTTTCATAACGCAACGTTCCAACATAGTTTCTGAACGGGGCATGAGGTGTTGCTCAACTGCGAAGTTCAAGGTCAAGTTTAGCGGGACCGGCTGATCTAGGAGACAGCTGATGAGCGGAAGATGGCATGAGGAATCGATTTTGCGGAAAAAGAAGAGATGTTGTTTTGTCTTTCTGAATTTTGGTCGGAATGCAGTTTTTGGACGAGGAAGAAGTTTCATCCTGCCAAGTTTTTTTACTATTTCAAGTTTTCGTGTAAAATTTCATTATTTTTCCGTCAATTATTACATTAAAGACACATTAAACAGCGTTATCATCACATGGATCTTTGTGAAAACTAGTTTACTAATCTGGGGTTCTAATCGCAACGTGTGCAGTTCTTATATTTTTCGTTTTTCATTTGAGTTCGGTTTCGTCTTAAGGAAGTGAATCGAAGTGAATTGAATTGAAATTCGTGCAATGCGGGCAAATGTTATTATCGGCGTTGGCGAATTGTATGTATAATAACAGCTCACGAAATTATTAATAACTCCCTCTGAATCGCATGGAATTGAGTGATACCAATGACTGAATTTTAATCAATGCCTCATTACGAAGGGTTGCAAATCTAAGTACAAGTTGATAAGGATGTATTAGACCTTGAGAAGGTGCAAGCGCACCGTTACTATTAGAAAGATTTGAATTTCGGTGCTTCGACTGCGTGTTCTTCCGGAATTTCAAGATATTTTTTTCGTTATAAAAACACCTTTCCTTTTTAGGAATACCATCGACGTGTGTCCGGATAGCTGAGTGGTTAGAGCGCAAGGCTGTCGTACGGAAGGTCGCGGTTAAAATCTCACTGGTGGCAGTGGAATTTGTATCGTGATTTGACGTCGGATACCAGTCGACTCAGCTGTGAATGAGTACCTGAGTCAAATCAGGGTAATAATCTCGGGCGAGCACAATGCTGACCACATTGCCTCCTAGTGTACCGTTAAGGTCTTGAATGAAGTGCTCTAACACACTTCAAGGCCCTGATCCAACATGGATTGTTGCGCCAACGATTATTATTATTATTATCGATGATCACGCAGGGATCTGAGGTCTGAGAGTTCGCTTCAAGTTCTATTTTTTAATAATTTTATTTTCATTTCCGAGTTGTCACAATCTCGGCAGATGCCGGATTCTACCTTATACTAGCACTAAGTGCCAAGCATAGGTTAATGGGAGAATCCATCGAGAATTCCCAGCGACATCGAGCACGTATGCAGAATAGTATATTTCTGCATGTTTTGAGCCGGACTGTGTGTGAGTCCCAGGACATCAAGGCAAGCCATGAGGGATTTAGGTACAATATGAGAAGTCAAATTTCGTTCAATAAATGCAAATCGAAAGATGGCTGCCAAAGACAATTCACGCGTTTACCTTGCATTGCCTTCACCTTCCATTCATCGATCCGCTCTTGGTCCACTTCACCCCACTCAGAGAATTGAAATATCGATCCTTCAAGTTAAGTGGAGTCAGCCCAAACCCTGGCTTACAAGCAGCTGCATGGAAGGGACTCCTCTGTTATTTGTTGTAAAAATAAGCGCGCAATAAGTCGACTTGGCGATGACATTGTACCGCCACTGCTATGCCTCTGTTCCCTATGTCACGATGGCAGTTTCATCCGTTCCACGCTAGAGTTTGTAAGATGCATCCGGAATTTGGACATGCATTTTGAATGTAGCAACGACAACGGAATAAGGATTTGAGCATTTTCTAATGAAATGTGTGCTCCCTGTTCAGACCGAATGCAGCTGAGCAGCTAGCCAATAGTCTGTCCCAATATAAGGCTGATTTAACAGCGTTGCAACATATGCGCTGGATAGAGACCGGTTTCCTAGAAAGAGCCATTACATGTATAGTTTTATAGCGGTCATCCAATAAACCATGTGCTAGTCACCCAAAAATGAAACCTGCTGTTATTGGCTTTGAAAATATAAGCGAGAGGTTATGCACTCGGTGCTTGCGAGGCAATTTAGAAATAGAAGCAGCATAACCGTTCACGCTTCTACAGAGGAGACCTCAGAGTCGAAGAAGGACACCTTCTACGCGGCAGTCGAGCGGACCCTTGAAGCCTGTCCCAAGTACGAGAACAAATATCATTCTTGGAGATTTTAACAACCAAGTAGGGACGAAGCCCATATTTACGTGATACGTCAGCTCCCATAGCTTCCATAAGGACACCAATAATAATCAACTACGGATTATTCAGTTAGCAGTATCGCACGAAATGGTTGATGGAAGTACCTGGTTTGCACGGAAAGCGTTCCACAAACATACGTGGGCCTTTCCAGACGGGACCACTTCGAACCAAATTGACCATGTACTGATTGAACGCCCCCAACTCTCAGCCTTAGTGAGTGTCAGACCATATAGGGAGGACAATATAGACTCGAATCATTATCTCGTTGGCATAGTATTCCCGACTGTAATTACAACACCGCCTACAATCCCCTCTGACAATCAGATGAGAGGGAATACTTAAGCCATTCAAAACACTGCCCTCCGTAATAATATCTTATAAGGGGGAAATGGATGCCGCAATAATCGCAGTCAACACAGATCCAGGAGATTAAGCATCATCAAATGATCTTCACAACCACCAGAAGGGCGTCATCATTGATACGACCACAAAGATACTTGGAAAGAGCCGCAAGAAAGGTCGGAACGGCTGGTTCGACGATGAATGTAAGACTTATCACGAACTCCGTCGAGCAGAGAAGAGACGACAGGCAGAGAAAGGAAGTCTGGAAGAACCAACAAGTCTGTGAACTCGAAAAAGGGAGCAACCGCACAAAGGGCGGAGGTTTCACCAAAATGTTTGTAGGACGAAGCTTCAGACATGTCGATGCTCATCCTACCGAGTCAAAGAGGGAAATCCGATTTCCGACAGACTGGTCATATGGGAGCGATGGGTTAACTACTTTGATGAACGCCTCAACAAACAAAATATCGGTGAGTTAGAGGTCCCGTCAACTGAAGACGACGAACAAACGCTATCACCACTAAGTATAGAAGAAATAGCCGAGGCAATCCATCTGCTTAAAAATCATAAGTCGCCAGGAGCCGATGGAATTACAGCCGGATTGGTTGAATAGGGAGGCGACCAATTACACCAACTGATGCTCAAGGCGTGAGATAGCAAAACACTCCCTGACGGCAACGACGCATTATCTGCCCCATACAAAAACAAGGGGATACCACGCAGTGTAGCAATTATAGAGGTCTCACGATGTTTAACAACATCTGTAAGATATTCTCGACTATCTTACTAGGCTGGACAGCCCGCAACCGCCCAGAACAAGGAGATCCCCTATCATCCGTCCTCTTCAACCTGGCCCTGGTAAAAGTGGTTCGCGATGCCGATGTAAATGCGAGAGGCACCATCCTCTTCAAGTCCACCCAACTACCGGCCTATGCTGACGATTTCGACATCATGGGAAGAACAACCCAAGATGTACAGTCTACCTTCATCCAGATCGAGCAGGCGCGCGATCGATCTTGGGCTGCACATTAATGAAGGCAAGACGAACTACATGGTGGATGCGTCAGTGCCAAAACCAAAAGAACGAACAACATCGAATCGCACTGGTCAAACGAAATCAATGAAGATAGGAGACTGCAACTTGGAGACAGTTGAAAATTTCTCCTATCTAGGGTCGAAAATCACAACCGATAACAGCTATGACGATGAAATCCGCGCACGGTTGTTGGTTGCCAACAGAGCCTATTTCAGCTTACAAAAACTGTTCCGCTCGAAACGTCTCACCATAGGGTCAAAGCTCTTACTGTACAAGACAATGATCTTGCCAGCCCTTATGTATTCCTTGGAAACCTGGATTCTCAGCAAAAAAAAAAATTGCAAACTCTTGGCCGCTTTTGAGAGAAGATTCCTCCGAAGAATATTTGACCCCCTACATGAGGAAGGATGATTCCGTAGCCTACATAACGACAAAACCTTTGAGCAAATCCGCGGCCGTCTGGTTGTGGATAAAATGCGACTCAACAGGCTGCGGTGGGCGGATCATCCTAATCCATATGGATGAGGATGATCCAGCCCGGAAAGTCTATAAGGGTAATATCTTTAATAGAAAAAGAAAATGAGGCAGACCCTGCCTGAGATGGAACGATGGCGTAGGTCAGGGTGCCAGCATTTAGATGCGATTCAGTTCCAGTTTTTCACGTCGCAGGAATTCAGAGAGGAGAGCATCCTTCACGAAATCGGTTCCTTACAGAATTCCGAGGTAATTGTAGAAAACTGGGTCGGCCATAGCTTGGATGTGGAGGTCGCCAATGGTCGGTCCGGCATCCGGCTCGTGATGACCAGGCATGCGGTCAAACCGTCTTTTTTAAGGTGTTGTTTATTAAAATCGGTTCAATGTTCGTCCGTCTGTCTACCACACGCACTTTTCTCAGAAACGGTTACACCGATTGACCCGAAATTTGGTGAAAAGGTGGAAACTACGAACGCCCAGATATGTAATGAGTAAGGTTTTTCAATGTTGATATTAATGGGGCGGGGGGCGGTAATTTTGATTTAATGATACGAGAGGTATCGAAGCGCTCAAAGGACCCCCCCCCCCCCGCTCATTCCCAAGCCTGGCTAGCACATAGGCGAACAAGCACTTATTTGACGGAGCGTTTCGATTGAGCTTCAGTATTTGCGGGCCCACTTTCACGGTCCATTTAACCGATTTCTTTTTGGTTTTGGGTTAGCTCGTCCCTCTAGGTCGTATCCGGCCACTCATGATGGTCATTTCACCATCGCAATACAGTTTAGTCTTTACACCTTAGTCCGAGACTCCTTGTTTTTCATTGAGTTGCCAGAAAATAACAAACCAAGTATGCTTAAGGGGAGAAGTGCTCATCAGAGTTCCTCTATGTATCTTGCTTCACTTAACTCGGGAATGTCCAAGCAACCTGCATCGATGAACTGATTGTGGAAGAAAACGTAGATGACCAAATGTGCGAAAATCTGATTGATTTGATTTGAGTTAAAAGGTAGCAGGTCACATTTTTTCAGAAAGAAACAGCATCAATTTTTGTGGAGATTATATTTCCTTGTAAAATTCTTCCATGGCTTTGTCTCTATGTAGGTATCCAAACGATGTTTACGTCAAAAGCTTATTGCAACAAAGACTTCATCCATGCTTCACATGGAAGGGTAGTTGTTTCACCTCATCCAACATTTTGGAATTACCTCACAGCCACAATAGACCACAACATTCGGAAAGAAGAGCGTGTCAATCCAATAATAACAAATAGTATTCCATGTTATGTTTCCAAAGAGTTCAGAAACGCTCAGATTTCAAGCTTTCGCGTATATTATTTAACTAAATTGCATTAAGCCCGAACTGCTTTACATAAATGCACACTCATTTTTTATTAACGCGACGCGAAGTTCCACTCACTCCTTGTGCAGAAATGTAGATAAATTTTAATATCAAAGTTGAATTTGGTTTTCATTACGCCGTTGATTTTACATCAAAACTTAACAGTGTTTCTCCAGGAAAGATTATTGGATTTCCCAAGTTTGCATGAAATTTCAGATATTAAATTATCATATTCCCGTAGAGCGAGTAGATGAATGAGCGCAACTTCATTTTGTTGGAAACCCAATTTCTTTCATTTTTCGCAAGTCGCCGCCCTCATGAAGTTCATAGAAAAGGCGAATGGAATAAAGAAATTACTCCCTTATACTTTGAAATGTTTGGCATTAGCGGATTGACGAAATCAAGAGATAATTTGGTATCATTCTTGGATTTCGTTGCCATCGCAGAAGCTTCTTTTGCTGGTCTTCCACAGCGACAGGGATGCTCTCCGCTCCTAAGGACATTTGAGACGAAATGCAATCTTAAAGAAAGCAAAGAATTCAATCCAATTTCGAATCGAATTATCCACAAGATGAAACTCTCATCAATCGTATCATTTAGCTTAGAAACGTGTCTAGCCATCAATGAGATGGAGTAGAAATTGTATGCTGGGATATCCTTCCAAGTTCAATGTTCCCTCGAAATTGTATTTTTTCCCGGAAAATTCAAATTATGGCCCAGTTAATTTGGGGAAAGTTGAAAGCGGCAAAATACCTCCTCTTGGCATGTTTGCGTATACATTAATCTATAAATACTAATAAATTAGACCAAAAATTTTTCACATTTGTATTACGAAAAAAATTGAGAACTACACTTTTCGTCCTTTGACCCTGATCTCAAGACACAATTAGAAATTCAAAAGCGTGAGTCCGCCGAAATTGTTTAATGGGGGCTCACTCGAAAATCCAAACAATTGAGAAATAATGTCCACCTCACGTTCGAATTACCATTATGGATTACCGTCTGAGAGTATGATATCAGAATCTGTGGCAGTGTTTCCCGGATAATGGGTTCCCTGGGCATGTTCTTGTTTGGTTGAAATCCTCCATAAATCTCGAGTCTTCTAAAATTTTAATGAAGCAGAAAACTTACGGGAGTTCTCCACGAACCTGATAGCAAATGTGCAGAGAGTAACGAATGGAAAAAGAACAATATCCGAGGTTCGAAGTACACTGAATCGTCCATCTTCCATACCCTCGCATCCTTTCCGGGACCTTGCGCAGGTGTACCAGGACCCATGTCACACATTTTCCAATAATTAAATTCTTCAGCAATAAATTCACGAATCACATTTCAGGGCGTTGTTGTTGCCTTTGTTGTTGTCTTGCTTCAAGAAGAAGGAAGTGTTGAAAATATTATCAGAATTCAGATTCAGATACATATATACACATTTAAAGTACGTACTTGTATGTATAAAGATCCTTATGTGGGGAGTTGTCGAGTGCGATGTGTGCGGGAAACAACAATTTATTGTCAGTGGTTTTTCGCTTGAATTTTGTGTTGAACTTGAGGAAGTTAAAGCAGAGACTTCCTGGCACACAAGGTGTGTATGGATACATGTTCGTATACATATATATGCATGGGAAAAGTTTCGTAGTCAGGTAAGGAGATTATAGAAAGTTTATAGTTTCAGACAAGAGAAGACATAAGCGGTAACAATGCTTATGTGTCGCCAATTTCATAACTGCTGGATTTGTGGAATGTGTGGAGCAGTAAACCGAGCTTTGGCCCTCATATTCCCTCTGAATATATTTGGGAACCAATAAGCTTACATATTCAAAAGATAGAAATTTGTCTTGATGGCATGTACAATTCACGCTCGAGCGGGTTGACTCCTCCGCACAGGTACGTCAAAAATCCGAAGGGGGGTACACATTTCAGCAAAGTTTGATTTGAATCATATGGGATACCTGAATAACTTAGGAGTTTTGACTATTGGCCTACTAGTTCCTCCACTAAGAGTGGGACTGCACCAGAAGATCAAACATGCGGTTTGAATATAGCTTTTTACTGGGTTAATTAATATTCGCCACTGACATTGGAGACGAGACTGAACGTTCGTTGTGCCTGGGAGAAACACGAGGGTCTTTTGATGTCATCTTACTTTCAAAGTGCCATTTTACTTGAAAGCATGTCATCCATGTCCATGTTATTAATTCCTGCTATGGCTCTTCTCTGTCAAATTAGCTCTTGAAGTTGACAGCCACTATGATGTATGGTCCAGTAACAGAATCAATTAACAAATTGACAAAGGAAACCTTGGTTTTGTGGTTTCGGTTTCTGAATCGAATTGAGATTTCTCTGTAAGTCGCAGAAAGCGGCTAAAAAAAGAGAAATTGAAATGATCCAAACAAGTTATTCCCTTTCCACTGGTTGATGGTCCATTTTTCGTCGCCCGTAACAATACGATGGAGAAAAGACTTTCTTTTGTACTGTTGAAGCATCATTTCACACGTCACTTTTCGGTTCTCCATTTGTCTCTCGGTCAGTTCATGCGGCATCCACTTTCTACACTTGTGAATTTTTCTTTTTCTTGGGGAAAAGTCAACGCAGTTTAAACACTCGACAACAACTAAAGCCTTTGCCCCGTTCACAAGCGGGGTCAGCTCGTCGTGATCGGTTGCACCATTTTGTTCTGTCAGAGGCTTCATATGGATGCAATCACGAGGCTTTCAAATCCCCATCCAGCGTATCAAATCACCGTTGTTTCAGCCGACCTTCGATGTTCACCCCAATCGTGGCGAGTGAATTCTCGTTACCAAGTATTACGTGACCATACCATTGAAGATACCTCTCTCTCTCAACTTTTTCACGACCGGTGGAATCCCATATCGATCGCGGATATCCTTTTTTCGGATGTGATCAAAGTCACGTCACTAGTTAAACGCAACATCTTCGCCTCATTTACCGTAAGACGTCGTTCATTGTCTTTTACAGTCGGCCAACATTCAAAATCATAGAGAGGGACAGGGCGGTTGACATTGTGCTAAATTTTAGATTTGAGACGGTATTTGGTGCGTCGATCGCAAAGAACAAGAGTTGTAGCGCCACCTTATCCAGGTTGCGTAAATGAGCGAAGCAATTTCATAACTCAGTTCTCCATTGGCTGATAGCATCGACCCGAGATACTTAAATCTCTCAGTTCTGGGCAGATCATTGCCGCTGACCGTGATAATGCCTGTTTCATGGGGATGGGTTCTCAAAAATTCGGATATATTGCATCAGTAGCTCCACAGTTCTTGAAAAACCTGACCTGATTCGCGAATACGGTTGTTCAAAAATCTTCAAGATATGGAACAGCAACCGGATCGGACGGTAATTTAAACATTCTGCTGGATTATCTTTCTTTTTTCATATTCGAACCGTGGAACTTTCTTGTTAGTCAGATGGTGTTATACCTTCCTCAATACCCCGATTGAAGAATTGACTGAACCACAGTGCTAGATCCCAGCTCTTCGCTTTCCAAAGCTCAGATACGATATCGTCAGGTCCTCTTGCTTTCCCCGATTCCATTCATTTTGTTGCTTCCTCGAATTCAGGGGCGCTGATAATTCAAGTTGCCCCAAATGTCGGCAATGATTGTGGAAGTGGAGGATGAACGAAATCTTCCGTTGAAATCTACTCGGAATATTCCCGTCATCTATCCGTCACGGCTCGTCGATCAGTAAGCAAAGCATCGTTCTTGTCATTAACGCAGCATAAGTTTTCGATATGCTGTGTGCGTTGGTATCGGCTTTTGACAAGTCGATGCAGATCTTTGTAATGGACCGCTCAAGCGGCAGCGATCACTTCGTTTGCTTTCCGATTGACATTCTTGCAAATTTACCAATTAGCCAGTGTTTTATGGTCGAGAAATTTCTAGTAGAGGCATTGCTTTTCACGGATTTGCGTCTGAACATCGCCATTCCAAAGCCAAGTATCTCGATTGATGAGGTGCGTTCCTAACTTGGTGACCCTGAGGATTACATAGACCACTCTGTGGATAATATCTTTAATTTGGTTCCACGATTCTTTCACTTTCGTAACGGTTGGTGATTATGTAAATGAGATCATTTTTCCTTTCTTCTCACGCGGCAGGCCAGTAAGTAATTTTATTGATTGCTTGGCGTTGATCAAAGGCCGATGTTGAAGTGCGATGGTCTTAAAGGGCACTTTACAGGTTGCATCGAGAAGTTGCCAAAAGGTATCCTTCTCGGTATCAGGTTGACCAGTATATGGTGCGTACACGGTGAAGAAGTGAATATTGCGATCAGCTGATATAAAATAAGTCACCAAATCGTTCGACTTCTTTAATGAAATTCGGAAACCCTCTGAGATGTGTATTGAGTGTGTTAGCTACCAAAATATTTATTTATAGCCATTTATACCCTATTTGCGTTCTATGTTGCAGCTTTTGGCACCAGACCATCGGATTGTAGAGCGCAGATATCAATGCGCCTTTTCTGAAGGGCTCTTACGAGTTCGGTGTTTCTAGTGAGGTTACCAATATTTCGCACGCAGACATGGCTTTGATTTGCTAAGACTAATTTACTTGTTCGCTATCACAAAGCGCTGACGCAAATAAGATTCGCCTTTTAGACCCTATGCTATTCACTGCGCGAATCTGAAGAGAATCTTTGGTACTTGACTCCCTTAAATTATTCTTCTTCTATAGCGTTCCACTCCGATGACCGCCCTTGGCGTCCCGAAGTCTACATCTCCGCTCTTCTCGGACGAATAATCAGCACCCGTCCTCCAGTTTTGGAATTCGAGTAACTTACGTTGTGCTTTGAGTTCTTCCATCTGTTTCGGGCTTCCCCAGGTAGTCGTTTACTTGCCATCTTGTCGTTGAGCAGGTGCTTGGGAATTCTTCTGTTCTCAATACGCTCTAGATGGATGCCGCTTTCCGGTTCGTCATATAATAGGTACAACTCAAAATCGAATTCCATTCGATATCCATCATTCACTCTAACTGGGCCTTACATTCTTCTTAGGACTGCAATATTCAAAATCATTAAATTTTTCCCTTGAACATATCTTAGAATTGACAGTACGAGTTCAAATGTTTTATTGCCAAGCTTGATTCCCTTGTAAATTTCGTCCATTTCTTGACTGCCCTATATCTACTTGTTCAAAGTTGTGATCATTTAGCATTTAGCCTCCTTTTTCTGGTTTGTGATGGAAGATTTCGGAAAGACACTTTCTATAAGCGACTACACGCAGTTCTTGTATTCCTCGGAGACTTGGGTTCATAGCAAGAAAGAATGCGAACTCTTGACCGCGTTCGAGAGAAGAATCCTCCGAAGAATTTTTGGCCTCTACATGAGGATGGACGATTCCGTAGCCTACATAACGACGAAATCTATGAGCGATACCATGACCGTCAAGTTGTGGGTAAAATCTGGCTCAATAGGTTGCTGTAGCCGGAGCATCTAATCCATATGGATGAGGATGATCCAGCCCGAAAGACTATAAGAGTAATATATATGGTAGAAAAAGAAGAAGAGGCAGACCCTGCCTGCGATAGAGCAATGGCGTAGGTCAGGACGCCAGACAGCTTTAGGGATATCGAGTTGGTGGACCTCGGCGTAAACCCTTATTAAGGCAGGCGTAGATCGGATACCGGTTGTTGCGCCGTTAATGATGATAATTACACGCAGTTCAGGGAAAGCTTCCCAAAGTGGTATTGTTATCGCAATGGGTGACCTGAATGCCCAGATGGCTCTGATAACACCATGCCCGGACATGTGGGAGAATTGTGGATTTTGGTAACTTCCACTGCCTCGCCATTGGTGACGCATTGTTCGAGTATAGAACTTTTCATAAGTTCAGTTGGTTTTCAACTGACCGATAACGCCCGATCAATCAGATTGGTCCAATCGAATTCAGACAACAATCAGTAGATTTAGGAGTTGCCTTTTGGGTGCGGATAATAAGATATACACTGACATCGTTCTCGGAAGAATCAGCATCAAAGGGCCGCTTATGTTTGCTTGCATTCGCTACATCTCGTAGAGTTGTATTGCTTCAGTTCACCGCTTATGTGATCCAGCTGTCGTTTGGTAGTGGGAGGACTATATTGCTGATCGAACAGCAAAGACACTTCGTAACCCGCGTGAGAATGTCGATGAGTATTGGGCCGCTCTTTTCTTGGGTGCTACGCAGGTGGTCGGTCACCTTTCCAAGAAGCGTCAGAAGACCAGGCTGACAGCAGAATCATGTTAGCGGATCAATGAATGGAAGAGATTGAAAGTTCTTCTGATCGCATAGAGTGACCCGATCGAATTGGGATACCGATCAACGTGGTGCGCGCCATGACAAACCGAGATTTGTTTTTGAACGCGTCACGAAAGAACTTGCATCTGGTCCTGTGAAGGAGTTAACGCTCGATCCACTTTTAACGATGATGAGAAACTAAAAAAGTGAAAAGAGCACTTCCCCACGATCCTTCACTGCATCATATCTCGTGAATTTCCACCTCTTGGGGATGAAATTGCTAGTCACCGTAACATACGGACTTGGACTGCTCATCCAAACGCAAGAGAAGCAATATCAGCCGCCAATACACTCAAACGGAGTAAAACCGCTTGGCAAGCAGACTGATCGTCGTTGAACCTGCAGTTTCTGCAGATCTACTACTTCCACTGGTACAGAAATCCAGGAAATGCTTTTACAGAAACTGCAGAAAGGGGGAAATCGTCAAGAATCCAAGGAAGTGCATCTGCATGCTCCATGCCGTCGCGAATACAATAACTGAAATAATCTTGGAATATCCCGAAAGCTGGATCGATGGAGAGCAGGCTGGTTAACGCTCTGGAGGCTCCTACATTGACCACATCAACACCTTTCAGATAATTTTGGAGCATAGGGTGGAGTTTAGATCTTCGCTTGATTTTTTCTTCAACGATTTTAAGATGCATTTCGACGGCGTGAACAGGGAGTTCTAGCGTGCTCTATGCAGGAGGGGAATTACTCGACGCATTATCAGCGCTAGATTCATTTTTGCCGCATTGTCTAAAATCTAGAAATGCAGTCATCTCAACACCAAAGTCAGAGAGTTGAGATTGTTCCGTGTTAATATTCTTTCTGTGTTGCTATATGCGAGTAACTCATGGAAAGTGACCATCACTGTTATTCAAAAGCTCCAAACTTTCGAAAACATTTATCTTCGAGGTATCACTTTAGTACACTGGTCTGATACTATTATACACCAAGAACTTGATCGGCACACAGGCTTGTCACCCGTACGCGATGTGATCGGAAGGCGGAATTAGCAATGGATAGGTCACACAGTAATGAGGGTGAACATTACATTGTAGAATATGCCATGCAATGGAACTTATCCCAAGATTGCTGATGAGTGTGTTGACCCATTAATACTTGGCGCAGTGGAGAGTTCGTGTTTCTCGGAAAGTCCTGGAAGAATGCCTCGTAGCGTAGTTGTCGGGACAATGATTCAGCGATAAAATTAAGGCGGGTCTCCAGCCAATATAATAATACACTAAACTTTCTTTAATCACCTTTGCTTGTCAACGAAGAGTGAAATACATTTCTCCTTAATGAAGCAGTGCACGCAATAGAGAACATTTGTGTAACTGACTCGTAGCTCTTTAGGACTTTAAATTAATAACGTCGTTGACAACAAAACCGACTCAGCACATTACTAACTACATACCTTCTTATTGTCCTGTTTAGTATCACAACGTATTGTTCTCTCGCGCTTCAAATCTTAAGGTCAATTGAAGTTAAGAGTTAGGAATGCAGCTTTACTTTTAACAAATTACTGAGAATTTGTTTCTTCTGGTGTTAGGAAGTTAAACGTGTTGCCCTTCCGTTATTGACATCCAAGAGGAGTATATCACTTACCAAAAGTAATTTTACGTTTTCTAATTCATCCGTTTTCATTGGAATACCAATGGAGATAATGCTTCAACAGTTTTGAACACAGCCCTTTGTACCCTGACTTATGGAGAGTCTTTTGCGCTACAGAAGTTAGTTTATTTTCACTTTTCACACCTCACGTATCTGTAATTCTAGCCACCTCCTAAACTATACATAAATTAATTAATTTTCGCCTTGAACTTCTAAGTAATTTATCTTTAAAGTAATCATAAGTCTGGCGTCTGTTTCTCCTTGATATTCCACATCCTGATACATCAGCAAATCATGGTATATTAAGAAAATCCAAGAAGCCAAATTCGAGGAAATGTTTTTGCATCGAAATTCAACAGGAAAATCAACACTAGGGTTATTGTTTAGAATGTTCGCAAAGGGTTGTTTGAAAATGTGAAATTAATGGGAAAGTAGAATTATCCGAAATAATCTAGTGTTTAGGCGAGCGTAATATTTCTATTGTAAAATTTTACCATTGAAATTTGTTTCAAGATACTTAAGCAGAGTAGGTGATTCACAAGCTAGATATCACCATGCCGATCGATATTTTTCACTTTCTTAGTTACCGACAAGAACGTGGACGTGAAGATTAAGTATTGAGACTGCTTAACCTACATAGACAGTATGAAAATTCAATACCCTCCCTTTCATCGTTGAGTAGCGGCAGAGGAGAACATTTTTCTAATATCCATAGTATAATATAATAGAATCGCATAGGATGCTTCTTTCAGACCTTATGAGCTGCTTATGGAAGACCATCTTCTCTTTCAAAACCTTCCTCCCTCTCTATTAAAACCGCCCTTCCCATGTGTGGGCGCCCTTACTGGGGGTCCTTTCCTGAGGGGGGTATCTAAATTCTGCCTCAACAATAACTATTATTAATCCGAGTAAAGCTTACTCTACTTACAACCTGAGACACTTACTGACGCTTAGGGTATAATGATTTCTCTCCTTTTCTCTTCTCTTCTACACAAACCGACTTGAAGTTGGAATGGCACGTAAGGCCCCAGGAAAGTAACATAGAGTATAATACTGCTAACCTAGCCTGTTGTTCAGTAAGGTGATATGGTCTTCTTTGTGAGAAGCGTTCGTTTTACGCCTATTCCATTTGTAATTTGTTAGAAATTCAGTTGTTGGGTTGAAGGGAACTAATTCAGGAAGTCCAGATACGGTCGTATCCGCTTTTGTGAAGGGAGTTAAAAACAATTACTTAAAAGCATGTCAATGAAGGGGAAACAATAATACTAGCCGGGAAATCATTAAGCAAACAAGGTTTAAACGGAATTAGTGGCATTTATTTGGTTCCCCATTTAAATGCTAACTACTCTCAACAATGCTTAACTTCGGGAACAGATAAGGACTGTCTTCTTGAGAACAATATTTACGTATTATACCCATAATATCAATTTTAAAGTTCTTAAGAAAAGAAACTTGAACAGTCTACTTAATTTAAGGTTTTACATGTAGTTCTTAACCTAATGGCTTCTCATTATTTTTATCGTGTGTTTGATCGTGCTATCTAGTGGCTGCTGGTGGAATCGGTTTTACTTCTTGTCTTGCTGATTTGAAGTATTTCTGTTTAATGATCAACAAGTAGCAGGCAGGAATTTTTTAACCAGGAATTGATCTCCGCATATCGCTTCGTTTGCGAAATTTCGACAACGCCTCGCGGTTTTTGCTACTATTGCAATCCCGATATCATTCGCGAAGGTAATAGTTGTTACGCTATTTTTCGTCCATTGTCTGAGTCGCAAGTAACAACGCGTATAATGTGTGTTGGGACCTACAATAGCACAGCATTTGTCCTCTTTTTTTGTAGGCTGAGACAGGTCACTTGAACTACTTGTCAGAAAAGCCTTTTCTGCAATAAGGGCCAACCTATTGCCCATCACTGGTTTAAATAATTTGTCAATGATATTGACCAGTTATATCGATCTACCTGAGGAGGGGTCACCATATGGTTTACCTGTCTTCAAAATGAATATCAGCTTTTATTGTTTCCATAGCTGAGGGAATTCTCCTTCTTTAAAGCATGCCGTATAAACTTAGGCAAACATATTTGCTGCTGTCTTGGCTGCCAATTTCAAGACGATATTCCGGATTCTACTGGCCCTAGGATCTTTTTTGCTACGAGTCTCTTTGTTGCCACAAGAATTTCCTCATTCACCACTACCACCATTACAGGAATTTCGTTGGCGTTCATATGCACTGCCGGAAGCATTGTATACTCCATATATTCTGGGAAGAAAGTGTTCACTCTATTCTGCAACACCTTAGGACTAGTAAGAGAGAGAACGTTTGCCTTTTAGTGAAGACATCACTGGTCTGTATCTTGTATCGAAGCTCTACAGTCAGCTATGGTACACATCCGCTAAAACCGTTTGGTTTCGTTCTTCATGATAGTTGTTTGGAATATTTTCCTCGCATTGTTGTACGTGCAGCTCCTTTAATTCAGATCAGTTTCTTCCCGCTGGGACAGCGCAGTTTTTCTGACATTCCTCGATGTCCGAATTGCACCAGAATTTGGGATTTCGTCTCCAGAAAGCTCTACGACGAGGTATAAAGACATCGCATATTCGCTGCGATTTTTCCGCGAACTGTAAAATTTTTTCTTATGTGCTTTCCCATAACAAGGAGCATGCAAAGTAGTATCACTGGAGCGAGTAAAATGGGCATTTAACTCGTTCCATAGATACAAGTCTGCAGGTCCGGATGGCATCATTCCTGCGCCAGTAATTGAGAGAATGGGTGCCCTGGGTCTACACATTCGGAATATATATCGCGCATGCCTAGCACACGCTTATATTACAATTAAGTGACGTGACTAACTAGGGAAACCCACCTACACAGACGCAAAAAGCTTCTGACCGATCAGTCTAACGTCCTTTCTATTAAAGGACTAGAAAGACTAGTAGATCGGTTCATAAGGGGTACACACATTCCTAAGTGGCCACTTCACCATAGGCAACACGCCTACTAGAAGGGCAAATCCACGAAGACAGCACTCATTAACTTACGGCAAAAATTGAAAAGGCGATGTTCGAAAAAGAATACGCCTTAGGCGCATTCATGGATATCGAAGGTGCCTTCAATTATGCCTCATTCGCGGCAATTTGTGATGCTAATCAGTTGAATCCTTCACATGCTAGAGTGGAGAAAAATCCACATATATGTTGGCCAGAAGTCTATTGAAGCAGGATGTCTCAGGGGCTGCCCACAGGGAGGGGTTCTTTCTCCACTGTTATGGCTCTTAGTAACGGACACCCTGCTGCGGCTCCTGGAGGACAAAAAGTCTTCGTGCAAGCATTTGCAGACGACCTAGCCGTAATAATGACCGGCAAATTTCCGGACACAGTATGTGACTGCTTGAATGCAACTCTGCATGAAATCCACAGTTGGTGCCTCCGCAATGGACTCACGGTGAACGCTAGGAAGATTGGACTAGTTATGTTCACTAAGAACGTCAGGTGGGGCAGCTACATGCTACCCGCCCTAGCAGGGACGGAAATCCAACTGGTTGCCTAAGTGTTACTGGAGCGATAAGTACTACGCCCACTGCGGCACTTGAAGTTATCCTAAATTTACCCCCCCCCCCCCCCCCCCCCCCCCATTCACTTGGAGGTGAAACGGAAAGTAGCCAGCGGCGCATATAGGCTTGATACCATTGGGGCGTGGGAAGGCGGCCAATCACACGGTCATGCGTCTGGAAATTCCTTGAAAAACATCCGGTAGCCCTGATGCCAACCGATCGTATGGTTTCCAGATTCGTCTTTCAAAAGACATACTCTGTCGTAATCAGCGAAAGAGAAGAATGATTGACAAATGGGCATGAGTCACACTTAATAACCTTCACCGACGGGCCAGTCATGGAGTGCGGATCGGGCCCTGGGGTGTTCTTGGAGAATCCGATTATGAAACTTCCAGGCGGAGATATATGCCATTTCATTGGCAGCAGAAGAAAGCCTGCGACAAAAATAGAGGGGTCGCACCATTCGAATCTGTTCCGACAGTCGAGTGGCATTATCAGCACTAAATGGCAACGACATATCAAGCCAGTTGGTGTGGAGTTGTCATCAGGTGCTGCTGAAACTTGACCGACTGAACGAAACATTCCTGATGTGGGTGCCGGGCACTCTAACTTCGCTGGCAGTGAGGAGGCTGACAGACTGGCTCTTCAAGGGTCAGGATCCACAATAGTGGATCCTTGTGAAAGCGCCTAAGGCCACTCGAGCGGCATTTTTGTTATCCCTTAAGAAATGGGATATGTAAACCCTAGTAAGGCTTTTAACGGGACACTGCCCCTTAAACTACCATATGGAAAAGATTTGGGTAGTGGTTGCAGCTATGTGCAGCCAATGTGTGTCCCCAGAATCACTTGATTGAACATTATTCCTAAACTAGGTCTGAAAGTTGACATGCCACTGCAGGACCTTGATTAGCGTGTCGGTGAATATTGCAATTTTTCCCTTGAATTTAAACTAAAGTAACTAAACTACATTAAAGCGTATACTGTACCGGTTTCTCTGCTACCAGATCTTTTTGCTCATGCATTGAAGTCACCTACTATTATTTTGGGATTTTAGCGGCTTGCATTGAAACATACTTTCTTCAGCAAAGTGAATTCCTCTAATGTTAGGCTTGGTGCTGCGTTATAATTATAGATATATAAACATTCTAGTTTGGTAAGTATGAATCCGTCCTCCGGGGGTTTGTTCGCACCTTCTATACTATCTGAACAAAGCGTCGCGATGTATGCTGAGATCAGGACCGACGTATCTTTGCTGCAAATTGATTTAGTTAGTGCGAATTAGGCGGAGGGGTCAGAATCGCTGTCAGACTAGATTGTAACAACTAAGCAGCAGTTTTGATGCAACGAATGTAGGAAAGGTTCGTTCACATGCGAGTAGTGAGAATGTGTCTGGGAGTTCTATCGTGGATTTGAGATTGAGTTAGGCTTTGATGCATTGATGCATACGCGAGTGTTGCCTTCCGGCGTGTTGTCGTCTTATGACGTCTTCTCCGCAGCGAGCTTATTACAGTTAATCCGTTGAGGAGTGCCGTCCCAAGAACTCAAGGAGGCGGATCAGACGTAAATCAACAGGGGATTCTTACGAAGTGGCTCTTGCGACGAAACCTCACCGGAAGTTATCTGGTACTATGGGAACTAACGTGGCTCTCTGGGAGCATATGTTCCGGAAGAATTCCTTGGGGATGTATTCTCGGCCCGGTTATTTGCGGTTTATACTGGACACGCCAGCGTGTGGGATTCTTACCTACTAAAACCACCCCCGACTCCCCTCCCATGCCCTGCAGAACCACAATAAGGCGTAACATCAGGGGCGGAGTCAGCTCACTTTAGCTTGGTCAGATTTCGTCTCTATGCGACGTACGTAACCGCGCTTTTCTCATCTTTTCTGCTTTTCGCAGTTTACTCTGGATAGATGCGACTATGGGCTTGATCGAATCCTAGTCTTCCTGCATGCTAGTATTCTTCGCACCAGATTTTCTGCTACTAGCAGATTCTTCTAAGTTCTTCCTTTCTTCCACAAATCCTGGATAGTGGATGAATACGTATTCTGGGTCTCTAGGATTCCTTTGCAGTTTGGACAACAGGGTGAGGTATCCAGTTTAAATCTGCACAAATACTGGCTATATCCTCAATGCCACATGAAAAACTGGGTAATATTAGAATTAATCTCACCGTTCCGTCTCTCCAACCACTCTTTGATGGCAAGAATGAGCCTGTGTGTCCACCGACCCTTTCCCGAATATTCCCAACTCTCTTGCCATCTATTTAGAGATCTCTCTCTTTCGCCGTTCATTGTCTACGATAAAGGGGAGGCAGACGTCCCTTTGTATATGCTCATTATCTCATTTGCCAAGATGTGAATAATCTGAGAGATCTCCTTGGCTCTCAACAACCGGGAATAATCTATTGTAGATTACTTGCTCTAACATTTTCCCCACAGTGTACAAAGACATATAGGTCTGTAGGAAGTTGGTTCACCTAGAGGTTTACCAGGCTTCCATGATGCAGGAAATATCCAGTCTGGATGTCACGGCAAGCTTAACGGCCCTATTCGGTACACATCCAAACCCGGAGCTTTGTTGTCTCCTATTCTACCGTAGATCTACAGCTGCTCGTCGTTGGTAACTAGCGGTATTACCGTCCCATTCAGAGGTCATTGTGAGCTGTCAGTGTCCCGCCATGTCCTGGAATGATCCTGAAAGAAATTTCAATAATTCGGCATTATGCTATTATTAACTTTATTTGAGTACTGGAGTAAGATGTATTTGGAGATTTAGACTTCATATATAATACGATTTTTTCATTGAAATTGCTATTCTGGGTTCTCAAGAAAACTCCGTGCTTGAGGGAAATCTCCCTTTCCACCTTCTCTCATCAGGCCTGCCACTAGAATATCAATCGGTGAAAATTATGAGCCTCAAATGTAACCTAAAACCAAGTTAGAATTTCCAATCTAAAATAACCCGGATCTCTTTTCTATGAGGTGCTTACGCATGTCTTTGGGACATTTGAAACCCTCGAAATGTAAGGGGCTTGGATTCAGGAAAAAAAGGGGGGGGGGAGGGAAAGGTGGTTAGAATATATTCTTTGTGCAATGTTTACGTGATAGATAAGACCTGCTCTAAGTGCATCCTATTCAAATAATCAATCCGTCTTAGTGAATTTTTCGTCTACACACAATGAAACTCTTACCTTACGAAGTTTTGGCAATGCATCCGCATTATGGAAATCTTGAATTCGATCCTAATTTTCAACAAAAAGTTACTGAAGCAAGTTAAATACTCATTCATGCACTTATGTGTATGAATGTAGTTCTTTACACATTGGGGATGAATACATATATGGTACACCCATGAAAAGTTCACATTTGTAACCTCCAAGTGTACATTCTGCAACCAGAAACGTTCGTAGTTTTGCTAGTTCTGCACCTTTTGGGACGAAAACAATATCTTAGAATCATAATGAAGTTGGTGTTTTACAGGAAAAGTTTCACAAATCTTTGAAAGTTACTCCCGTGTATTGAGAGGTACTTTTATTTTAAAGGCAATTTTCCGCTGTAGTCGCAAAGATATTATTCGCTTCAACCTCTCTGTTTTCCCCTACGTGCCTCCAAGGAAAAGGAAAATTCCGGGCTTCTACTTGTGTTCAATAATTGTGCATCATATCCGTACATATGTATATATATACAGATTGTTGCATTGGTCAGCTACAAGTGAGAGTTTTCCCATGTTTGAATATACATATTTTATGTACTATAAATAAAAATTGTAGGTTTGCATGCTGTGAAATTGTTTTTGCTTCGTGGTGCGCAAATTGATTTTCATGAAACAATTTCAGTTACGATATTTTGGTATCCAACGAACTGACCAGAATTGCAAAAATAGGTCATCGGTACGTGCAGCCTATCAGCTACCCAGAAGAGCAGAGAACGAGACGTACTACACCACATTGAGCACATAAAAATTATGCAACAAAATGCCGGAGCGGGTGACAAGGAGGTTCTTGCAACAGCGCGCGTTCCAACATTATCCCAGTTTGTTGATCTATCTCTGAGTTGCTAGCATTCACGGCGAGTGAGTTTTTAGGTCATAACGAAAGTTCTAACCCATCCTGCCATTCTCGGTAAGTTGTCATCGTTGTCCTTGTCGTTGTCACATATACAAAATAGTGCAATTCAAATGGGTTCACGGTAAGCTTCCAAACCTGGGAAATAGGGACGAGGTCCGGGTGGGTAGACAAGATTCCAAAAAGGAATCAATATGGACGGCGAAGACAAGATAAATTACGAGGGGAAGAGAAATGAAGAACATTTTATCCTATGACCTGTTTTCGGGACGGTTGGGTCAAAGCTTAATAGCAGCCCAGCTTATGTGAATTAGTTATTTTGAGGGATCTCTTCGAGCACGTGGAACGTACTTGCTTAATTAGGGGATCCAAGTGGGGCTTGAATGGCTTGAAAGTCCCCAGCTGTAAATGCTTAGTGAATGGAGGGTTTAATTGGCTCTTGAGGATTTGATGATTTCGATTCAGTCGACATTCGTCCAAGTGCATTGAAGAAGATGGAATATGCACGATTAAAATCACGTTTGTATTTGCAGAATAACTGCATAAGTGCACTTACTTTGAATGCCACGTGACGTATATTGTATTTCAATTGGTTTTTAATTGATATTTAGTAATTATGAAATTGTTTAACAATACAAAGCTTCATCCTGGATAATGGTCCTGGCTTAACTTAATTGATTTATTGCCGCGCTAAGCTTTCTATCAATCTATCCTTTGTAAGTTATGCAATTATAATGGTTAAATCTCATCACGAGAAAGGGTAGGTAGGTAGGTATCAGTGGCCGCTCCGAGGAGCCCAATTAGCGCTTTGGTGCGCCGTCTTGATTCTACAAACTCCTAAGACCGTGTCTGTTGTTATGGGAGTAGGGAGGCAGAGTCCTGCCGTCTCGGATCTTCAGAGCAGCCCATAGCATTCACGAAACAAAGCAGCTCTCCCACCCTGCAGCTAGAAATCTCTCTGAGGTCCCTAATGAATGGTTTACCCTGTGTCCGCCGCCTGACTCTAGCCAGAGGGTTCCCCTTCCTTTCCCGCAGCTTCGGCAATGTGAATTGTAGGGTATGCCGAGCTTAGCGGCATGGTCCCCTATAGGCCACTGCCCCCTGCAGAACGCCGTAATCTTGAATGCATGTGCACGCGTCTTGCACAGGAGCTCTCGTGATCGGGCTATGTTATAAGCGGGCCAAATTCTCCTTGACTTGGCACTGCTTGTAAGTCTTCGCCATCATAGGCCCGCGGCTGCTGGGTAGTGCGAGTAGCAGATTCCAACTGGTCGACTTGAATGCATTTTGTTCATCAAAAGTAATCATAGCGCAATACTTCCTCTTTTCCATATCGCAGCTAATCTAGTGCCCAGTCTAATGGAGTCAAGGGTTGATCTAGCCGTACGGAAACCGAATCAGCGGCCTAATAAGCCTCCCAAACTTCCTACAGCCGGCGGCCATTTGTTGTCAAGCATCCGCTCGAGGATTTTCTCTATAGTGTTCATACACAGGTCTGTAGGAACCCACGAAAAGCCTTACAATGTTTAGGCAACAACCCTTGCGCTTGTCGTTTCCATGTCTCAGGAGAAATTCCAAACAGCAAGCATGCTTCAAACATGCTCTCTCGAGGAGATAAAACCTGAACGATTTTGAACCGAAGATCGTGACATGTAATTTGCGGAGCTGCCTGACCTTTGGTGGCCCCGAGGAAGCGGGGTGATGGTTAAAGGGATAGAGCGCTTGGCTCGCAAACTCATTATCCTAGGTTGGGATCCTGAACGCCATGGATGTTCGTGTTCATCTTGTATTTGTCTCGCTGTTGTGAGCTTATCATTTGCAAAGTATTAGGTGTGATGATAATGAAACTGAAACAAAGTATACCTGAAAACTAAGAACAAAAAACGAGCAACAAAAAATGGTCAAAGGGTAGTATAGGTCCCGGGGCGAAACGTGGATTGGTACCCACGATGGAGTATAAAACCTGGGAAATGCCTGCTGAACCAACACCAACAGCTCTACTACCAAACCCTATCTCCACCTCCACGTGGTGACCGCTGGGAGCTCTTTCTTGACGAAAAGCTGCAGACGGAGAAGGATGAAGTCGAGTCTCCCGCGCCTAAAAACGGGACAAATTGTACCAACTGGTCCTCCAGGTTGGGGGTTGGGTAGGGCTGACAACCCTACACGGAAAACAACCTGTTACGAAGCCACAACAGGAGCCTCGGATAGGACGGATTTTAAAACGACGGACCCGGCAACGACAAAGGAACAACGATTTGCGCATTTTCTCATGGAACGTGCGCTCCCTGTACAGAGATGAAGCTGATAAGCAGCTAGCCGATACCCTGTCCCAATATAGGGCTGATGTAACAGCGTTGCAAGAGATGCGATGGACAGGGACCGGTTTCCTAGAGAAGAGCCACTACACCATATATTATAGCGGTCATCCAGTAAACCATGTGCTCGGAGTAGGTTTCTTAGTCAGCCAAAAAATGAAACCTGCTGTTATCGGCTTTGAAAGTATAAGCGAACGGCTATGCACTCTGCGCTTGCGAGGCAAGTTTAGAAATATAAGCCTCATAAACGTTCACGCCCCTACAGAGGAGACTGCAGAGTCGGAGAAGGATACCTTCTACGAGGCAGTAGAAAGAACCCTCGAAGCCTGTCCCAGATATGATATCAAAATCATACTTGGGGATTTTAACAGCCAAGTAGGGAAGGAGCCCGTATTCAGGCGATACGTTGGCTCCCACAGCTTACACGAAAAAATAAATGATAACGGACTGCAGACTATTCAATTAGCAGGGTCACACGAAATGATTGTTGGAAGTACCTGGTTTGCGCGGAAAGCGGTCCACAAACATACGTGGGCCTCCCCAGATGGGACCGCTTTCAACCAAATTGACTACGTGTTGATCGAACGCCGCCACCTCTCAGCCTTGATGAATGTCAGAACATATAGGGGGGCCAATATAGACTCGGATCACTATCTCGTTGGCATAGTGCTCCGAGCTCGAATAACAATACCACCTAGAATCCCCTCTGACAATCAGGTGAGAGTGAACACTGAAGCCATCCACAACACAACCCTCCGCGGCACCTATAAGAGGGAAATGGATGCTGCAATAACTGCAGTCAACAGAGGACCTGGAGATGAAGCATCAACTAATGATCTTCACAACCACCGGAAGAACGTTATTATGGATACGGCCACAAATATACTTGGCCCCAGCCGCAAAAGGAGTCGGAACGGCTGGTTTGATGATGAATGTAAGCTAGGAACGGAACGGAAGAATGCCGCATACCGAGTAATGTTGCATTCTCAAAGAACGCGGGCACGCGCAGAGACTTATCAAGAACTCCGTCGAGCGGAGAAGCGACTTCACAGACGGAAAAAGGAAGCCTGGGAGAACCAACAAGTCTGTGAACTAGAAAAGTACAGGGAGCAACCGCACCAGGCGCGGAAGTTTTACCAAGAAGTCAGCAGGATGAAGCCTTATATACCTCGATGCTCATCCTGCCGAGACAAAGAGGGAAATCTGATTTCCGACAGAATGGACATATTAGAGCGATGGGTTGAGTAATTTGATGAGCTACTGAACAACAAGAACATCGGCGAGTTGGAGGTCCCGCCAACTGAAGACGACGGACAAATACTGCCACCACCAAGTTTAGGAAAAACAGTCCGTGCAATTCATCGGCTAAAAAATCATAAGTCGCCAGGAGCCGATGGAATTACAGCCGAATTGGTTAAATATGGAGGCGACCAGTTACACCAAGTGGTTCATCAACTTGTGCTCAAGGTATGGGACAGCGAATCAATGCCTGACGATTGGCAACGAGGCATAATCTGTCTCATACATAAAAAGGGAGATATCACACAGTGCAGCAATTATAGAGGTATCACGTCGCTGAGTACCATCTATAAGATATTCTCCACTATCTTGCTGGGCCGGATAGCCCCATACGCCCAGAACATCATTGGCCCATACCAAAGAGGCTTCACTGCAGGCAAATCAGCAACAGATCAGATTTTCTCTCTGCGGCAGGCGATGGAAAAACTGTTGGAATATGGACAACAGTTGCATCATCTGTTCATCGACTTTAAAGCCGCCTATGATAGCATAGCCAGGGTAAAACTGTACACGGCCATGAGAGAATTCGGTATCCCGACGAAATTAATAAGACTGACTAGGCTGACCCTGACCAATGTGCGAGGCCAGATAAAAGCAGCAGTCGAAAATCACAACCGATAACAACTACGATGATGAAATCCGCGCACGGTTGTTGTCAGCCAACAGAGCCTATTTCAGCTTACAAAGACTGTTCCGCTCGAAACGTCTCACCATAGGGTCAAAGCTCTTACTGTACAAGACTATGATCTTGCCAGTCCTCATGTATTCCTCGGAAACTTGGGTTCTTAGCAAGAAAAATTGCGAACTCTTGGCCGCGTTCGAGAGAAGAATCCTCCGAAGAATTTTTGGCCCCCTACATGAGGATGGACGATTCCGTAGCCTACACAATGACGAAATCTATGAGCGATACCATGACCGTCCGGTTGTGGATAAAATCCGGCTCAATAGGTTACGGTGGGCGGGTCACTTAATCCGCATGGATGAAGATGATCCCACCCGGAAAGTCTATAAGGGCAATATCTATGGTAGGAAAAGAAGACGAGGAAAACCCTGCCTAAGATGGAGCGATGGCGTGGGCCAGGACGCCAGACAGCTTTTAGGGATATCGAATTGGTGGACCTCGGCACAAAACCGGGATGTCTGGAGTTCCTTATTAAGGCAGGCCTAGATCGGATACCGGTTGTTGCGCCGTTGATGATGATGAACAAAAATAAATCGGAAATCGGGTGCTTGGCGCTTGAAGTATAAAGTGAAATCATAGTAGGATTTCCACCAAACTTTGCCAAAATCTGCTCCATGTTAAAGCACATATTTGTGTTATTCCACAACTTCAAAGTCTTGGACAATCTTAAGGGGGTTCGCAGTTAATTTTAAAAAAAAATATTAATATACTATAACTAACTTTTTTGGCAGCTATTGGTATGGAGAGCATTTCGGAGACTTGATGCCAAATGGAGGCATTACCATAACTTTTTTCAGTTTTTTCTGGTGGGTTGTTTCTGAGAAAGAACCATTAATTTAAATGACCCTTTTATGACCCCTCACTCCCTCGTTTCGCAATCAGCTTCAAAACTAAGTATTAATCGAGGCTTTTCGTTAGATACCAAACATGGTTATATTCGGCGAAAAAAAAGTTGTACACGCCCCTTTTGCGTATACAGGGATACCCCCTGAAGTTGCACATAGAGCGATGTAACTCACTACATGCGTGCGCGCTCATACCTTCCTACCAAATTAGGCGTCAAAACAAAACCTTCAAGGGAGATTGTATGCGTGTGAGATTGATACTCTATACTCCACAAAGACTGAACCGGAAATAAAAATATACTGACCTTTGATTCTCTCCATTACAATCCTGTAGTGGCTTCGATTTGATTCTATATTCGCCTCTGCGCAGAGTTTTTTAAAGCAGTCCCTCTTGCTTTGCTGTGGGCATGACTTCTTGACATTACTGAGTCGCATGCCGTCGCTAAGCACCCCCTGGTACTTTTATAAATGTTTGCTCGTCAATTACTTTCGCAGTCCACCCTGGCGTTCTCCTCATTCTTGGACGTGCAGGTTCCCTACCACGACGATCGACTGCTGATCACTGTGGGTGTAGCGTTCACTGATGTTCCAGGGCATATTTCGAGCTGGTGTTGGACTAACAAAAATCAGATTCCCAACTGAACCGGACCCTCTTTTCCGGTAAGTATTTACCTAACCACCGTTAGCGAATATAATGTCTAACGGCGCGAAAGCTTCCAAGACACAACAGCCTCTTATATTCGTCAGTGAACCTACCCCATTCTGTAGCCCATGAAATAAAGTTACCGTCGATGAGTTTTGGTATCCGTCCTTTTGCGTCCAAAACCAAACCGTCCAGGATGTTGGATCGGTTGCCCATACCTTATTGTTACGGTTTCTATGGGTTTCGCTTATTATAGCCACTAGTACCTCCGAATCCTGGATGATCTACGAGAGCAGACTTTGATTCACCGGAAAGGGATTAGAATTGATTTGGATCCACTTCATTTTCTCACTGTATTAGACGCTCTTTTGAACTCAGGATTCCTGCCGCTTCCGGCAATATGCCCGCTGGCGAGACCCTCTTCTGCTTTGCACACCAAGCATTGGGATCCTTGTTACATTGTCGGGCAATGTGGGCCATTTCTTCACATTGTCTGCATCGGTTAGACCGTACTTGTGCACTCGTTCATTAAAATTAACAAAACCTTTCATACCTGACTCGTTTCTTAACAAGTTAAGTAACACTTTCGATACCCAACGTGCAGATATCTTGCAATTCGTTCACAAATATTCTTTGAATGCTGTCATATTAAGTCCCTGTGGTCCCAGCTGTATAGCTAATTGTCAGAGAGAAAACATCTTCGAATTTTTTCACGTTCTCTTCAGTGAGGGACATGGATGGGCGTCTTTCGCGAGTTTCATTTTCAGTGGATGCTCTGCCGAGTTTAAACTCCCTGACCCACCGTGTAAGTACATTGGAGTCGGCCAAATGGAAAGCAACTTACTCAAACTTTTTTTAAAAATCGCGAAGCCCTCGCTTTGTGTTTAGCACCCAAAGTTCGAAAATCAGGAATGATGACGGCTTATGGTTTCGGCAGAAGTGAGGCAGTTTCTGGTAAGTTGCCTCCGCCCTGAAAGAATCCCTAATTTTTGCGATTTGGTTTCCAAGCCGTAAGCAAGGGGGAATAATTTGCTCTCGGTTTGGTCCTTAATCTCTAAACAAAAATTTTCTAGCTCCAACCAAGCTCTGGTCCGAAGTGTGGGCGGAATCGCGTTCAATATAATTCGCACCCATGTTGTATTTTGCGAATTATAAAAAGAAGCGAATCGCCTCAGTCACGGTGCTCCCAGCACAGAGGTGAGGCAGCGTCTGATGAGTTGCCTGTGCTCTGGGCGAAACCGTAAGTCGCCTTTATCTCTGATAACTAATCCAGCAAGTCACCCACCCTGCTTCACCACCATTTCCTATGTTGTCCTTCCAGCCAGAGTCTTTTATTCAACTAGATATATATTCATATTACTTAGGTATTTATTTACGGTCCAAACAGATCTGAATTTTGATAGTAAATATGGTACATATTGTCGGACGTTTTTCTGTGCACCGTTAAGAGGAAAATCTGAAAGCGAAAACCAAAAATACTAGTATTTTCTCGACTAGTAAATGGACTTTTTTCAATCTACATTTATTGATTTATTCTGCCAAGTACCATGGTATATCCGATTAATATAATTAATTGGAGTTGTGGTATTGCATCCTTCTCACTTTGCGTTTTATTTGCAAATTAAAATTTTTAATTGCATTTCGTAACAACTTTCTCGTCTGCATTGAATGAACAGAATTCATACCTTTGAGCTTTGTTTACACGCTGGAGAATAATCGTGTTAAGCATATTTGAAATCAATACATAATTTAAATTATCTATTGATCTTTTTCACCAGCAAATTATGATATTATCTAAATTCTATAATATGAATGGAAGCCGAGTTCACCGTTCTCTGTCGGTTGCTTTGATATCATTTAATTAGTGCGTCTGCTGGGCATTTTAGTGGAATAATACTTTGGGAAACTGCTGCATAAAATAATAATAAATTGCCTGAAATTGTTTGCATTGATTATGCATGCAGTTGTTCATGATAGGATGTGCAAATAGGGATTTTCCTCCATTATAATATGAAGGATGGATTTTCCACACCAACAGAAGGCAGTTCTAGTTCTGATTTGCATAGAAATAATTTGTGTGCAATTTCAGCTTCCGCTTTTTTTCTGGCACTCTCACAACGGAAATTGAGCTTTCAAGTGGTAATTGCTGAATTTTCCAAGTATGCTATTTGGATTGGTCTCGACCTTATTTTCATCGGGGCTCTGTGGATGCATATGTATCTAATGGTTTCGCCATTTCTAATTATTGCATATAAAAGAAAGCGATTTCTAGTGATCTGGGGAATATATTATTCTAAAAAGAGGCTATATTCGTAGCACCAAATGAATAAAAGAAAAAAAAGCAATTTTCATTCGTGGTTCATTTTATGGAAGGCAAAATCTTTCGAAGAACTTTGGAGCCACAATGCTATGTTGCCATAAATTTTCCTAAAATTTTATTTGCTTATTGCGAAGGGAGTTTTTCAGGAATGAAAGTTGGTAAGTCACCAATTTAAATTTTGGAAATATGTTTGTTATCAAAAGCTATTTATATAGCAAGTCCGGAAGGAATGGCTTTTGACTATCAATTTTAGTTGGCAATTTAGGGGAACTTTTTAGAGTCTTGCATAAAGCAAAATTTTGTTATAGTTTTGCCCAAAATACAAAAAAATTTACCAAATAAATTTTCCGTTTCTCTGCTTGTTTTCTCTCCGATGTGGAAACTTTCAAAAGCCTCTACTGTGGATCTGCGAGTGTGTGAAGTAATATATCCTCCTGGTCCGACCCTTTCTCAGCGAAACACAGCGAATTTTTCAGCTTGCATCTTGCATCAATCCCGCTTGCAACTGCTCACTGCTAGCCCCTTTCACCTTTGCCAGGTTACGCCGGATGGATGCATTTCCGACCAAACTAGTAGCGAGTTGAAAATGGCTAATAATTTATTCGCAAAATGCTCACCGAACGTTACCTATCGCTGTAACGCCTGCTGCCACGCTATCATCAATTCTGCTCCCACAAGCTTTTGCTTCATCGAATGCGTAGCGTAACCTCGGCTCTGCTTATACCCTGCCGGCGACTGCGGCCAACAATACTGGCGCCATACCTAAGCCCCGGTCAACTAATTCTCCGCCTCTATCTGCCACGCACTGTTCCAATGTGTCTTTAGAAGATCATATTAGCCCGACGACGTCCGCAAGTCAACTTAAAAATCGCCCTCCATCCGAGGGACATGTTTCCTACTTAACATCGGCTGCATTATGCAGTTTTGACGATTATTCTACTGCTGCTGCATTAGCGCCACCGTACGCCCCCTCCTGCACATCATCGACGCCCACCACCGGTGAACCGCAGGGCTTTTCGATCACATGTCGCCCAAGAAGACCCTAGTTGAACGTTGCTAGCCGCCGAAACTACTGTTCGTGTCGAGGCTACCGCACTCCATCACTTCCGACGAAATTCTGGCCTATATCAGAAGTAAAGCCAATTCAACTTTGTCACCTCTCTTTCCCCCCGTCCATAAAAATGACGTATCCCTACGATCCAATCTTCCTTTTGGACACAGGGGGTCTTCGTCAAGCCTTATCAGAGAACTAAGCTTCGTGAAACTTTCAAGCCCGCCCGCCTGCCTCGCCGAATTTAGATGATGAACTTTACACGGTTTTATCAAAATGTAAGGGGTCTAAGGACCAACCCGTCGAATTTCAAACTGTCTGCCTTAATATTCCAACATTACGTTATATGTATTTCTGAAACCTGGTTGGATAACATTAAAATTAATAATTAAATTTAAATTCCGAGCTCCTCGAAGGTTACTCTCTCTCTTCCTATCCTTTCCAGGCCTATTACTCCTGGCCTCCCCTCCTTCCCTAATAACTATACCTACCTTTCCCTTCCTTTATCCATTTTCATGTACAGCTGCACCGCCCTCTAATTTGGCCTTTCTAAAAGCCACTGCTAATCTTTTCCTCTGTAACTTTCCTGTGTGTTACCTTCCCCAATCCGCTCATGTCCCCTCTTACGTTACCCCTGACATCCATCATCCTGCTCTCGAGTTCGATGCTCAAATATCCCGACTCCATTCTCCTGTTGCGCGCAAGCCTACCAAGTTCAACCTTTTTAAGATGACCTTCGAAAGCCTGAACTTAGTCCTAGCGACAATACACTGAGTTTCCTCCTCTCTCCATTAAGGTATGGCCTAGCACTCAACACCTTCTATACCATTTTATATGATCTTCTTCCGTGTTACATCCCTACTCTCCGAAGTGCTCACGCTCTTACCCTGTCTGATTCACCACTGAAGTCCACAAAAAACTTCGTCAAAAACACACTGTAAGGAAGACGTTCCTGTCTTCTAGAACCTATGTTGATTTATTTTTTTCAAAACTCGCGTTCCTCGGTCACATCCTTAATATGTAAGTCCAGAAACGAATATCTGGCCAGAGTTGAAGACTCACTAAAGCGCAGACACCTTAAATCTTTCTGGTCTCACATTCACAACTTTCGCTATCCTGCCCAACTATCTCCTCCCCCAACTATCACATGATTTACTCTGGCGGTACTTCTCCTCAGTTTATGTCCACTCTCCTTCCTCCTCATCCCTCCCGCTAGTGGATGTAGACTACCCTGCATCGCCCACCATTTCCCCTCTTACCCCTCTCCTTGTGGAATACCTCATTGGTAAACTTGATGCTAATATCGGCTCTGTCGGCATAACACTGGTAATCTCCCTTACACTATCCTTGATGAAGAGAATCATTTTCCCGTCTTGTAAAAAGCGGCTCTCATCATCCCCATTCACAAAAGTGGCGATCGTACGCTTGCCGAGAATTACCGTCCTGTTTCTCTTCTCCTGTTCCGAAATCTTGGAAAGATATGTCTGTGACTGGTTTTCCGCCTTTCCAGTCGATCTAGCCGCGTCTTTTTTGACGACTGCACATCCCGCTCCTTTTCCCGCTCCTCTCACGTCCCGCAGGGATCGATTCCTTTCTATTTTGTTTTTTATCAACGACCTTCCTAACTCCTTACTTTTCCCTGTTTACTCTATGCCGACGACCTTAAGCAGTTTTCCGTTATATCGTCGCTAATGGACTGTTTTTCCCTTCAATCTAACATAGACACTCTGATTCATTGGTGGCGGCCAAATGATTTAGGGCTAAATGTTAGAAAGTGTCACTCTATGTGCTACTCCCTAAAATCCTCACCCAGTTCCTTCTCCTACTCTCTTTACGGACATTCCTTATCATACCCAAATTCCACTCAAGATGTCGGAGTCACTTTCGACAATAAGTTCCGCTTAGACGCCCATTGCCTCGAAGTTACCAATCGAGCAGCAAAATTGTTAGGCTTTGTACTTCGCTCCTCCTCTGTTTTTGACTCCATCCAACCCTACTTCCCTCTTTTTAATTCCCTCTTGACGAGTACCCTCGAGTACTTCTTCAAGATCTGGTCATCTTCTCGTAACTGTGATTGTCTTCCCCTTGACAATATGCAAGGTAATTCATACATTTCCTCTTTAATAAAAACTTGTCTCGTGTGGACTACCCCTCCCGCCTGGCCTTTCTGAATCTCCTCTTCTTATAGCAGCGTAGGTTCTATCTGGATTTATGCACATTTTTTAAACTTTCCTCGGGTCTGATGGACTCATCCGCCTCTAACGGCATCACCTGTCGTCCTGCGTAAACATCACATAATTTGCTCAGAAATTTGCAAATATTATTTTATACTGCCGTATAATTACTTGCAATATCCATATAATAAACAGCAAAGGAAACATATATGGTTGCCAAACACCATTTGGAGGGATATACCACGTCAACCACACGTATATGGCGTCATCCCTGGTTATCGGAAACGCCGTCCAACTCCCCCAAAAATTCAACTCTAGTGCTCTTGTGATCTTAGAACGACCCATCGTAAGCCACCTTAGAAGAGTGAGCGTCACTGCACGGTGTAGCCAGCAAAGCAATCATAGCCCCTTCTAAATGTGTGACCGAACCCCTAACAGATGGAAGATCTTCTGATCATATCTCTCATGGTTTACAGGCTTATTACCAACCAGGTTCTTTGTTCAAAATAGCAACAAGCCAGTATACTCCGATAATACGTCGAAGACAGCTTTTTACGAAGGTTTGGGGTCTTCGAGTGACAATGGTGGTCACATTTAATATACTACTCCAATATAGGAATAAAGATAGAACACTGACACGGAACAGTCTCAACTTGATTTTGGTAGACAAGACAGTGAAAGCGGATCTAGCGCTAATGCATCAAGCGACATCCAAACATTCGGTGCCACCATCAGTGAAACCATTCTTCCTTAACATACAAGTTGAGCGACGCCTTCGATGATCTGGTCATTAATGCTGATAGTGCGTCAGTCAGAATGAGAACCTTGTTTTTGTTGGCGTTTATCTTCAGTGCAACTCTACTTGGTTCTCTTTCCAAATCCAGAGCCATTTGGCCAAGCTCCATGACCTAGTGAGAGAGCAAACAGATATCACCAGCGTTGTCGAGATGTTTGAGGAAAGATGTTATAGTTGATTGAAATCCTGCACGTCCTCTGGGCAAGGCAGCATGAAGAACGTCAACGTAACAAGTAGAAACAATATCAGTCACAAGATGCAATTCTAGCAAACTCCGCTTTGGACCTCAAATTTCTTCGATATTAAACCTCAATGCAGCACGCAGCATTTTACCCCTCTATATGCCGCTCTTATAATAGCTATTAGTTTCTCTGAAATGTCCCTCATGCATAAAGGTGAGCTGTTCACTACCTGTTCACGCTGTCAAAATCGATGAAGAGCAGACGAAGCGAAGATCTAAACACGGATCCATAGGGTGTTGATGTGATCAATGCAGGAAAATCCGGAACGGAAACCAATCTGGCCTCTGTCTAGGAAACTTTTGAGTTGTTCTTTGATGCGTTCCACGATCATTTTAGCTGATATCATTGTGAAGTAAGGGAACACGAAGATGCTTTTCCAATCAAAACGGACGTCCTTCTTTGAAATTTTGACGATCATCCCTTCTTCCACTCTCTAGAAATCTGCAGAAAATGCAAGTGCAGCCATTAATAACTTTGGGGAAGAACGTCAAGCCCAGCGGCTTTACTCCGTTTGAGTGCCCTGATGGCCGGAATGATTTTCCTTCAACTTGGAGGAACTAGTCCGTATCCGTGACAAGCCATCTCATCCACAAGAAGGGGAATTTCTCCGGTTATGATACGGTTAAAAACCATGATGACGGCTCTTAGTCATCCTGGGTACACATGACCATCGAAAAATTTGTGACCGGTATTTGATTCTGAAATCATTGCGTTCATTGCACTGGCAAATTCTCTTTTTACACGGGCACACTACACTGAACTTCCCGGGTTTTTGCTCGATATCAGAGTTCCTGTGCGTCACTCAGCAGTCTTCAGTCCCTTCCTTTAATTGATCCACTTCCACGATTCCGTAGTTAGCCAGATCTTATGACGACCCTTCGAGATATGGTCGACGATTGGCGTTGCGGGAGGGAAAAGAGCATTTTTGACAACGCCAATACTTATCAATTTTCTAAGGCATGTTACTGAGTTAAGTGTACTGCCATTCGATCAGAAAAATATCTCCCCCACTGTCGAGCTACATTTGGATCATACAAGCAGTCCATGTTGAACCTGGGGGAACGCAGCTCTCCAACCTTGTGAGAAGTGGTGGACACAACACCCAGTGCGATTTGAACCGCCACCTTCCATATGACAGGTTGTGCTCTAACCACTCACTGACAATGGGAGACTTTAACCACTCATACTCAACAAACCCCGAATAATTTGTGGCAGGAGGTCGAGGCATGTAATTTGCGGAGCTGCCTCACCTTTGAATTTGCCCACCAAAAATCCTAGGTCCTTCCTGTGTATCCGCCTCCGAGCGGAGCTTTTCGAAGCACTTAATCTTGATTTGCTGTATAGCGAGTTTTGTCGAGCTTCCTTGTAAACACGCTGCTTCACTGCCTAGTCAATCTTGCCGTTGTTATTTGAGTCACTCATCTGGCGCGATGTCACGCCGACTGAAGATCAAAGAGTTCATTATTATAACTGCAGTTGGATCTTCTACTGTGGAAAATATAACTTCTCGGCATCGATGAGTCGCATGCTGTCGTGATATACAAAGCTTTCTCCGATGGAGTGTCTGGAATAGTGTTCTGGTTCAACCACAGATTTATGTATGTTCGCTCACCAATTGCATTCGCAGGCTAACCTGCTGTTCTCTTCCCGAACGAGCAAGTTAGCAACTGGTTGATTTGTTCTTCAAGTCAAAGACAATTGCCTGGTGATCGCTATTGGGATAGTGTTGACATTCGAAGACGAGCTAGTGAAGGACTAACAAAAGTCAGATCCACAACGAAACCAGAATTCCCTTTCTGGTAAGTATTAATCACGGTTAGCCAATATGATGACAAACTGCGCAAAAGCCTCCAAAAGTAATGGGCTCCTGCATTTCTCGCTTAACTTCTCCATTCTGTGGTCCATGCCGTGTTACCGCCGTTCTTTTGCATCGAAGATGAATCTCTCTAACATGTCATCGAATTCAGATTTCCGTACAACAGACACTTAAACCAATTCTTCGAAGGATTTGCTTTCTAAACTGACAGACTACCCTAATATGGACCTTCACGATCTCCACCAGCTTCCCCGCTATTTCTGCTGGAGGCTTAAAATGAATGCATATTGCAAGTCGTGGAGCTTGAATTGCTCTATTAAGGCAAATTTTTGCTAAGAAGTAACCTTGTCTAGGTTCTCACATTGTATAGCGATCTTATGCTTTTGGGGATGCACGACAGCACTTTCCTCAAGAAAATATTTGCTTTGACTGCGGTAGCCTTCGGCTTTGCTTTGTTGCTTTGTTCCTCCGGATCTTGCTTACATTTTCCCTTAAGTCTTCGAAATCATGGTCAACCTGGTGTTCCTCTTGTCGTCTTGGAAAGGCTTTTGGTCGAACAGGCCTCCAATTGTTTGGCTTGTTCTTCAAGGCAAAGATGATTGCTTGGTGAACACTGTGGGTGTAGTGCTCACTGAATTTCCAGGGCTTATTATAAGATAATGAAGAGCTAACAAAAATCTCGTATTCGTCACTGAACTTTCCCATTCTTGGCCTATGCATTAAATTCATTGCCGATGATTATTAGTCTCGATCCTTTTGCCCCCAGGACCAATCTATTCAACATGTCCTTGAATTCAGCCAACGTCAGGCTTGGAGGAGCATAACAACTATAGACGTATAAGCTGTCTACTATTTGCTTGGTTTCCGCATGCTCACAAATCCGCCCAACCTGTAGGATCGGCTACCCATACATTATTATTAGAGTCTCTATAAGGTTTATTTATTATAGCCACTCCAAATCTTAGGACGTCTGCAAGAGCAGGTCTTGGACCTCCTTATCCACCCTTAATGATTGAGGCTGATTTTGGTCAACCTCATTTTCCCACAACATTTAGTGTCTTTTTGAAATCAGGACACTTGCCGCTTCCGGCAATGTACTTGCTGTCCAAACCCTCCTTTTTATTGCACAACCTGCATTTGTGATCCTTGTTACATTACCGGGCAATGTGAACCGTTTCCCCGTCGATCAGACCGATTAACCGCAGTTGTACATATTTCCCCACATATCCATACAAGAGATACTTGAAGTATATCTTCAAAGGGATTTCCTTTCTATGACGACAGATTATCCATCCAATACGACCATCTCGATCTCCAGCAGTTTACACGCTGCTTCTACTGGTATGCCTCAATACGCCTTTCTGAGGCTTATACAAGCTGTGCAGCTTTAACTGCTCTACTAAGCAGGGCAAATTTCTACCTTGGCGATCTCATTCTTTTGAAAACATACAGCAGTGCTATCCCAAGTACATTTTTGGCTTGTCTACTGAAGCCTTTGGCTTTGAGCTCTTCTGACCTTTTCAGTTCCATGCAAGTTTTTGAAATCAGGGTTAGCTTCACCGTTCTTATATATCTGCATAAGACATACTACCCGTCTTTGAAATTATTATAGGCTTAAGATTGACTCAACCTTAGTCCAACTGTCGCGTACCTTTTGATTGGGCATCGGCCTTCTTAGCGGCGCTAGTGTTTTAGGCACTATTTTCCCACCTACCGAAGTTTTAAGCTCCTTGCTCAAAGTGCGCTATACGTCCTTTTTGGGAACCTGCTGGTTTTCTGGATGTACGTCTTCTACTTTCCGAACCATAATTTTTTTCAACCCATCCACGAGAATATGATTGGGTTTCGCCTGCGTTGACTGCGTTATCGTCGAAGGAGTAATTTTAGGGGCCTCTTTAAATTCTTTCACATTTTCCCGCGATTTATTGTTTAAAATTCAGATTGATTGCTTGGTGCACATTATGCTTATCCTTGACAAATTCCGACAACTCAACAATTTTTGCTCCAAGCAAAATGGTGATGACTATTCCATGTCGGACTTCTGTTCTGTAACTTTTTTCTCCAGAGTAACCCCGATTCTTTTTTCCGTAAATTTTGGGACATCAACGGTGCTCCTTTGACTCAGGTCCTTTTCCTCCTTGAACATTGGAAGAGTTTCTCCTAAATAGACTAAGCTCTTGAACATAAGGAGCCTCTCCTAACCCCTAACGATCGGATGCGGTTGGTGTCAATACGCTTTGACGCTTACACCCAAAAGCCATCGGTACTGGGGTTCGCAGACCCTGCTTCGTAAGTTTACGCCTTCCCTCTTCGCTGACTAGACCTGCGCAAAAGCATGCCCATGCACGCAGACCACCCAATGTGTACAAGTGTATATTCATACGCATTCGCCGAGCATTCTCGTATCCGCACTCTGTTTTTCTGTGTGTCTGTCTGTCCATCTTACTACCCGTCTGATTATTACAAGGACTTTTCTGAGATACGGTGGTGCCAACTGACACGAATTTTTACAAAGTGGCCCCAACTGTTAGCGGCCATGCAGGCAGTGCACTTCATATTTCTACGACGAGCTTAAGGCGGAGTCCCAATACATGCAAAAGTGAGGTTTAATATTTTTTCTCCTTGTTCGTCTTGTTCGTCATCAAATGAAAGGTCTCAATTTGTACTTTCCGAATCAGGTATTAGTTTCGACATTGGATATAAGAGGAAGGAGTTCAGAAACAACCCAACCGAAAAATCTGAAAAATAAATCAGGAAGCTGCCTTTATCCGGTGTCCAGGCTTCAAAGGACCTTCCATACTCAATTTAAGTTAAGAATAGTATATACATACATTCGTTTTTGCTAGAAACCTATTGAAGTGAATATGGGACATACTCAATGCATATACTCCACAACCAATGTATAAATGGAACCATCATGTACCCAAATATTCTTTATGTAATCTTTCGTACCTGAAACGATGAGCTTCCGGATTTTCACTTGTTTGCTTTTGTGAGAGCAAAAGGCGTTAGTGGGGACATCGCTGTTAATAAAAGTCAGTATTACCTACACCTCCAGGAAATTAGAATAAAGAACCCATCAGCATTCATTAATATTTCATAATGGAAGCAACTACCTCGAAGCAACGCATATGTTCATAATCTTATCACCACTTCAGTTAATACACGTACGACGAGATACATTGAGTTCAATTAACGCTTCTGGGTTGGATTATTCAGAATTCACTTACCAATATGTGCCACAAAGTGGGAAATATATTTTGCAGACATGCTACGTGTTGTTGATTATACTTTCCTTAAGTGGAATTTGGGCGGATTGAGGTTATCAAAGCACTTTTACGGGCATTAATAAATGCTACTTCTCTCATCAAATCACCGAACTATCCTGGCATATTTGAGTACACCATTATGAAGTTTGAATAGAAAACTCGATTCAATTAAATTAGGAAAGTTCTATGGAAATGGAGAGTAAGAAGGGTAGCTGATGCCTGTTAGGACAGTTCTCCCTTAGTAAACGAATATGAAACAACTTTGTGGTAAGTATAAAGTGGATGCGGTTGTGAGCTAATGCAAAATTGGTATATTGTTGAAAGAGAAACATCCACGAAGAGCTAGGATATTTCACTGAAATCTGTAGCCAAATATTACCTAATCGACACTTCAAAACCCTGTCATTTTACCATTGAGAATTTTGACATATCCTTCAGGAGAGCGCAAGGTTGCCCTTTTTGTTCAAATATCGGGCAACGAATTCTCGTCCGCTTCCAAACATTTGTTCTAAAATAAACATATAAAGATAAATTTCTGGAAGACGTTGAAGCTAATACATTTTGATTTCTAGCTCAATTGGTTCTACCACAAAATTTTGTTATGAGAAGGCACTAATTGAAAACTGTCTCCTTAATTTTAGTTTAGAGTTTCAGGAAGTCTACCATACACTCATATCTCCACTTTCAAGTATTTCAGCTTCGCATCTGGTATTAGGTATTCTCCCAGGTGCCTCGACCTACTTTGTACAAGTGCCGGACACTGTCCCAGAAGGTGTATGGAGGTTTGGACACACTTCGCACAGAGCTTCCAGGCAGTGTCCGCAAATATCTCTAAGTTCCGCAGGTAATGATTTATTTGGTGACCAGGGAATATTCCCACTATAATCCAGACGTTCTTCTAGGTGAGATCTAAACAGTCCTTTGTGCGTTTGGGTTCCAGTCCCCTAGGAGCACCTTGGACTGCTACCACCCTGCTAGGTTCGCCCAATGTCGTAACCATGAACCCGTTTCCGATTCCACAGAATAGTTCTGGACCATGTAGAAGCGTCTCTGCTCTCTTCCTGGTCAGTTCGTCCGTTGCTTCATTGCCTTCCATTGTAAGCCAATATGGCCTGGAACCCCCGTGTATCCAGACCTCATTGTACAAGCCGAGTGTGTTGAGTCTTTCAAGTCATTATGTTTTGATCGTCACTTGGGTGTCGGTCAGAATAGCAATATTCTGCCCCTTGTAGTTCCTTGGGTGGTTAGACGAAAGACATCTGCTTATGGCGTATATTTCTGTCTCGAATATTCCAGTTTGCTTATCCGTTGGTTCGAGTATATTTTCCTTGAGACAAAGACCCGGACGCACGTTCCCTCTGCTTTGAGCGATCTATCAGTTGCTAGATTAAGCAGTATGCCACAGTCACGCTCCGATACACGTTTCCAAAGTGATTTTTGGTCTAGTGTGATTCCCAAATATTTGACCTCTGTTTCACGTTTCACCTCCATGCTATATAACTTTATGGGTTACGTTTACTAGTGACTGGTACTATGGTGGTTTTGGCTGGACTAATGCGCAGTCTCGGATTCCTGCACCAGACACTAGTAACCCTTAGTCCAGTTTGGATTCCAGCACATAGGGTATCCTCATAAAGATTA